>NC_090927.1:538513269-538819290 GCF_040938575.1 Ambystoma mexicanum | reverse complement strand
CCTGCACCCCCACCCCCCAGCAGTGCAGGGGCAGCCTCCACCAGGCCCCCACTCATGTCCCCTATCACCCCCACCCCCCAGCCACCAGGGGCAGCCTCCACCAGCCCCCCACTCATGTCTCCCACCCACCCCACCCCCCAGCACTGAGGGGCACCTTCCACCAGGCCCCCACTCATGTCTCCCACCCACCCCACCCCCCAGCACTGTGGGGCACCTGCCAGCAGGCCCCCACTCATGTCTCCCTGCACCCCCACCCCCCAGCACTGAGGGGCACCCTTCACCAGGCCCCCACTCATGTCTCCCTGCACCCTCACCCCCCAGCTCTGTGCGGCACCTGCTAGCAGGCCCCCACTCATGTCTCCCACCCCCACCCTCACCCCTCCCAGCACTGAGGGGCACCCTCCACCAGGCCCCCACTCATGTCTCCCACCCACCCCACCCCCCAGCACTGAGGGGCACCCTCAAGCAGGCCCCCACTCATGTCTCCCTGCACCCCCACCCCCCAGCACTGTGGGGCACCTGCCACCAGGCCCCCACTGATGTCTCCGACCTCCCACCCCCCCAGCACTGAGGGGCACCCTCCACCAGGCCCCCACTCATGTCTCCCACCCACCCCACACCCCAGACACCACGGGCAGCCTCCACCAGGGCCCCACCCATGTCTACCACCACCCCCACCCCCCAGCAGTGCAGGGGCAGCCTCCACCAGGCCCCCACTCATGTCTCCCACCACCCCCACCCCCCAGCCACCAGGGGCAGCCTCCACCAGGCACCCACTCATGTCTCCCACTCACCCCACCCCCCAGCACTGAGGGGCACCCTCCACCAGGCCCCCACTCATGTCTCCCACCCACCCCACCCCCCAGCACTGTGGGGCACCTGCCAGCAGGCCCCCACTCATGTCTCCCTGCACCCCCACCCCCCAGCACTGAGGGGCACCCTCCACCAGGCCCCCACTCATGTCTCCCTGCAGCCCCACCACCCAGCACTGTGGGGCACCTGCCAGCAGGCCCCCACTCATGTCTCCCACCCCCCCAGCACTGAGGGGCACCCTCCACCAGGCCCCCACTCATGTCTCCCACCCACCCCACCCCCAGCACTGAGGGGCACCCTCCACCAGGCCCCCACTCATGTCTCCCACCCACCCCACCCCCCAGCACTGTGGGGCACCTGCCAGCAGGCCCGCACTCATGTCTCCCTGCACCCCCACCCCCCAGCACTGAGGGGCACCCTCCACCAGGCCGCCACTCATGTCTCCCTGCACCCCCACCCCCCAGCACTGTGGGGGCACCTGCCAGCAGGCCCCCACTCATGTCTCCCACCCCCCACCCCCCCAGCACTGAGGGGCACCCTCCACCAGGCCCCCACTCATGTCTCCCACCCACCCCACCCCCCAGCACTGTGGGGCACCTGCCAGCAGGCCCCCACTCATGTCTCCCTGCACCCACGCCCCCCAGCCACCATGGGCAGCCTCCACCAGGCTCCCACCTATGTCTACCACCACCCCCACCCCCCCAGCAGTGCAGGGGCAGCCTCCACCAGGCCCCCACTCATGTCCAACTCATGTCCCCTTTCACCCCCACCCCCCAGCCACCAGGGGCAGCCTCCACCAGGCACCCACTCATGTCCAACTCATGTTTCCCTGCACCCCCACCCCCCAGCAGTGCAGGGGCAGCCTCCACCAGGCCCCCACTCATGTCCCCTATCACCCCCACCCCCCAGCCACCAGGGGCAGCCTCCACCAGCCCCCCACTCATGTCTCCCTCCCACCCCACCCCCCAGCACTGAGGGGCACCTTCCACCAGGCCCCCACTCATGTCTCCCACCCACCCCACCCCCCAGCACTGTGGGGCACCTGCCAGCAGGCCCCCACTCATGTCTCCCTGCACCCCCACCCCCCAGCACTGAGGGGCACACTCCACCAGGCCCCCACTCATGTTTCCCTGCACCCTCACCCCCCAGCTCTGTGCGGCACCTGCTAGCAGGCCCCCACTCATGTCTCCCACCCCCACCCTCACCCCTCCCAGCACTGAGGGGCACCCTCCACCAGGCCCCCACTCATGTCTCCCACCCACCCCACCCCCCAGCACTGAGGGGCACCCTCAAGCAGGCCCCCACTCATGTCTCCCTGCACCCCCACCCCCCAGCACTGTGGGGCACCTGCCACCAGGCCCCCACTGATGTCTCCGACCTCCCACCCCCCAGCACTGAGGGGCACCCTCCACCAGGCCCCCACTCATGTCTCCCACCCACCCCACACCCCAGACACCACGGGCAGCCTCCACCAGGGCCCCACCCATGTCTACCACCACCCCCACCCCCCAGCAGTGCAGGGGCAGCCTCCACCAGGCCCCCACTCATGTCTCCCACCACCCCCACCCCCCAGCCACCAGGGGCAGCCTCCACCAGGCACCCACTCATGTCTCCCACTCACCCCACCCCCCAGCACTGAGGGGCACCCTCCACCAGGCCCCCACTCATGTCTCCCTGCACCCCCACCCCCCAGCACTGAGGGGCACCCTCCACCAGGCCCCCACTCATGTCTCCCTGCAGCCCCACCACCCAGCACTGTGGGGCACCTGCCAGCAGGCCCCCACTCATGTCTCCCACCCCCCCAGCACTGAGGGGCACCCTCCACCAGGCCCCCACTCATGTCTCCCACCCACCCCACCCCCAGCACTGAGGGGCACCCTCCACCAGGCCCCCACTCATGTCTCCCACCCACCCCACCCCCCAGCACTGTGGGGCACCTGCCAGCAGGCCCGCACTCATGTCTCCCTGCACCCCCACCCCCCAGCACTGAGGGGCACCCTCCACCAGGCCGCCACTCATGTCTCCCTGCACCCCCACCCCCCAGCACTGTGGGGGCACCTGCCAGCAGGCCCCCACTCATGTCTCCCACCCCCCACCCCCCCAGCACTGAGGGGCACCCTCCGCCAGGCCCCCACTCATGTCTCCCACCCACCCCACCCCCCAGCACTGTGGGGCACCTGCCAGCAGGCCCCCACTCATGTCTCCCTGCACCCACGCCCC
Organism: Ambystoma mexicanum; assembly: GCF_040938575.1. Taxonomy (NCBI): domain Eukaryota; kingdom Metazoa; phylum Chordata; class Amphibia; order Caudata; family Ambystomatidae; genus Ambystoma; species Ambystoma mexicanum. Next base: position 538,816,257 of record NC_090927.1, on the reverse strand, counting down.
CCAGCCACCATGGGCAGCCTCCACCAGGCTCCCACCTATGTCTACCACCACCCCCACCCCCCCAGCAGTGCAGGGGCAGCCTCCACCAGGCCCCCACTCATGTCCAACTCATGTCTCCCTGCACCCCCACCCCCCAGCAGTGCAGGGGCAGCCTCCACCAGGCCCCCACTCATGTCCCCTATCACCCCCACCCCCCAGCCACCAGGGGCAGCCTCCACCAGGCAGCCACTCATGTCCAACTCATGTCTCCCTGCACCCCCACCCCCCAGCAGTGCAGGGGCAGCCTCCACCAGGCCCCCACTCATGTCCCCTTTCACCCCCACCCCCCAGCCACCAGGGGCAGCCTCCACCAGGCCCCCACTCATGTCCCCCTGCACCCAGGTCCTCACAATCCCCAATCATGTGCGTTATGGTCAGCCTCCACAGCCAAAAGGCCCTACCAAGTAACCCATTCACCCACATGGAAATGGAAATTACATGTTACACCCCCAATGTTCATAAAGCAAATTAACCCATGTCCGTCACACACAATGGTTGCAATTGAATGGGAAAACACCCAACATGACATGCATGAAACCAATAAGATGATACCACACAGTGAAGTATGAAAACAAAATTGTATTAAAAAAAATTGAATGCAAATGAAATGAAACAAACTACAATGGCAATAAAAAAAAGATAAGCTGCATGTCCGTCAAAAAAAATTAAAACTACAAATCCAAATTCAAAAAAATGTTGTCCAAAGTCACATTAAAAATAAAATCAATCCAAGAGAGAAAAATAAATGCAAAGACCATTGCTCCATGGTGAATAAATAAAAACTAAAAAAATAAAACAATCCAATGAAGAACTATGTACAAAACATCCAAGGGTCCATGAGCCCAACTGAACAAAGGAAACCTACAAAAAACCCTAACTAAAATGCAACTATATACAAAAAGTGGAGCAGTGTCCGTCGACTACAAATCATAAGAAGAAACAAAGGAAACCTAAAACTAAAGAACTATATACAAAGGCGGCGGGCAAGTCCAGCGGCTCACTCCGTGGTGTTCCGGGCCAGGGCATCATCAAACTCCTCTTCGATGTCCTGGAGGCGGTCCTGTTCCATGGCCCCGAGGGTCCGCAGGGACGACGCCATCTGCTCCTCCAACCCCCTGCGGATTGCCTCGAGGCACTCGGCCCGACTCAGGGCCCTACGCATGGAGTTCTCCTCCCAGACCATCGTGAGCCGCGCCTCTTCCGCCCGCCGCCGCTCCGCACCTATCTGCTGGCCCAACCGCAGCCACACGGAAGACACTTCCCGTCCTGGGTCCTCCTGCCCTCCGGCCGATGCCTGCCCCTCCGATGTTGATGGCCCGAGCCATGATGCCTCCCACGTTGACTCTGCTGCTGCCTCCGACGCAACCGCCTCTGCCAGCACGACGGCATCCAGGCTGATGGAATCCACCGACGCCGTCGTGCACGTGCCCCGCCTGATGATGCCGGCACATCCTCCATCTGCTGGGGTACAGTTGCTGTGGTGTCCACCCCTGCTGGACCTCCGACTCCCGACTGTGGCAGGGATGGGATCCCCACCGAGCTGGCTGCATTGGTCAGGGCAGGTCCACAGGGGGCCCTGGTGGCATCTGGGCCGGAAGACGGCAAGGAGAACGAACGCCGTATAGCCTCCACAGAGGAGGAGAGGGCCGCCAGATTGGCCGACACATGCAGGAAACCCCCGAACATGGAAGATCCCAATTGGGCCACATCGGCATGGTGCTCTTCGTGATGACGTGCGTGCTCCTCCCAGGAAGCACGCACGTCATCACGAATTGCACCCGCGCGCATCGCGACCCCAATCAGGACCTTCTCCATACGGCCACGGGTCCCCTCGTCCGCAGGTGGAGGGGAGTCAGGTGACATGGACATCCCCTCTACCTGCGGAGGGGCCTGAGACGGGGCATCCCTGCTGGTGCATGGTGGTACACTCACAGGGTCAGGGACAGCGACATGCACAGTCCCCTCCACGGTGACCTGTGCTGCCTCCTGCCCCTGGACTGCACCACTTGCACCAGCAGGGATGCCCCACCAGGCCCCATGTGCGCCTCAGTGGTGGCTTCCTCCTCCTCTGTGGAAACCACCAACCTGGATGGCTCCTCACCGTCTTCCGCCGTAGCAGGCCCCTGTGGGGGCTCACCCACCCCTTCCGCTGCAGCCGTGGGGGCATCCCCGCCGCCTTGCTCCACAGCGCCGTCTCCGCCCTCTTCTTCACTAGCTGCTGCGTAGAGGGAGACATAGAACACAAGCATCAGGGTACTGTACAATGGTCCCCTAGACAGGAAGCAATAGCAGATGAGTACCACTGTCAAAGTACACTTCCATCATGTCCCTCCACAACACATGGGTCAGTCCAGGCAAAACACACACAGTAACAGGAATGGTGCATGTCATGGACATTTCCATACATGTCCAATGGACTCTTGAAACATACAATGATATGGAACTCACATGCATCATGGGTCATGCCTATCACATGCACACACTTCACCTCAGTCACATCCATCTGGCCTCATACACCCCAAACACAGCGGATACAAGGATAACTAGGCTGCATCAGTGAATCTGTGCATTGTCACAGACATGTGTCATGCATCCATGGCATTCACAAGTCACAGACACGCAGGTCAGGCACACAGACATGGCTACCATATATGTACCTGGCATCAGAACCCATCCCTCACCCCCACCCATGTCCAGGAACAGAGACTGGCATGCTCTCATGTGTAAAATCTGCATAGGGCTCCCCATGTCGCATTTAAACACATGCAACAACCATGTGGTTCACACATCACTGGTCGCACATGCATTACCATGATGTCCCTGCACGCATACATGCGTACATGGCCTATGTCACACATACAGGCAAGTATCAGACAACCAACACACCGCAACATGCCCTGTCTCACACAGCAATGCTTGGCCACTTACCGCTCAACTCCAGACGGGTCTCCCTCTCAAGGATCTGGGCGTGGAGCGCTGGGCGTACGCGTTCCAGGACCCTCATCTGGATGGAACTCATGCGGCCCCGGCCCCCCTCCACGAGGCGCCGGGCCTTCACGAGGGTCCTGGACCTCAAGTCCTCCCAGCGCTTCTTGATCTTCTGGACGTTGCGGGTTGCCACCCCCTCCGCGTTGATGGCAACCACACAGTCGGCCCAGATCCTCTCCCGTCCTTCCTTGCTGGCGCGGGACGATCCGAAGAGGGCATCATACTGCCCCAGGACATGCTCCACCAGGACACCAACTTCGGTGGCAGTGAAGCTGGTGCCCCTCTGCCCCTCTGGCCTGGGGTTGCCACTGGTGCCAGATGTTGAAGTGCCCGAAATGGCAACACCAGAGGCAGGAGTGGGTGGGCAACTGGGTCCTGGGGCTGGGCTGTGGAGCGATGTTATCCCAGTCGGGAGTCTTCTGTTCCAGCAGGGGTGGACACAGCAACTGGACCCCTGCAGACGGCTGATGTGCAGGCACCAAATGGCAGGGCACGGTGGCAGCAGGCAGGCAGGCAGGCAGGCAGTAGCAGATGGCACGTGGGAGGCTGCTCCGGGCACTGGGGGGCAGTAATTCAGCCTTCTGGGCTGTGGAGCGTGGTCTTCCGTGTGTTTTCTCGTGGCCAGCTTGATACGGAGTAATTTGGCACGTGAAAATCCTGCACGTCAGCGTGAAATTCGAGGAAAGGCCCTTAGCGCGTAAGCGCATCAGCACGCATACGCGATTCTATTGGACCAAAGGCCCTCAGCGCGTAAGCGCGTCTGTGACGTGACCCGCACGGGTGTTTCCCTCATAGCACGTGATGACGGAGCACACGTGGAAAGACTGCACGTCAGAGTGTCATCGCGTATAATTGGACAAAAGTGCGCGTACACGCGATTGGCCTATGTACGTGTATTTCAGGGGTGCGCGGGCACTTACACACGCGAATACATCAGCGCACGTGTATTCCGGGGTGCGCGGGAATTTCCACACGCTATTGGCCTGGGTACGTGGATTTCAGGGGTGCGCGGGAAGTTTCACACGCTCGCCTACAACACGCGCAAAGAAACACGTACGCCAGCAGGAAGCAGGCATACGTCGACCTGCGACGCATAAAATTGCGCGCAAAAAACTAACAAGCTCAGACGCCAGGATGAATATACCGTTCCTAGCAGCAGTGACCGTGGGCTACCAAAGGAGGAGGAGGAGGATAGTCAGGGCCAGAATTTTCACACCCAGAACCAGCCTTTTTGGGATGCCTGATGACCAGGTGTATGGGAGGTACAGGTTTCCACCACACATAATACTGGACCTGGTGAGTGAGTGGGAGGATGACCTCACATCACCCACCCTGTGCTCCCAAGCACTCAGCCCCCTGGAGAAGGTCCTCAATGTACTGCACTTCTTAGCCACTGGATCATTTCAGCGGACAAGTGCCATAGTGGGTGGGGTATCACAGGCCACGCAGACACGCTGCCTACACCAGGTCTTGAACATCATCACTGCACGCCCATCAGTCCGCAGGCACATATATCTGCCCAGAACACCTGCAGAAAGGCATGCTGCCGCCCTGGATTTTTACGGTGTGGCACGATTCCCCAAAGTGCTAGGTGCCATCGACTGCACCCATGTGGCTCTACGTCCCCCCAGGGTATCTGAGCACATCTATAGGAACCGCAAGCACTGGCATTCCATCAACGTGCAGGTAGTATGTAATGCCAAGGGAATCATCACCTCAGTATATGCCAACTATCCCGGGTCCACCCATGACAGCTTCATTTACCGAATGTCCACCCTAAGCCGGGACCTAGAAGCTGGGCGGCATTACGATACATGGCTGCTTGGTGAGTATGAATGCCACTGCACATGCATGCATGTCAGATACTGAGCAAGGTCACAACCCCACCAATGATACCCATCACCACCTCCACAGGGGACAGTGCCTACCCTCTCAGCCCCCAGACGATGACGCCAATTCGGAACCCCACCACGCCACCCGAGGTAAGATATAACACAGCCCACATTGCAACCCGGGGCATAGTGGAGCGCACATTCGGAGTGCTTAAGTCACGCTTTCGCTCCCTTGACCGTTCTGGCGGTCAGCTGTTATACGCTCCCCCAGTAGTGTGCAGGATCATAGTGGCAGCATGTGTACTGCACAACGTTACAACACGCCGGGGCCTGGCTGTGGACATGGTGGTGCCCCCACATCCCCAACCACATGCACGCCCGCTGCGCATGGGAGGGGAAAGGGCACAGGGGAGGCAGCCCGTACACAGCTAGTGGCTAATTACTTCACATAGAAATCACACCCCTGTGGAGTGCACACTGCCCTGGCACATACCATCTGACAATCAATGATGACTCAACCTGACAATGATCCTGAATGTCTGGAGAATCAACCATCAAAATCATATCAGCCTGAGATTCTTCACCTGGAAGTGTTACAATGTGTGCATCCCTACCTACACAGACACCACCAATGCAGTTTCGTGAAAAAACACATTCATGCAGCTAAAATGAATACCCACTTGCAAAATGCAACATGAGGACAGTGCCATGTCACCCAACCCATCCCCAGCACCGCCACACGATACACCATGTCATGCTATGTGCGGGCAAAAAGTAATCCCCACAACATGACACAAGTGTCACAAAGTACAGTGTCCCTAATTGAAACTCGCGACACCTGAAATGCTCACAGTAATGCAGGACAAACAACACACTTGAGCAGGTATTTAGCAATATTACTTATCAGCTACTGACCCTCAAAACTACCATTAACATGACATTACAAATGTAAGAAATTAGTAGTCTCACCACCTGGAAATGCCTGCACTCCCACCACTTCCAACTGTACAGTGTTGCTGCCATGTAGAGTTGTAGGTGCACTGCTGCCAACATGGACTCCATCTCCAAAGTAGAGGGCCTTGTGTAGACATGAGGAAAGGACCTGCAAATTAGGAGGTAGCCATGGATGATGAGTTACACATCTATGCAACATGCAGTGTACAACACAACAGCAATATGCACTAGGAATGTATACACAGTATTGACTAGACTACCCACACATGTAGTGGGAGTCCAACATCACCGTGTAAGTCAATGTCACTTGGGGACACCCTTTGCAAGCCCATGGAAACGGGAAGCAGGAGGGGTGTGTGTCTCACAAACCCAAGCATCTAACCCAAAATCAGGACAAGCCTGCACGTGCCCAGCCACAATACAGCGGATGCCCACCGGAGCCACACAAGGCAACACACTGTAAAAAAAAAATATGAAAAAAAAAAAATTAAAAAAAAAATCAAAAATGGCCATGAATGGGCCAGGGGGGTGGGGGAGGCCACCCAGGAGGTCCGAGGTCAGGATGCACACCAGAACCCACCTGTGTGGATTCTGGGGAAAAAAAACACCTCCATGGGCTCGTGGCCGACACGGCTACCCTATTGTGAGAGAATCACTGTGGTCGCTCTCCTCAGACTCTGCAGCTGCATCAGGAGGTGGTGGCACTATGGGAGGCAGCCCACGCAAAGCCCTAGTCTGCTCCTCCATGGCAGCAAGCATGCGAGTGTGGAAGGTCTGGTTCTGGAGGATAATCGTGCGGAGGTCCCCATGCGACAACTCACGGGATGACCGGACCTCCGCCCGAGTTGCCTGCATCTCAGCTGAGAGCGTACGTGTGAGACGCTCCAGCTGCTCTTCTGTCCTTCTGTGTGTTGAAGCCTCAAGCTCAACAAGGGTCATCCTGATCTGACTGAGTTCCACCCTCAGGGCTTCCCTGTGGCCCTGGGACTCTATGGAAAGGGCATCCTGCAGAGTCGCCAGTGCCGCCAGCTGTCCCTGTTGGACGCCAACATGTCCTCCCTGTGTGACTGGCAGATGGAGTCTGTTGCCTGCTGCAGTCGCTCCATCAGCCTTTCTGGGGGGACAATGGAAGTGGCCACCCTATCCATGGCCTGAGCCATCATCTCTGATGATGCTGCCTGTTGGGTAGCCATACCGTATATGGATTGCTCCCATGCGGTATTGCCAGGTGGCGTACGGCCACCACATCGGCGGGCACCACACCTGTCTGGAGCAAGGCGAACTGCGCCTTGCTGTGCCGGCACTGCCTGAGGCTGCAGGACTGCATTCCCCCTCTGATCTGCTGGCCCAGGAACAGGATCAGATGTTGCAGAGTGTGACTGTGCATCCGTAACCACCAAAGGCGGACCTGCCAACACTGACATCCCCATTGAGGGTACTACCCCTGGTGCAGGTGGGTCGGACAGAAGAGAATCCCTCCCAGGAACACTCACCTGTGATGCCACATAGGTCTCATCATCCGAATCGACACCTGAATACAGCTCGGGGGAGGTGCACCCAGAGACACCCCTTGAGAGCACGACCTGCAGCAGTTGTGGGTTTTCACCCACCACCACACCACGTCCCTCACTGGTGGTCGGTCGGGCCTGAGACCCCTCCTGGGTCTGCACCATCTCCACAACCCCAGCTGTATCAAGTGCGTCATCCCCTGCAAAGACATGAAAGAAAAGAAATGGAAACAGGCATTAGCACTATGGCACACAATTAGGGCTGAGAAGCAACAGAACCAGTACTTGATTGACACATGTCCCACATGACTAAAACCCTCCCATGCATGCACCCTCACTGCGTATGAAGGGGAGGCAAATGGCACACATTGATGACACCAAGATGGAAGATCAACACATTTGCTGCATGCTGCCTAGCAGTGGCATCACACATTGGCCTGTGATTGCCAGGTGAAATACACATGCCATCACACAGATGGCATGTACCATTGCTATTGAGTGAAGATGGAGAGGAGGGCAGCACTTATTCATTCAGTCCAGTTCCCTCATGTAATAGCTTTTCTAATTCAAACAGGTCTGATTTTTCACCTGGAGCTGCCAGTCCAAAATGGTCCGATTGCACAGGGACATGTCTAAACAAATGATATCCAGGTAACAAAGTCACTCCACTTTACCATAGCCATGTCAGACATGTGACTACAGGACTGAGAAATGCCTAGTAAAAGTGGTGGAATGCAAACAATCTGCCTGAATGAACAGAGAAAAATAAGCAACAATGTTGTGGCAAGGTGACACTTCAAGGGCAACTGGCGTGCTGTTGGGCTAGATGTCTACTATTGGCAGAAGGGATACTGCTATGGCCAAATGCTGCTGCGCAGAATGTATTGGATGAAGCACATGGGTGACCCAAACAACTTAGGCGCACACACCCTCACCTGGCACACAAACAGAAGCCCTCACACACACACCATGCACATGGATGACACACACATGCATGTGCACTCACCGGACAATGCCTCATAATCTGGCAGATCTCCCACGCCTTGGATCTGTTCCTCCGTGACGTAGGTCCCAGCGACTGACTCATGTGGAGTGAGTTCAATGTCTTCTACTGGAGACCCACCTCCAGTCACTAGAGTTGCGGCATGACTTGAGGCCAGCTTATTCTTTGCCCTGCGCTTTAGGTCATTCCAGCGCTTATAGCAATCATTGGCTGTGCACCTCACGATTCCAAGGGCACTTACAATGTCCGCAACGGTCTGCCAGTGTGCCTGGCGTTGTGCAAGTGTGGTCTTGGATCCTGCAACAATGACCATTTCATTATCATGTGCGGACACATACTCGACAAGTGCATTCAGTTCGGCATCCGTGAAGCTGGGCTTCCTCGACGGGCCGGACTGTGTAGCCGTGTCTGGGGCATCAGCCTGTGCCGGACGAGCACTCTTCCTCTTCCGCTTGGAAGGTGGTGGGGATCCCGAGTGTCCTACGCCGCTCTGGACACTAGGGACAGGAGCCCTGGTGGACTCTGTATCAGGAGTGTGGGATTGCACACTCAGCATGGGAGTTGGTGCAGGCATTGGCTCAAGTGTAATGGTGTCAGGGGGAATGTCAGCGGGATGGACTAGGACCAACACTGTCCTGGCTGGGTGTGTGAGAGCTGGGGTGGATGGAGCCGCAGCTGCCCCTGCAGCCTCTCCACCCTGCCTACTTGGGGCAGCAGATGACCTTGCTGCCCCTGATCCACGTGGCCTGATGACATCAACGTGCACCAGCACACGTGCCATAGGCCTGCTGACCTGGAAGTCAGCCATGGAGTCAGCCAGGTCTGGTGCCACAATGGGCTGGTACAACAAGGGCTGAGCATGGATGGTGTCAGCCACATCACCCTCAACCAGGAGGGGTGGGGGGGATTATGGGTGCCCTTGACTGGTCCTCCACACATGGGGGGACAGGGTCACCCTGCAAGTAACGACCACATCCCCTACCGGATCCACCACGGCCACCACTTGTGGCTCGTCCACCTTTGCCACCCTTACGGATTCCTCGCCTCCCAACCATGGCACTGATGTAAATGTGCGTATGGGAGTGGCTGTAAACTATTGTCCTGGGCAATTGGGGGTCAAAGGGGTTGGGTACCAGATGGTAATCGTACCCTAGTGCTCTAGCAAGGCTGAATGTGACCCCTGGGGAAAGATGACGGGTCACGCAACGCACAGGAAGCCCAAAAAAGGGAGATAACGTGCACGCAACCCCTCCTAGACCACGTGGCTGGAAAAATAAACCTGCACTACGCTGTGGCACCCAGTAACACAAGAATGAACGTATCCATGTCACACGCAGCCTAGAATGACCTCTGAAGGGGTAGGCTACACACGGGGCAAGCACAGATGTTAGATACGTGCGTGACTCACCGTCTGCCAGGAAAAAGAGCGTGAAAAAGAAGCGCGTGTGCGCGTTGGCAGCACCCCCGCCAAAAGAAGAATTGTACGCTGTCTGAGGAGACAGGACAACAGTAGAAGGGAACGCTGTTTGAGGGAACAGGCCCAGGAAAACCAGAAAAAGAGAAAAAAGAGAAAAAGCTGTCAGAGGTAACAGGGAGTACGAACTTGAAACGCTGTGAAGTAAATTGCGTGTGAAACGACAAGAAGTACAGATTTCACCCACTCGCTCTCCACGAAAAGCACGTACAAGGAAATGGTGTTCTACACGTACCTTTTATGCAGGCCCACACGTACAGTGTCACTTCCGCGTGTACGCGCTAGGGCCATTTCCACCAATTACACGCTTTGTCACTTCCGCGTGTACGCGCTAAGGCCATTTCCACCAATTACACGCTTTGACACTCGGACGTGTCTTTCATTTTTTTAACACGCAACATTTCAAACGTGTGCCATATTCAACGTGCACGTGACTTCATAGACGCGCATACGCTGGTGGCCTTTGGGCCAATGAATGTACAGACGTGTGCTGACGCGCTTACGCGCTAAGGGCCTTTCCTCGAATTACACGCAGACGTGCTGGATTTTCACGTGCAAAATCACTCTGTATCAAGCTGGCCACGCGTTCACACACGGAAGACCACGCTCCTGCCCAGAAGGCCGAATTACTGCCCCCCAGAGCCCTGAGCACGCTCCCACCTACCATCTGCTGCTGCCTGACTGCCTGCTGCCCACGTGCCCTGCCATTTGCTGCCTGCACATCAGCCAGGGGTGCTGTTGCTGTGACCACCCCTGCTGGAACCGAAGACTCCCAACTGCTTTTCCATCGCCCCACAGCCCAGCCCCAGGACCCAGTTGCCCACCCACTCCTGCCTCTGGGGTTGCCATGTCGGGCACTGCAACATCTGGCACCAGTGGCAACCCCCGGCCAAGGAGGCAGAGGGGCACCAGCTTCACTGCCACCGAAGTTGGTGTCCTGGTGGAGCATGTCCTGGGGCAGTATGATGCCCTCTTCGGAAGGTTGCGTGCCGACAAGGAAGGACGGACTCGGATCTGGATGGACATCGTGACTGCCATCAACACGGAGGAGGTGGCAGTCCGCGACTACGAACGTGTCAGGAAGCGCTGGGAGGACTTCAGGTCCAGGACCCTCAACAAGGCCCGGCGCCACCTGAAGGCAGCGGATGCTAAGGGGCGCCGGGGCCACTTGTCGGAAGATCAGATGAGGGTCCTGGAACGCATATCCCCAGCGCTCCACGTCCAGGTCCTTGAGAGGCAGACCCGTCTGGAGTCGAGCGGTAAGTGTACATGCATACTGATTGTAAGCTGTGCGTGTGGTGGTGTGCCAGGAGTGTGCAGGTTGAACATGTATTTTTATGTGGGCAAGTAGGGGGGGGTGTACAGGGCCGTGAGGGTGACACATGTGAGGGGTCTCATGTGTGGCACATGGATGGTGCTTGTGTGTGTGGGCTTGCATGGCACAGGATGTGGAGGAATGATTGTCAGGTGTGACATGGATGTCGATCGGAACACTGCGACATTTGGCGGAGGTGTACACATGCATGCAAGTTTGGTGGTGTGTGTGCATGTGTAGTGTACTCCCTATGTTGCATGTGATGTGTGGATGACCTTTGGCTGCTCATGCTGTTGTATGTGAATGGATGGTGCTGGCTGTTGCAATATGGCTGTGGTATGGCTCATGTGTGCAAGTTGAAATGACATGTGTGTTGGGGATTGTGATGCCATGTCTGAGGTTTACCAATGCCACTCATGTATAACTGTCATGTGTGTATGAGTCCATTGTACAGTGCCCTGATTCCTGTGTTTTCTTTCTCCCTGTCTGCAGCGTCAACTGATGAAGAGGGCGGAGAAGGTGCTGTGGAGCACAGCGGCAGGGGTCACACCACCAGCCGGAGACGCAAGGCCCGGATCCCCTCCCAGGTTCTGATCTCGTCGGGGAGTGAGGAGTCCGGTGCCGTGTCCCAGGCCGCAGCTGCCGAGGGGAGGTCCAAGAGGCAGAGGTTGGAGTTGGACTCCTCGGCAGCAGAAGGGGCAGCTGGGACCCCACAGGGCCCAACGGAGGAAGATGGCACAGAGTCATCCAGGTTGGTGGGGGGGTTTGGAGGAGGAGGAGGCCGTGCAAGCGACAGAGGCGGGGTCTGGAGGTGGGGATTCCACTGGTGCTAGTGGTGCAGTGCAGGATCAGGGACAGGAGGCAGCACAGGCCGCCGCGGAGGTGCCTGTGTGCAATCCTGTCCCTGCTCCTGTCACTGCATCATCTTGCACCAGCGTGGATGCCTACCTCCAGACCCGTTCTCAGGGAGGGGATTGGCTTACAACACCTGGCCTTCCTCTCCCTGCGGATGTGGCTATCCTGCACCAGGTTGAGCCTGTCCAGGGTGGGGTGGCATTGCGTCAATGGGCCATGTGAGCTGACCTGCAGTCTTTTCATGATGAGTCTGCACGTCTTCTCGCATGGCTCGTTGACCGCGTTGACCCACTGGGACAGCTCACCAGGGCTGCATTCCTCCGTTTCCTGGACCTTGTTCCGACCCCTTCCTCCACAGAACCCCCTATGCCCCAGTCGTCCTCCATGCCATCTTCCCACCCATGTGTCACCTGGGTGCCCTGTGGAGCTGCCTTTGACCGTGCGGCCAGGCTGGTGGACAACAGATCCCTGCCACAGTCGGGAGTCGGACGTCCAGCAGGGGTGGCCATATCAACGACTGCACCCCAGCTGGAGGAGGATGTGCAGGCACCATCGGACAGGGCACATGGACAGCAGCAGCTGCAGCAGCAGGATGCTGTAGGTGGGAGCCAGGATAGCTCGGGGCCTTCAACATCGGAGGGGCAGGCATCGGCCGGAGGGAAGGAGGACCCTGGACGGGAAGTGTCTTCCGTGTGGCAGCGGTTGGGCCACGCCATAGATGCGGAGCGGCGGCGGGCGGAAGAGGCGCGGCTCACGATGGTCAGGGCGGAGAACTCCATGCGGAGGGCCCTGAGGCGGGCCGAGTGCCTCGAGGCAATCCGCAGGGAGTTGGAGGTGAACATGTCGGCGTCCCTGCGGACCCTCGGGGCCATGGAACAGGACCGCCTCCGGGACATAGACGAGGAGTTCGATGATGCCCTCGCCCGGAACACCACTGAGTGAGCCGCTGGACTGGCCCGCCGCCATTGTATATAGTTATTTAGTGATAGGTTTCCTTTATTGTTTATTTTTATTTGGAGTCGACGGACACTGCTCCACCTTTTGTATATAGTTCCATTTTAGATAGGTTTTTTTGTAGGTTTCATTTCTTCTGTTGGGATGATGGACCCTGAATACTTTGTACATAGTTGGACTTTGCATTTGGATATTTTTTTTACTATGAATATTTTTTTCCATGGAGCAATGGTTTTCTATTTCTTTTTTCCCTTCATTTCCTTTTTATGGACTGGGACTTTGGGAGACATTTTTTTGGATTATCAATTATTGATTTTAATTTGAAAAGGGACAGCCAGCTTAATTTTCTTTTTTTTTTACTTGTGTATTTTGTTTAATTTTGATTGCCATTACTGTTGTTTTTAATACATTATTTTGATTTTTTCATTCTTCAATGTGTGGTTTCATCTCATTATTTTCATGCGTGTCATGTTATGGGTTTTCAGGTTCACTTGCAACCATTGTGTGTGTGTGAGACACATGTGTTCATTTACACTGTTTACATTGAAGTAGTATCATGGGCGCATGTCATACTTGGTTGTGTCTTTGGGCTGTGGTGGCTGGCCATGAGGCCCATGCTTGAGGATTGTCAGGGCCTGTGGGCAGGGGGACATGTGTGGGGGCCTGGTGGAGGCTGCCCATGGTGGCTGGGGGGTGGGGGTGGTGGGAGACATGAGTGGGGGCCTGGTGGAGGCTGCCCCTGCACTGCTGGGGGTGGGGGTGATAGGGGACATGAGTGGGTGCCTGGTGGAGGGTGCCCCTCAGTGCTGGGGGGGTGGGGGGTGGGAGACATGAGTGGGGGCCTGGTGGAGGCTGCCCCTGCACTGCTGGGGGGTGGGGGTGGTGGTAGACATGGGTGGGAGCCTGGTGGGGGCTGCCCATGGTGGCTGGGGGGTGGGGTGGTGGGAGACATGAGTGGGGGCCTGGTGGAGGCTGCCCCTGCACTGCTGGGGGTGGGGGTGATAGGGGACATGAGTGGGGGCCTGGTGGAGGGTGCCCCTCAGTGCTGGGGGGGGTGGGGGGTGTCAGACATGAGTGGGGGCCTGGTGGAGGCTGCCCCTGCACTGCTGGGGGGTAGGGGTGGTGGTAGACATGGGTGGGAGCCTGGTGGGGGCTGCCCATGGTGGCTGGGGGGTGGGGGTGGTGGGAGACATGAGTGGGGGCCTGGTGGAGGCTGCCCCTGCACTGCTGGGGGGTGGGGGTGGGTGGGAGACATGAGTGGGGGCCTGGTGGAGGGTGCCCCACAGTGCTGGGGGGTGGGGTGGGTGGGAGACATGAGTGGGGGCCTGGCGGAGGGTGCCCCTCAGTGCTGGGGGGGGTGGGGGGTGGGAGATATGAGTGGGGGCCTGGTGGAGGCTGCCCCTGCACTGCTGGGGGGTGGGGGTGGTGGTAGACATGGGTGGGAGCCTGGTGGGGGCTGCCCATGGTGGCTGGGGGGTGGGGGTGGTGGGAGACATGAGTGGGGGCCTGGTGGAGGCTGCCCCTGCACTGCTGGGGGGTGGGGGTGATAAGGGACATGAGTGGGTGCCTGGTGGAGGCTGCCCCTGGTGGCTGGGGGGTGGGGGTGATAGGGGACATGAGTGGGGGCCTGGTGGAGGCTGCCCCTGCACTGCTGGGCGGTGGGGGTGGTGGGAGACATGAGTGGGGGCCTGGTGGAGGCTGCCCATGGTGGCTGGGGGTGGGGGTGCAGGGAGACATGAGTTGGACATGAGTGGGGGCCTGGTGGAGGCTGCCCCTGCACTGCTGGGGGGTGGGGGTGGTGGTAGACATGGGTTGGAGCCTGGTGGGGGCTGCCCATGGTGGCTGGGGGGTGGGGGTGGTGGGAGACATGAGTGGGGGCCTGGTGGAGGCTGCCCCTGCACTGCTGGGGGGTGGGGGTGGGTGGGAGACATGGGTGGGGGCCTGGTGGAGGGTGCCCCACAGTGCTGGGGGTGGGGTGGGTGGGAGACATGAGTGGGGGCCTGGTGGAGGGTGCCCCTCAGTGCTGGGGGGGGTGGGGGGTGGGAGACATGAGTGGGGGCCTGGTGGAGGGTGCCCCTCAGTGCTGGAGGGGGTGGGGGGTGGGAGACATGAGTGGGGGCCTGGTGGAGGCTGCCCCTGCACTGCTGGGGGGTGGGGGTGGTGGTAGACATGGGTGGGAGCCTGGCGGTGGCTGCCCATGGTGGCTGGGGGGTGGGGGTGGTGGGAGACATGAGTGGGGGCCTGGTGGAGGCTGCCCCTGCACTGTTGGGGGGTGGGGGTGATAGGGGACATGAGTGGGTGCCTGGTGGAGGCTGCCCCTGGTGGCTGGGGGGTGGGGGTGATAGGGGACATGAGTGGGGGCCTGGTGGAGGCTGCCCCTGCACTGCTGGGCGGTGGGGGTGGTGGGAGACATGAGTGGGGGCCTGGTGGAGGCTGCCCATGGTGGCTGGGGGGTGGGGGTGCAGGGAGACATGAGTTGGACATGAGTGGGGGCCTGGTGGAGGCTGCCCCTGCACTGCTGGGGGGTGGGGGTGGCGATAGACATGAGTGGGAGCCTGGTGGGGGCTGCCCATGGTGGCTGGGGGGTGGGGGTGGTGGGAGACATGAGTGGGGGCCTGGTGGAGGCTGCCCCTGCACTGCTGGGGGGTGGGGGTGGGTGGGAGACATGAGTGGGGGCCTGTTGGAGGGTGCCCCACAGTGCTGGTGGGTGGGGTGGGTGGGAGACATGAGTGGGGGCCTGGTGGAGGGTGCCCCTCAGTGCTGGGGGGGTTGGGGGGTGGGAGACATGAGTGGGGGCCTGGTGGAGGGTGCCCCTCAGTGCTGGGGTGGGTGGGGGGTGGGAGACATGAGTGGGGGCCTGGTGGAGGCTGCCCCTGCACTGCTGCGGGGTGGGGGTGGTGGTAGACATGGGTGGGAGCCTGGTGGGGGCTGCCCATGGTGGCTGGGGGGTGGGGGTGGTGGGAGACATGAGTGGGGGCCTGGTGGAGGCTGCCCCTGCACTGCTGGGGGGTGGGGGTGATAGGGGACATGAGTGGGTGCCTGGTGGAGGCTGCCCCTGGTGGCTGGCGGGTGGGGGTGATAGGGGACATGAGTGGGGGCCTGGTGGAGGCTGCCCCTGCACTGCTGGGGGGTGGGGGTGGTGGTAGACATGGGTGGGAGCCTGGTGGAGGCTGCCCATGGTGGCTGGGGGGTGGGGGTGGTGGGAGACATGAGTGGGTGCCTGGTGGAGGCTGCCCCTGGTGGCTGGGGGGTGGGGGTGCAGGGGGACATGTGTGGGGGCCTGGTGGAGGGTGTCCCTGCACTGCTGGGGGGTGGGGGTGCAGGGGTACATGTGTGGGGGCCTGGTGGAGGGTGCCCAATGACTGCTGGGGGGTGGGGGTGCAAGGGGACATGAGTGGGGGCCTGGTGGAGGGTGCCCCACAGTGCCGGGTGGTGGGGTGGGTGGGAGACATGAGTGGGGGCCTGGTGGAGGGTGCCCCTCAGTGCTGGGGGGTGCGGGGGGTGGGTGACATGAGTGGGGGCCTGGTGGAGGCTGCTCCTGCACTGCTGGGGGTGGGGGTGATAGGGGACATGAGTGGGGGCCTGGTGGAGGATGCCCCTGCACTGCTGGGGGGTGGGGGTGGGTGGGAGACATGAGTGGGGGCCTGGTGGAGGGTGCCCCACAGTGCTGGGGGGGTGGGGTGGGTGGGAGACATGAGTGGGGGCCTGGTGGAGGGTGCCCCTCAGTGCTGGGGGGGTGGGGGTGGGAGACGTGAGTGGGGGCCTGGTGGAGGCTGCCCATGGTGGCTGGGGGGTGGGGGCGCAGGGAAACATGAGTTGGACATGAGTGGGGGCCTGGTGGAGGCTGCCCCTGCACTGCTGGGGGGTGGGGGTGGTGGTAGACATGGGTGGGAGCCTGGTGGGGGCTGCCCATGGTGGCTAGGGGGTGGGGGTGGTGGGAGACATGAGTGGGAGCCTGGTGGAGGCTGCCCTGCACTGCTGGGGGGTGGGGGTGATAGGGGACATGAGTGGGTGCCTGGTGGAGGCTGCCCCTGGTGGCTGGGGGGTGGGAGTGATAGGGGACATGAGTGGGGGCCTGGTGGAGGCTGCCCCTGCACTGCTGGGCGGTAGGGGTGGTGGGAGACATAAGTGGGGTCCTGGTGGAGGCTGCCCATGGTGGCTGGGGGGTGGGGGTGCAGGGAGACATGAGTTGGACATGAGTGGGGGCCTGGTGGAGGCTGCCCCTGCACTGCTGGGGGGTGGGGGTGGTGGTAGACATGGGTGGGAGCCTGGTGGAGGCTGCCCATGGTGGCTGGGGGGTGGGGGTGGTGGGAGACATGAGTGGGTGCCTGGTGGAGGCTGCCCCTGGTGGCTGGGGGGTGGGGGTGCAGCGGGACATGTGTGGGGGCCTGGTGGAGGGTGTCCCTGCACTGCTGGGGGGTGGGGGTGCAGGGGTACATGTGTGGGGGCCTGGTGGAGGGTGCCCCATGACTGCTGGGGGGTGGGGGTGCAAGGGGACATGAGTGGGGGCCTGGTGGAGGGTGCCCCACAGTGCTGGGGGGTGGGGTCGGTGGGAGACATGAGTGGGTGCCTGGTGGAGGGTGCCCCTCAGTGCTGCGGGGGGTGGGGGGTGGGAGACATGAGTGGGGGCCTGGTGGAGGCTGCCCCTGCACTGCTGGGGGTGGGGGTGATAGGGGACATGAGTGGGTGCCTGGTGGAGGCTACCCCTGCACTGCTGGGGGGTGGGGGTGGGTGGGAGACATGAGTGGGGGCCTGGTGGAGGGTGCCCCACAGTGCTGGGGGGTGGGGTGGGTGGGAGACATGAGTGGGGGCCTGGTGGAGGGTGCCCCTCAGTGCTGGGGGGGTTGGGGGTGGGAGACATGAGTGGGGGCCTCGTGGAGGGTGCCCCTCAGTGCTGGTGAGGTGGGGGGTGCGAGGCATGAGTGGGGGCCTGGTGGAGGCTGCCCCTGCACTGCTGGGGGGTGGGGGTGGTGGTAGACATGGGTGGGAGCCTGGTGGGGGCTGCCCATGGTGGCTGGGGGGTGGGGGTGGTGGGAGACATGAGTGGGGGCTTGGTGGAGGCTGCCCCTGCACTGCTGGGGGGTGGGGGTGATAGGAGACATGAGTGGGTACCTGGTGGAGGCTGCCCCTGGTGGCTGGGGGGTGGGGGTGATAGGGGACATGAGTGGGGGCCTGGTGGAGGCTGCCCTTGCACTGCTGGACGGTGGGGGTGGTGGGAGACATGAGTGGGGGCCTGGTGGAGGCTGCCCATGGTGGCTGGGGGGTGGGGGTGCAGGGAGACATGAGTTGGACATGAGTGGGGGCCTGGTGGAGGCTGCCCCTGCACTGCTGGGGGGTGGGGGTGGTGGTAGACATGGGTGGGAGCCTGGTGGGGGCTGCCCATGGTGGCTGGGGGGTGGGGGTGGTGGGAGACATGAGTGGGGGCCTGGTGGAGGTTGCCCCTGCACTGCTGGGGGGTGGGGGTGGGTGGGAGACATGAGTGGGGGCCTGGTGGAGTGTGCCCCACAGTGCTGGGGGGTGGGGGTGCAGGGGTACATGTGTGGGGGCCTGGTGGAGGGTGCCCCATGACTGCTGGGGGGTGGGGGTGCAAGGGGACATGAGTGGGGACCTGGTGGAGGGTGCCCCACAGTGCTGGGGGGTGGGGTGGGTGGGAGACATGAGTGGGGGCCTGGTGGAGGGTGCCCCTCAGTGCTGGTGGGTGGGGGGTGGGAGACATGAGTGGGGGCCTGATGGAGGCTGCCCCTGCACTGCTGGGGGGTGGGGCTGGTGGTAGACATGGGTGGGAGCCTGGTGGGGGCTGCCCATGGTGGCTGGGAGGTGGGGGTGGTGGGAGACATGAGTGGGGGCCTGGTGGAGGCTGCCCCTGCACTGCTGGGGGGTGGGGGTGATAGGGGACATGAGTGGGTGCTTGGTGGAGGCTGCCCCTGGTGGCTGGGGGGTGGGGGTGATAGGGACATGAGTGGGGGCCTGGTGGAGGCTGCCCCTGCACTGCTGGGGGGTGGGGGTGGGTGGGAGACATGAGTGGGGGCCTGGTGGAGGGTGGCCCACAGTGCTGGGGGCTGGGGGTGCAAGGGGACATGAGTGGGGGCCTGGTGGAGGGTGGCCTACAGTGCTGGGGGGTGGGGGTGCTGGGGGACATGAGCAGGTGTGCAGGGTAGTCCCTGTTTTGTGGGCTGCCTGCAGGGGCCGTGGAGGGTGTACAGGGAACACCTGTGAGGACCCACCCAGCCTAATCGCGTGTGTAACTTCCCGCACACCCCTGTTATACACGTACCCAGCCAAATCGCGTGTGATAATTCCTGCGCACCCCTGTAATACACGTACCCAGCCAAATTGCGTGTGATAATTCCCGCGCACCCCTGTAATACACGTACCCAGCCAAATCGCGTGTGATGATTCCCGCGTACCCCTGTAATACACGTACCCTGGCTAATCGCGTGTAAAACTTCACGCGTACCCCTGTAATACACGTACCCTGGCTAATTGCGTGTAAAACTTCCCGCGTACCCCTGTAATACACGTACCCAGCCAAATCGCGTGTGATAATTCCCGCGCACCCCTGTAATACACGTACCCAGCCAAATCGCGTGTGATAATTCCCGTGCACCCCTGTAATACACGTACCCAGCCAAATCGCGTGTGATAATTCCCGCGCACCCCTGTAATACACGTACCCAGCCAAATCGCGTGTGATAATTCCCGCGTACCCCTGTAATACACATACCCTGGGCTAATCGCGTGTAAAACTTCCCGCGTACCCCTGTAATACACGTACCCAGCCAAATCGCGTGTGATAATTCCCGCGCACCCCTGTAATACACGTACCCAGCCAAATCACGTGTGATAATTCCTGCGCACCCCTGTAATACACGTACCCAGCCAAATCGCGTGTGATAATTCCCGCGTACCCCTGTAATACACGTACCCAGCCAAATCGCGTGTGATAATTCCCGCGCACCCCTGTAATACACGTACCCAGCCAAATTGCGTGTGATAATTCCCACGCACCCCTGTAATACACGTACCCAGCCAAATCGCGTGTGATAATTCCCGCGTACCCCTGTAATACACGTACCCTGGCTAATCGCGTGTAAAACTTCCCGCGTACCCCTGATATAAACGTTACCCGCTTTGCGTTCCTTGTTTGGCAGCCCTGTAAACTGGTCCAGGGTTAGCGCAGCCCTTTGCGATGATTTAGCGATTTTGATGGCTTTTCCTGGCGCGAGGGCGTTCTTGGGGGCGTTACTGGCGCTGCTGCAGGGTCGCTGCGATACTCTGCGCCACGGCTGGTTTGGGAGCCATGAATACGCTGTGCGCGGAAATCGGTTTTAGCGCACGTGCCTGGCGCAGACAATCGCACACGGACACTCTGCGCCAGCCGCTTGCAACACTTTTCTGAGAAATTCTATGAATTACCCTGAATGTTTTTGGGCCCACCGCAGTGACATTAACATCTCTAAATGCCCACACAGCGCTGCAAAGTGGGCATTTACAGATTTTGTGTGGGCATTTCCTGCTCAGACCCTAACCTGCATACGCCTTTGGTGCTTAGAAACCACTTGCTGGCATTAAGCGCGTTATAAAAGCATAAGTATAAGTATTGCTCTATGGCAAAGAACTATAAAAGCACCACAAAGCAATTTTTATAAATTAACATTTCATAAATTATTAATTTTGCTCTTTCTTCTTCTTTTGTCTGTATCCCTTCATATTAATGTAACTGAATAAACTTATCAATCATCAAGCACAAAGTTCATAATAAACTTTGTCCAATAATCTGACTGTGCGCGTCTGTTTGACCATCCATCTCCGCCCTTTATTCCCCATGGATACTTCTTGTGTGTATGTTTTTCCTGTTGGCGCTATCATGCCTCCGGTCTCCTTATCAGCGCATTATAAATAATATAAATACATGAATTTGTACAGAGCGATTCCTAATGATGAGGATAAGGCAGACCCAAGGATTACTTCTGGTCTGGCTTCACAGTCCACTAAAACATTAGTTTGATTTTATCAATTATCTATAGCCCTCCACAAATCTCAACCCTAGTTTTATAAGCCTGTTGTAAAGTAGTGGCCAACCCAAACACCCTCAAAGTTACTTCCTTCTTTCTGTACAAGGCAGCTTGTTTAATCAAGCATTTAAGATAAGCTACTCCTAGAATATGTTATAACAAAGAAACAACAGATGACTGGTGCTCTCTACTGAGATGTCATTGCAGCAACAGTGGCTCTGACTAAGTTCAGATTTAGCTCATCTATCTATGAGTGCTTTTTGTGGAAGGATGTCAAGTTTAACATACTGATTTAGGCATTTTCTCCTGGTACGACTCTGTGCCTCTATTGGTCTCACTGTTCAAATAATACCCCTGTCTAGGGTTAATTCATGCATTTGTGAGACAATTCCACTACAATATTGACAATTGGTAACTCGTTCAGGATACCAATTAGACCAAAAAAGATTTCATGGTGGAAGGTCTTTTGGTGCAGTTGTTCTCCTTTGTGCTTGCCATCGAATGCAACATCTATCCTCCCTGCTTGGGGATGCTTAACAGCCTACGTTTTCAAACTTCAGTGATGTTACACTGTATGAGCTCTTAGACTCAAGCTACTGCCATTTTCGTTTAGTGTTTCTATTTAATGACAAACAATATTTGACACTAAAGTATGTAGAAGTATTACATTCACCAATGTATGTTTGCCCACGCAGTGCAAGACCCATACTGCACTGATTGCAGCCAGTTGCTAGATGTCCAAAGGCTGAGAGCAAGCAAGGTGTAGTCATAACTTTTTAATCATTTATCTTGGGCGCTTACCTCTAGTTAAATATATCCCCAAGCGTCAGCCCCGTACTCCTGACATACAACCATCAACGCCACAGGTTTTGAATGTGCCTCTCCATCCTTCCCACTAACAACCAATACTTTCCATATTTCTGACAGGGCCCTGTGCAAAGACCCCACTGAAATGGTAGACGGGTACTAGACAAAACACCTTTAGATTACTAAGGAAATAAGCCTGAGCCGGCAGGACATTACTGAGTTAGGTAATGCCCCTAGGCCATTACCGTGTAATGGCCCACCGGCACGGGGCCTATTGCCATTAGTACCCTGGCCCGTTAGATCGGAGTACTAATGGTGTTTTTTTCAGTTGCGAGACGGGTCGCATTTCGTCACTGGAAAAAAATGCCTACCGCAGTGAGGGAAACGTAGCCCATTCTGCCTTTCCATGGCGTCCTCTAAACAAAGAAAATGGCCTCCATGGAAAGGGAGAAGGGACTACATAGTCCATTCTCCCTTTCCATGGCAGCCATAAGAAATACAGATGAAAGGCGAAGACCAGTGCGAGGGACGCGGCGCACCATGAGCGGCATTACCAGAGGGAAAGGCTTGCAAATGGACCAATATGTAAGTGGCTTTCTTTGTTTTTGCAGCATGCTGGGTACTAATTTACATAACATTTCCACACACAATTTTACAAAGGAAAGAAAAAGTAAAGAAAGCATAAAGTGGCAACTATTATCTCTAATCTCGCAGGCCAAAATACTTTTAGCTAAATTTGGTAAATTCTCTTGTTCTCATGTTCTTCTCATGTTCTTACATTTTACCTACAAAAGGTAATTCTCATTATGACTTATGGGGCTGAAACTTGGACACCCAAAAAACGAGAATATTTGGACAGAATTGAAGCTCAATTTTGGAAATAAACCCTTAATCTACCGAGCTCGACACCAAATGCTCTTCTGCGGTTTGAATTGGGCACTCTCTCGATGCATATTCAAGCAGCCTGGAAAAGATGCAATCTTTTACGGAAATGTCTTTTGGGACTAACTACGAACAGTGTGCTAGCAGTACTGGCAGACTATTTGTTACACTCTCAACATCCATTTCCAAGGAATTGGAGAACTACTGTGTTCGATCATTTGAGTGAAGCAAATATATCACTGGAACTGTTATTGCAGACTCCAAACAGGGCAAAATTGAATTGTATATATTTGACTGGCAATGTACACAACAAAAATGTTTCGCATTAAAAGACTTTGATAGAGCACTATTCGGTCATAAGAAATTCCGACAGGCGGCTGACTATTTATTGAAATGCCCCTCAGCCATACTGAGAAATCAGATCTTAAGGTTTCGGTTAAATTTGTGGCCAACAAATCAAATACTGTTGAGAAGAGGTCTAATTAAAGCAGAAGTCATGAATCATGAATCAATGCGGCATTATGGAGATGGAAGAGACTCTTAATCACTTACTGATTGTATGTGCTGGTCTAAAAACACAAAGAGAAATGATTATCCATAAACTCACTCAATCACATTATTTATCTCGTTCTGCCGATGTGTTATGGTATGAATTGTTTGCTACATCTAAAATCTCAATAAGAATAGCTACTATGCAGTTTTTAAAATCAATACTGCACCCAGCTGAATCTATAATTATTCCTTAATGCCAAAACATCGTGTTATAGTAATGCAAACTCGGCTAAAACTGAACTCTACGGTGTGTGGCTTTTGAATTATGAACTGATTAATTACTACCATTGTGAATGTAACTATTGATGAGCATATTTTAGAATTTTTTTACCTCATCATTCCTTTATTTGTAAACAATTGAAATTGTTGTGCATTCAAGTATTTTGAAAATTTGTGATGGGAATGCAGATCATGGTGATTGAAAACGAAAACTATGTATTTTAATGAATCAATTTTCTAGAAAAGCTTTTGTTTTGAAAGGTTAAATTATTTTGACCAACCAAAATAAAAAAAAAAATTAAAAAAATAAATAAAGTGGCATTTACAACATATGGTACACTGCAAAACAGTGTGGTCGACTGGGTTTTGCCTAAAAAACATTTTCTACACTTGCCTCTTGTACATTTACTTCTTCTTAACTTTACTTTGTCTGCATTTTCACATTGTCAATGTGGCAATGGCTATGGTAATGTTAGGGTTGGGGTCAAGGATGTAGAAAAGGGTTTAGAAAAGAAGGGAGGGTACAGGGGTTCTCCCCCTGTAATGACGAAGTAAATGTTAGAAGAAATGAAAGAACAAAGAAGTAAATGTATGAAGAGGTAAATGTGATGAAGTGAATGTAAGGGGACATGAATGCAGAAGAAGTAAAGACTTACATCCCATTTCAAAGGAAAGTTTTAACTTTCAAAGACAATGGGGGTCATTCCGAGTTTGGAGGTAAGTAACTGCCCTTACCGGCATGGAGCAAATACTGTGTCCGTGTAGGCAACAGCCCACTAATAGAGGGCGATTACGACTTCGCGGGCACAAGCTTTGCGCCATGCCGGTAAGGGCATTACCGCCATGCCGTAAAAGGCCTGAAAAAGGCCCTTAGCGGCAGATTGCACTACCGGCATGAATCAATGCGGCATTAGCGGCCACCGCTAACAGCGGTGACCTCTATCAACGGTGACTGCTAATAACGGTCACCGTAAATAAGCGGATCCGGAAATAGCGTCATCGCACAGGAACGGGAAGGAGCACGGCGGCCATCTTTAAAAACACAATCCATTGCCATTTTCAGCAGCCAGGACATGTAGGATACTGCTGTGTGTGAAATCCTAAACACTACAACACCACAATGCCCAAGGCTGTGAAGAAGGGCGCCTCCCGCCAGTGCAAGGAGCGCTTTAATGAAGATGAGTTGATCATGCTAGCGGAGACCCTGGAAGAAAATGCAGATGTCGTTTTTGCCCAGAGTCTCAAGATGGAGGCCATAATTCGTAAGAAGGAGATCTGGGCACTGGTGGCACAAAAACTAAGCGCGGTCAGTAACACACCCCGCACAATAAAGGACTGCAGGAAGAGATGACTTGCGCCTGCGAGTCCGCAATATCCTCTCGGGCAACAGGAGCCAGGCCATGTCAACTGGCGGAAGAGCAAGCTCCCCATAAAGCTGTCCCGGAGGGAGGACATATGTGCGAGCCTGATCGGCATGGAGGCCATAGAAGGGGTTGGAGACATGGAGTGTGGCGCCACGACATCGGCGGATGGAGGTGAGTGTCCTAAGAAAACACTGTAATGCAGAGTCTGATGAAAGTCCAGCAATATGTCTGTCCAAAGAGGCAAGCCATGGCCCAATACACACACATTCCCAGCAAAGTTGCCGGACGCAGCACAGACACATGCAGATGCCTGCAGCAAGGCAATGCCGTACCTAACACAAACCACACTAAGATGTTAATGGCATAAGTCACAGTGCATGCAGGCCCCAACAAATATGCATGTCACATACCATATGTCTGCCCCAACATGAGTGACCCCGACATATGCCTACATTACCCACCCATGTACCAAGCAACGTGATCATCCAAACTCAAATGCCTTTTACCCTCTATTGTGTAGATGAGCAATTATACAAATGTATGCATGATGCCTATCATACCGTCCCTCTCTTCGACCCCCACAGGCTCAGACCATGACAGTGAGGCACAGGACTCACCCCCACAGCCAACCACACCCCGGAAGAGGGCCGGGGATGAGGGCAACAGGCCTTCAACCTCGAAGGCCCAACACAAGGCCCGCCATGCACCACCAAGGAAACCACCTAAAGATGCCACGGCACCGGTGCCGCCAAGGGCCGTCAAGACGGAAGCCACAACCCCTGTCACACTGCCACAGGACACAGCTGAAAGCTCCACACTCAGCAGAGTCCAGTTCAGTCGAGGAGGTGGCAGCCACAGCATCCCTGTCTGAGGAGGAGGCGCAGGAAGAGGTGTGGGTGCCAGTGGAGGACGAATCCTCCGAACTGCTCCGCACATCACCATCCCCCAGATCACATCTTTAGAGTCTGACCACGCCACCACCCCGGAGCAGTCTGGGGGGGAGTATAACCAAGGGGCCATAAGTCCCATAGTGGAGCCCATTGAAGTCGAACATGACAGCCAAGCACCCTCCACCTCCACAGGTGTACCGGCGGGGTCACAGCGGCATGAGGAGCTGACTGCCCTTGTGCGTCAATTTGTGAATGACAATGCCCAATCAAGGCAGGAGTGGCATGAAAACACTGCCTCTCTGGGTAAGATAATTGCCGATAACACAGCCTCCCTTGGCAAGATCTTTGCAGCCAATACAAATAGTCTGTGCAAGGAGGTATGCGATCTGCGGCAGGTCCTCAGCCGCATCGCTGATGCTATGGAGGCTGAACGTACAGCACCCCAGATGGAGCAGGCGGCCACACCATCCTCCTCCAGCTCAACACAGACCATCCCACTGCGCAGGTCGGCGCGCACCCTGCACCCGGATATGCCGCCACCAGGTGCAGGGAGTGGCAGGAAGTAGACTGGCAAGCCTGATGAAGGCAATGGATACTTGTTTACACATGTGTGGGGAGTTTTGGGGGGAGGTGGAGGGGGATAAGGGTGTGTTGGGGAGTTATGGGGGAGGGGGAGGTGGTGAGGGTGTGTTGGGGAGTTATGGGGGAGGGGGGTGAGGGTGTGTTGGAGAGTTATGTGGGGGAGGGTGTGGGGGAGTTTTGGGGGAGGGGGAGCTGGGTGAGGGTGGTGGGGGGTTGGTGCACATGTTGTGTAAGCAAAAACATCTTGAGTGGACATTCATCATTGCGCATGTGTCATTTATTCATATACAGTGCATAGTGTACATGTACTCCCACACCCAGTGCCCTCTGTCAAAATAGCATGTCACCCTCTGCAGCCATGTGTGTCAGAAATATTGTGCTATTACTGAATGACACACATCACGTCCCTCCTGTGCATCAGCACCGCGATGATGTGCAGCCACATCTTCTTCATCCCCTTCATCATCACCAGGTAGTAGCAGTTCAATGTCAGGGGCACGTTCCGTCGGATACACATATTGTGCAGCATTACACATGCCATGATGATCTTGGCCACCTTCTCATGCCTGTAGAGGAGTGTCCCACCCTACTGGCTAAGGCAGAAAAATCGTGCCTTCAACAGGCCAAAGGTCTACTCAATGACCACACGGGTACAGGTGTGGGAACGATTGTAGTCCTCCTCATGCCTGTTCTGTGGGTTGCGGACAGGGGTGAGGAGCCACGGCTTCAAGGGATAGCCACTGTCACCTGCATGGGAAGCAGAAAAAACGTACATGTCAGTGGAATCATGATGGACAGCTGTACTAGTCACACATGTCTGCAGATTATCGTTGGTCACATGCACATGTCCCTGGTTGAATGCATGCTATTTTCAGGCCCTCATTGTGTCCTGTGCCATGGGCTAATGGTGTGGGCTGCTTTTTCATGATGATACACGGTGTGCACCGCTGTCTTGTTGCACATACATTGTGTACGCATACAGCTGTGTTCGTTTCTAATATGTGATGTGTTGTCTTCTGTAGGAATTGCTGACTTCGAGCGTTGGCAGTATGCTCTGCAATGTTAGGCATTCAGCGCCTATTTCTGCCATGGTGACATGCTGCATTCCTGTGGTTGTGGCGGCCCTGTGACAGACAGTGGATTCCCTTGGTGTTTTGGTTCAATACACTCCCATGGATTCTTGTCCTGTGTGGTGATTTGCTGGAGACAGCAACATAGTGCATATTCACTCCATGTTGCTGGATGGTGTTGCGGAAGGTGAGGTCCACTGATGAGTTGTGCACGTTTAGTAGGATGTAGGGGGGTTGCTGTTTGTCATGTTGTGATAGGTGTTGACCTTACTTCTGTCCTGTGGGATTTGGATGTCATGTTCTGTTTGGGATGATTTGGGGCACAGTGTTTAGTGATGTGCACATCATGCTGCCACATCAACATTGACACCATGGTGCTGTGTGCATCTCTCCCCCCATATCTGTGCCATATGCCTGTCATGAAACTTACCAAGTAGCCAGGCACGTCGTCCAGCATGTCGCTCCATGTAGCATGAAGTTTCGCAGGACCATAGAGTCATGAGTTGATCCAGGATATCGGGCACAACAATGTGTTATGATCTTGCTGGCGTCACATACCATCTGCACATTGATGGAGTGGTATTGCTTGCGGTTGCGGTACACCACCTCCATGGCATTCGGGACCACCAACTCCACATGGGTGCAGTCGAGGGCACCTATGCAATTTGGCATGCCTGCCAGTGCATGGAAGCCAACTTTGGTATCAAGAATCTCCTGGGGAGTCTGTGGTAGGGATATGTAGTCCCTTGTGTGCTTGAGGAGGGCATCCAGCACTTGGTTCAGAATGCGTGAAAATAAGGGTTGTGATATGCCATGCATGTGCCCCACTGTGTGCTGGTAGGTGCCTGTGGCAAGGAAGTGGAGCACCGACACTACCTTGAGTAGAGGGGGGATGGTGGTGCGTATTTCAATGAGGCTGACGATGTTGTTGTGTATCATGTCCACGATGGTGGTGATGGTGTCCCGGTCCAGATGGTACAGGGTGTGGATCTGCTCCGGGGTTAGGTTGAAAGGACTGGCTCTGATGCAAGGGATTGGGGGCTGCCTGCGTGGTACCGCTGGCTGCACTGGTGGGGGGCATGCTGGGCCTGTCTCACCCTCCTTCTCCTCCTCCGTCTCCCCTGTGGTGCCTGCTGTTGCTGTTTTGTTGTTGCTGGTGTTGCAATGCAAGCATGTCCTCCAGCTCCAGTATTGCTACTACTATTGGAATCATCTTGGTGTGGGAAGGGGTGTGGTGTGTGGGTGTGCTCTTTTTGTACTGGCCCAGACTCCATTGCCTCCACCTGTGCTGATTGTGTGCATCTGTGGCAGCTGGGAACACTGCACATAGAATTTTATGGTTGGTTCGATATGTGGTATTACCGGCATGCCGGTGTGCTCTATTGGCACCTTCATGATGCCGGCATTTGCTTGTCCGCCTGACTTGTGATTTCCTCCCATTAGCGGCGGTATGATGGGCCACATGCCCGCGCCCATGCCGCTATTAGAGGCACCGTTATTAACAGTGCAGCTAATAGCGGGGTCTCAGGTCGGAATAGCCCAGAGCGGTAAGCAAAGCTGCTAATCCTTTACCGGCATCGTTTTTACCTTACCTCCAACATCGGAATGATCTGTGATTCATGTTTATGCACATCACTTTTTTCATTGGCTTAAATATCCATTATTGTTGTCCCAGTGTATTTATGATACCTACTATGCAGAGCCTTTTGAAACAATGTTAATCTTGTTACCACTAGGTTCCTTCTTGCCACTCAATAGGTCTGCAAGAATCCATAAACCTGTTCACAATAAATGTTAATCTCAAGCGTGTCTCCGGTTGCGCGCGCACGCGCGTGCACACACACACACAACACACACCCCGCCACCGCCCCCACTGTAAATCAGCAATTAGGCAGTTTCATTGAGTATCATATGTCACCGTAGTCAGGGTCTATAAACATTCTCCATTTATGGTCAACACAAATGTTCCATGTGAAAAGGTGCAAGATGTGAACACCTCCAAAGTGTCCAGAGGCAGAATCCTGCACTATGCATGAGGTTAACATCTCCCTCATTCCAAAGCCACCAAAACCCCAAATTTAAAGGTAACACAAGGAAGGTAGCTAATTTAAAAAGTGGCCCAAAACCCAAACCAAAAGTCACAGAGAATATAATAAAAAGGGAACACATCCTGTTTCTGATTAGCCCTCATACAGTACATCTTCAAAATTGTGTTTAAACTGACACTAGTGTGTCCACTCA
The DNA here is from genome assembly GCF_040938575.1 of Ambystoma mexicanum. Taxonomy (NCBI): domain Eukaryota; kingdom Metazoa; phylum Chordata; class Amphibia; order Caudata; family Ambystomatidae; genus Ambystoma; species Ambystoma mexicanum. The sequence goes on along the minus strand of NC_090927.1, from coordinate 538,786,713 downwards.
TCACTGCCCTCTCACTGCAGTCCATTCACACACACACCTCAGTGCTGACATTTGTAAATCTCACAGTACATGAGCACCTCTGAGCTGAAACCACGAGCCCCTCACCCCCACTGTAAAGATGCAAATACAGTTTAAATGAGTATCATTTGCCACCGTAATCAGGGCCTATAAACATTCCCCATCAGAAATGTTCCATGTGAAAAGGTGCAAGGTGTGAACACTTCTAAAGTGTCCAGAGGCAGAACCATGAACTCTGCAGGAGGTTAACATCTCCCTCGCCCGATAGCCACCGAAATTCAAATGTACCGCAAGGAAGAAAATACATTAAAAAAGTGTCGCAAAACCGAAGCCAAAAGTAAAAAGAGAATATAGTAAAACGGGACAAACATCCTGTTTCTGATTATTATTATTTTACCAAAAATACAAATATGACGTTGAATGTCATATTTCTTCAGTTCAGAAGCTGTGCTATTAAGTCCCTTAAGCCGTCTTGGAATTTCGATACATGGAGAGACTCCAGTTTGCAAGTGTGTGTGCAGAACCCTTCGGCTAACCACGCTGGTAGGATCAATGCTGCTCCAAGTAAATATAACCCGAAAACCCATACCATATTTCTGCACCCTAATTATTATTTTTTCTTTTGTACTTTGTATTGGTTGATGATATGAAAACGCAAGCCTCAAAATGCATTTAACTAAGGTCAATTCTCAAAAACGCTGGTGGAGATGAGATGCAAAACCAGCTCTGCTGGAGGCTGGCTTCTTGCTACTGGATGTGAACACTTTCAAGCTACACTACAAATGCATTGAAGATAAATACTGGAAAAGCACAGATGAGCCTCAACACATCCCATACATTACAAATCACTTAGTTATGGAGTGACAATCACAATGCACAGTACTCCAGTAGACAAGGCTTATTGACATTCTGAGCAAGCCAGCTTCTGTTTATACATCTACAAAAGCATCTACATCTACAAAAGCAAATACAAAATTGGCTTGGGCAAAACCTTGAACATGGGCAGCACGGTGTCTCCTATCTAATGCTGGCCTTGGTCACAAACCAGAGGTCAGTCACTGAGACAAAAAAAAGGTCTTATATCAGGTCCAAGGATGCATATTGTGTCAGCCAATGTTTCAAATATTGCTGTAATGTACAACATACCTACAGTGTAATTGTAATATGAATTACAATAAACAAAACTATGTTTCCAGTGCTCCGTATTATGATACACCCCAAACAATGCCTGCTAACAACACATTTAGCCCTGTTCTTGTGCATTATTACAGTACTTAATTGCAGCACTAGAGATGTGGCACATGCCTTTTAGTTTCTTGTCTCTTGTTATCCTGCCCCACCACTGCCCATGCACCCATACTTAAATTATCTTAGCTCTCTGGCTCTGACTGCTTGTACAGCAAAGCGGCGCATTAACACCTGATTTTAATCTCCCCCCACGCCGGCATTGACTTCAGTAGTTTTCCTTTAACAGGTGCTTTATAATTGACTATTTTGGGCTAGGGCACATAAGATTTGCCCCTCCCCTCTGATGCTGGCTGCTATCAAACCAGTAACTTCCATTTGGTGTCCTATCAAAGTGATTGCTACAATTGCTGTGCCCTTGCCTCCAAGGACATTGCCAATGAGCCAGTAGTTTTCAATCAGTTGGTAACAGCTGCTTTAAGACAGCATCAGTGGTCATGTATGAGGTAGAGCTAGCGTTGGGGTAGTGGGAGACCAAAGCAATATGCACCTTTGTTTAGAGAAAAGTAAGTAGTTATTGATCATCAATTAAATGCTACATTAGTTGATATCTGTGGATACCTGAGCAGTACTTTATTGCCATGCATGTATAGTACAACATTAAAAGTTGATAACCACTGACTGAGTGAATACCATCGGCTTTGCTATCAGGCACACCAATGTTGTGTAGACAACAGACTCAATGACCATGCTCACTGGAAGATGTATGGTTGCTATATTAAAAATGCACCTGCGCACATACTGTTTTATTACACAAACAGTAACTCTTAAGATTAGGCAGTCTCAGTTCAAGGGCCTCCCAGGTCAGATGCGTGAGTCAAGCTTTGCAAAGTAGCAGGTTATGCACATAGCCTTTCTATACTGTTCTTGGGGAAGGCCTTAAACAGCACATCCTGTCTTATGAATATCTAAACATACCGTAAATCTATCCAATGGCGTAGCTTCATGTGGGAACAGTGAACAAAAAAGTCAGTACTCCAAAGGAAGTGATTGCCTTTGCGCTTTGCAAGTCAAGTGTAGTGCAGAATGTCAAAAGAGACCTTCTTGTATCTATAATAAAGAATGATGAAGGCTGTGGTCCAGAACTCCCACCGCACCATGCCAGCTGCAATCCTTCATCAAAAGTATAGTAGGCATACTGGATGGTGCAACTGTTCTTTATCATCAGAGAAGGCCAGAGTGCAATCTCTCCCCTTCTGTGCCACAGAGAAAAACAGGCACCCACTGTCTTCACTCATCGGGTCATAAAGCCATGTGTGCCTCCCCACATCAACGAAAATGAAAGGGTTCAAGATTACTGCCATATTCAGAATAGAGCCCTGCCCCTGACACCCGCTGCAATCGGACGAGCATCTCACTTTGGTGTCCCATAAAAGCCATGTTACTATTATTACTATTGCTCGTCCCCTGCCATCAAGGGCAATGCAATTACAGCAGTTGCCAGTGGTTTTCAATAAGCTCTCTAAGGTAAGTTTGGCAGCAGCTGCTCTCAGACAGCATCAGTGGGCACATCTTATCTGGGCAGATAGGAGGGGTAGTGCAAGGCTGAATCAACTGGCAACATTGGTCAGAAAAGCAATGACCATGAAATAATTGTACACCCTGCCAACCATGCACATGGCATGCAGCGTTTGCTTATTTTTGCACCGTACAGTGCAAAAGAGAGGCATATAGATACTTCTGCCGTCACTACACTTCTCTTTTGCACTTAGTGCAAATGAAGAACATTGCCTGGAGGGGACATGCTTGCACATAATTGTAAACACATGCAGACCCCTCTGGGCAATTTACACTTATTAAGATGAGTTCCTATGTGCTTGCTCTTAATACGCTTAAAAAAGAAAACATTCTCCTCCTGTCCCACCGGCTTCTCTTTCACTGTCCGCACAGTCATCTTCACTGTCCTGCTGCCATGGCATGCCTCTCTGCTTAAGGCATGTTGCACACAGCTTGATGGGGCACTTAGAGGAATCCAGACACCACCTGTTAACTGTTTCTGAAACTGAAGTTATTGAACAGCTACAAAATCATATACGGTGTGCTGGGTGGGAGCACAGGGGAGCAATGTCATTTCATTTTGGCATGTGACTGTGTGCACTGTGTATGAAGAGTGTGAGGCTTGTGGGAGACACTGGGGTAAACCACTGGGAGAAACCAGCAGGGATTCTGGTCACTGCATGATTGACTGACAAGCACCCAACATTATCTGATGCCCTGATGGGCTTTGCCCTAACAGGTAAATGCCCCAAGCGCCGGCTGAGCAGAGTATCCGAGGATATTAAATGGTGCTTTTCGAAGTTTATGCCAACCTACACACTAAGTATATTGAAAGGGGGTCCTGGGGTGTTCACATCTCAATCAGCTGTTTCTCTGTATCTAAAGTTGTCTCCCATTAACTCCTAGTTTATGGTAATTAGTGGAGTCACCAAAGTGCCTCTTCTCACATCTGCCAATTCCCAGATCCTTGTGACAAATAGGGTAAAATGTATGTATTTGATGGAGAAAGTGAGAGATAGCGAGAGAGAGCGAGAGAGAGTGAGAGAGAGAGAGAGAGAGAATGAGAGAGATAGCTATAGAGATGGGGTCAGGGTCTGATTTGTCAATGTGAGGAAGTGAAATGGGATCTGTCTGCAAGAGGCTAGTGGTGAGTGCACTGCACAGTGATGACACAATATTGTGAAGCCTTGTCCATGGGCCTCATTACGACCCTGGCGCTAATGGGTTAACGGTGCCGTAAAAGGCTGCGGCGCCGTTAACCCATTAGCGCCTGATTACGAGGTCCCTTTGCGGGACCCGACCTTAATGGCTGGTCTACACCAGCCGTTAAAGTAGGGACCTGCAAAGGGACCTTGGTGCTAAGTACGGTACCGCAATTTGCGGTACCGTACTTAGCGCCTTCCCCATTCCCATTGAGCCCTATGGGGCAAAAATGGGAATGGGGAAGGGCCTTCGAGGAAGGGGGAATTACCGCCCGCCAACCTTCTAATGGGGTGGTAATTCCCCCTTTCTCCATGGCGGAGTCAGTAAGTTACTGGCATGGACCATGGTGCTAATAGCACCATGGTTTTCCGCCTGGGTCGTAATGAGGCCCCATGTGTTTCTAGGGCTTGTGATGACTTTCATGCCTGCTGACAAGTTTTCAATGCCATTTTATAATATGCTATATGTAGTTTCAGGCTTCTCTGCCCATCAAGGTCTCTGACTACTCCCCGTTTCTATGTTCCTGAACACAGTATGCATACCATCCAAGCCACACACACATGTCAATTGAAGACCCCTACCAACTGATATCAAACAACAATACACTACACCTCTACAACCAGCATCCATACCACACACTGGGCCAATGCATCCTAGCACAACAGGCACACAAGGCTCCCCTTCAGACACAAATGCCTCTATGCCTTCAAAACAGAACACCTAGAAATAGGCCCGGAAGCAGAGCTCAAGGTACTTACAGTCTGCACACAACAGCAAAGCTATCTTGCATTCCCCCTCTCCCCATTAAATTCTCTAACCTCATTTTCGTTTAGATCCACCAGAGCACCTCGAGACCAATGCAGATGACAGAGGAGTGAAGTATTATCGTAATTACATAACTTAATGTAACCTAATAAACCACCGCCTCAATTCTGCCTCTGTGACTCTCCCTTGGACATTTTCAAGATTGGTAGGTAACTTCTGCTGAACATCCCAATCAATCCTACATTTCACCTGAAAGTCATTGTGTGGAGATATCCATGCACACAGCTGAGCTCATTTTGTTGTTGTTGAGTAAAGTAAATTTCATGTGTAAAATATATGTATAACCATTTACAAATGAATTTTACATATCCAGTAAAAATGTCTCCAAAAAAAAGGCAGCCATGACAAAAAGGCAGTGATCGTACATAAAGTCACTAAGTCCCATTATACGGGAGTAGGGGAGCAGGGTTGCAGGGTTTCCCCCGTGTCCCTTGAACGTATAATGGAGTCAGGGGCTGCAGGGAGTCCCCCACTTTCAGTACATAGAATGTGGTGGCCAATACAAAACGAGACGACAGAATAACAGCATGTTCGCCGCAGCCTTTTCCCGCCGCCATTTTGACATGGAACCAAATTTCAATCTAGTTAGCATTTTCCTTCATTTGTATAGTGGAGAGGGGGTACATAATGGAATATCCATTTCCACCACCCCACCCTCTCCCCCATATAGGTGCAAACCTGTGCTAGCAAAAAGCAGGAGTATTCCATAGAAGTCAATTTTAAACACTACCCTTATAAACACTGCCTGTCATCCATAAAGCGCAGGGGGCATGTACTCAATTTGGACTGTGAAGTGAAAAATGAAGACAGAAAGGCGATTTTGCCAGCATTTTACATCCGCTTTTACACTTCACAGTGCAAACGATGAACATTCCCGGAAGGATACCTGTTTGAACCAAAGTAAACAGGTCCCCTCCGGGAGATTTATGTCCAAGAGCAACATGAGTTTGAGTGGGCCCTTCGTCCAGAGACGTAACACATTTGTTGTCCACTTTTGGAAGTTCACTGACTATTGTTATGAATCCTGGTGCACCTGTGAATCAACTTCAAGGCCAGTTACCTGTATGGTGGATGGGGCCCACGTACTTGTTCATCACCACAATACTAAATGACGACTAACCAGTGAAGATAATGCAAAGTAGTTATTGATAAATCACCCATACGTCCTGGCCCACTGCTGTCACTGTAGAACAGGACTCCAAGGCTCTGCATAGTAAAGTTCATGTCATCCTATTACATAAGATAGCTCAGCGGGTTGAGCGCTCGCTGCTGCGATCTGAGCATGATCTGCAGGTCGCAGGTGGGAATCCCGGCAAGGCCAACTCAGCCTTTCATCCTTCCGAGGTCGATAAATGAGTACCAATTTCGGTTGGATGATATTGTATGTAAATATGTGCTCTGTAAAGCACTTTGGATTAAGGCACTATATAAATAACACATCATTATCATTATCAGCATTCTGTTGACATGTCAGGTGATGACAGATGACAACAACCATCACATTACATCACATCACAACCACACCAACAAGGATTTGGCCTTGGTAAATAGGGTGCATCTCATCATCCAGGCATGGATGGCAACCCGTGGACTATGCCTGAATGATGATAAAACAGAGCTTAACATCCTAGGGACCCATTCTAATCTTTAAAAAAACTAAGCCAAGATTATACCTAATTTGAGATTGATGGTAATATTATCAAGGTGTCTAAGGAGGTGAAGACACTCGGCTTCTACCTGGACTACACCCCCTCTTTCGACAAACAGGTGAAATCCATAGTTTCTGCCACAGCTTACACTTGTAAGCTCATCAGAGCAGGTAAACACTTTCTCTCTGATAACAATTGCATTATCTTAGCTAGAGCCCTTATTATGTCTATGCTCGACTATTGCAATGCCTTATACATTGGTGCTAGCAAAGCTATCATCCACAGAATTCAAATCCTGCAAAATAATGCCTTGAGAGCAGCTCTTCGCATATTCAAAAGAGAGCACATATCTAAAATCAGGCGTCAAAACAACTGGCTGTGGACCCATAATAAAATCTACCTAAAAGTTGCTTCTCTTGTTAACACAGCCTTGAACAATGCCGCACCCAGCTGTCTAATGGACGTATTCATAAAGAGAAGTTCCTCCTGACCAGCAAGAATCTCCAATGCCAACAGCCTTATCATACCTAGATTCAGGCTGGATAAGGCTGGAGGTGGCATCTTCCAGGTCCGAGCGGCCCAACTATGGAACTCACTGCCCCACCCTCTACGTGCGGAACAGGCTTATCGAACATTTAGGTCCAATTACTCCAATCTAGTGAAGGCTGCAGATGATTAGCTGCATACTAGCCTGTACTAAACTCATGATACCTCCTACTGTATATATATGTATTCACCGTCCTGCCCATTTGTACACCCCCCCACCCGGGCTAGTGATGTGACTTCTGGCCAGTGCCTATATATAGTTTTGTTTGCAATCTGTAACTGTACTTATTTGGCGGTGTGAGTAACCCGTATCCAACGGCTGATTGCTTGTATTTATCTTGCTGTGTATGTAATCTGGAATCATGTAACGTCAAGCCTTGCATAATCTGCACTGCTGTGGGTTTGGTGTGCATTATAAGTGAATAAAACAAACAAACAAATGTTAATTTGTGGGTCACCAGGGGTCGCAACTGTGACCCCTGTGGTTTCCCTTGCTACCCCTGTGGTCTCCTTTGTGACCCTAAATACAACCCGAAGCTCCTGGGCTGTGGCCAGCACCATGTAGCTCTTTGTTTCTTGTTCAGGCCTCTTAAAAAAACAGTGGGTTCCTCAAATGTAACAGTGACTCTAAATAAGAAAGAATAGGAATAGTAAATAATTTGTATTTCTGGATTACATTGCTTTACTCATGAAAGGTCTATTTTAGGCACACTTCAGGGGTTGAGTCACTGATTTAGTCTGTTTTTAAACACCTACAATTCACAATGCAGACAAAAACTTCCAAAAAGCATTTAGATTAGAATAAGCATTAATTTCAGAATAGGGGCCTCATCACGACTTTGGCGTTAACCCTTAAATCCGGCGGTCGCGCTATTACTGCCGGATTTAAGAGTCTGCCAAATCAGGACTTCGGCAGATTTCGCCCCAGCTCTTAGCTGGGGGGAAATCCGCAGAAAATTTGCACTATTACCGCCGGCGGGAAATCCGCCGACAGTAAGAGCGCACATTTTCCCCATTGAGCCCAATGGGGAATGGGGCATTCCCGAATGGGCTCAATGGGGAATTATATTACCGCCGAACTCGTGATCCGGTGCTATTAGCGCCGGGGAGTTCGGCGGTAGGGTTAATACTGCTGGCGGTAATACCTCCAGCGGTACCGCCAAAGTCGTGATCAGGTCCTATGTATTTTGATTTACGCAGGTTGCATTTATAGCATGTTTTTTCTACCGTTGTCTATATTACGATCATCACAAGACATTCCCTCTCTGTGGCCTCGGTAAATTGACAAAATCCTTGTGCCTAAAAGCTTGTGTACAATGTAGACATTTTTGACCATAGAACATAGTGACCCTTGATTTCATTGTGCCACAATTAATGCATTATTGGAATGTCTCTATCTTTCCTACCTCCCTGGCATGCTGTTCAGGATGTTTGTTTGCATGTATGAGGTAATGAGTGCCCAAAGTATGGAATGTCGTGTGAGTGTGTTGCTTTCTCAGCGCTACTCTAAATTCTTTAATACACAGGGCCTCATTACGACCCAGGCGGTAAGTTACCGCCTGGGCCGTGACTTTACCACCATGGCGTAAACTACGTTTACGCCATGGTGGTAGGCGGACTTACCGCCCCATTCCAACCTTGGCGGGGTGGTAAATCCCCATTTTCCCATTTTCCCTTCCCCATTCCCATTTTGCCCCATAGGGCATAATGGGAGTGGGGAAGGCGTTAATTACGCCACCGTAAATTACGGTGGCGTAATTAACTCCATGGTCCCTTAGCGCCATGGATTTTAACACCTGCTAAAAGCAGGTGTTAAGTCCGCCATGGCGCTAAGGGACCTCGTACTCAGGCGGTAAGGGTCGGCGCTGTTTACGCCGCCGTAAAACCCTTACCGCCTGAGTTGTAATGAGGCCCACAGTCATGAACCCTCCCAATGGTATGTATTTTGCCAACCCCAGAAGCCTGAAAAGTAGATCCACGCAAGCTTGATATGTGGCCAAATCTGTACCAGACCTTCAAATGAACTGACCTGCTGTTCACAGATTCCAGTTTAATTGTATCCACTACAGTGTGTAATTTGCTTTCTGACTTTGAGGACATTCAGGCATATAATTGCTAATTTTACTATTGCCAGTAACATAGCTCAGTGGGTTAAGCGCTCAAATGTGTCATGTGTGTGTGAGTGTGATCTGCAGGTTGTAGGTTCGGATCCCAGCAGGCCAACTCAGCCTTTCATCCTTCTGAGCCCGATACAATAGTACCAACACAGCTTGGGTGATATTGTATATTCATTTGTTCTATATAAAGCGCTTAAGCGTAAGTGCTGTATAATAACACATCTTTATCATTTGGTATTGGATGTCTGTTTTCGTTCACAGTAATTTGGTAATATGGGCCCATACACACTGATATTAATGATACATATGGTGATCTATAGTTGTATGAAATGTACATTACAGTGATATCGTAATCATATAATTTGTAGTGTTTTGTCAAGGCGTGAAAGGTTGTGTGCCATCACTTCCTGTTATGCCACTTCAGGGAGGGGTCAAATGACATCACTTCCTGTGATGCCATCAGAGGTCAAGGGTTGTGTGATGTCACTTCCGCTACCTCTGGCATTTTGGTGAAATGAAGTCCATGCTAGCACATACATAAACACATTGACACTCTTCGAAAGCAGGTTAATCTTTATATGAATCTTTTTCTATTTCACTAACTCTTTCTCTCTAATTCTCTCTTGCACTCTTTCGCTATGTCTCCCTAATTGTTTCTCTGCCCTCTCTCCTACTTTTCTGTCACGCCTCTGCCTTCAACTACATGATTTTAAAGTAATCAAATACCTGCTAGTTGGACATGAACATTCAAGCCTATTTAATCAATCTTGTTTGTGGCTGGTTTAAATTCTCACAAGACCCTAATTTGATTAAGGCGGATGTATCGGTTGAATTGCTTGCAAACGTCACAATTAAAGCAATTACATGTGCTCCCTGTAGCAAAGACTTCAATAGCGATTGAAGTCCGTACCATTTTTATTCTTCAATGAGCACAAAGTACTGTAATCTCCTTGTCAGTTCCTATGCACTGTGGTGTCCCACTGGGATCTATTTTTTCACCATTTCTTTGTAATGTTTAAATGAAACTGCTGGGAGATCTGGTCTCCATTATGGCATCACCGCCCATCCATATATTGATGTCAACACAACCGTATCTAGCCGTATTGACAGAGAATGACATCCAAATACTGGGGCATTGCCTCTCAGATGTTGAAGGTTTGGTGCATATAGTTCATTTAAAATTCAGCAATTCTAAAACTGAATTTCTATTCCTTTGTCATGACAACATTTCCAATAAAATTCAAACCTGGCTACCTTCACCCACAGCCCAGAGTATTGTTCTCAGGAAACTCTCTGGGATTCACAATAGACACTAAACTACCCACAAGACTGTGGGCTCAATTCATAATAAAATTTGCAGAGTTCCTGCAAAGCCTACACGCCAACAATGACTCTGCATGAGCCTACGCCCAGTAGGAAATCTGTGCGCTCTGCGTATTCATGGAATTGGTCCTGTAAATTAGGCCTATCCGCAAGTCAATGCCGGAACGCCTCCGACACGCCCACATGCAAAGCCAAAACAGCCACAGTTACCTACCTTTGCGGCCACAGTGGTCGTGAGCACACGCACCTTGTGAAAACTGCATGGGGTCTCCCACAACCAAGCCAGCAGCTGTGTGACATACCAAGAAAATGCGTACCATTTCCTGTAACTCATGTCATAGTTCGGTCAAACTGCGTGTGAACCCCTGTAAACAGTCCCTGCACCCCGCCACGCTGCATACACGCACCACTAAGTCCGATAAAAACCACCCTGTCTGCATGCACGCACCCCTAAATCCGACATGCAAACTCACCTCTGCGCTGGCAATCCTATGCGCAAGTGTCTGTATGTCTACCTTCAGGTGGCGGAAAGATCAAGGGCTTTGCATGGGCATTTCGCAGGCAAGATGTTGTACGGTCACATCCATGAATACACCTTGTCTAGCACATTTGTGGGCATGCTATGAACTTCCTGCGACCTGTCCCCTGTGACGGCCCCTTTTACCCGTGTTCTTCCTCATTCCGCGTGTTCCGCCCTCTTCTCCGGTCCCCGCGGAGGCCATGCCCACCATCTACATGGAGTCTCGTGCAAGACACTTGGCCAATTGCCGAGCCGTGCCAAATTAGCATTTTATTCAGGAGCTTAACTTATCGTAGGATACAGGAAATGTAATACTGTTTCACCTTTTATGAACTCCATACAATTGCTTCCTTTGGAAGAATACATTATCTTTAAGCTTGGCTGCTTAACATTCAAAGCTTCACGATAAACCTAACCTTCTTACCTTGCTTCCAAACCACACTTAGGAAGGAGCGAGAGTTCCCATAAGTGACATAAATTGGTTCTTTAAACTCCACAGATGAAAAACCTCAGAAACAAGCCTTCTGATACATTCTTCTTATTTTGCTATGAACTACTTTGTCTTTGAATGTTTTTCGGAATCATTAACAGTTTATCTGTTTCCTAAATGAAGAGCTGATTGAAGTATACTTATTATGGTTATAACTGTCTGACTAAGCCCTTTTTCACGATGAAATGGTTGGTAATACTTAATAGTGCCTAAAAGTTAAAAGTTGGTAATACTATATGGAATGTTATATTTAAGCAATATGCTCCGAACGGCGGGAGCATTACCAACTCAGGTAATGCCCTGCGGCTCATAGTTATAGTTTAACGAAGGCCCCAGGGCATTACCTGAGTCGGTAATGCCCCCGCCGCTCGGGGCATATTACTATTAGTACCTTGGCCCGCAATATCTGTGTGACCGGGGCACTAAAACTATTTTTCTCTGTCCCAAAACGCTGCAGCATTTCGGGACAAAAAAAAAAAGAAACGACCAAGAAAATGGCCGCTGGGAAACGGAAAACGGAGTCCATTTTCCCTTTCCATGGCGGTCATCGGGAATTGACGCGCTGGGAACAGAAGTGTTCGCATCGTGTCCGCTCCCAAAAAAAAAGGAGCAGAAGGTAAGTGGGGTTGGGAGGGGCGGAGGGGAAGAAAAAAGTTAAAAATAATAAAAACATAACTGCATCCCCGGCGGAGGTTGATGGAAGCCTCCAGCCGTGTGGAGGTGCGGAGCGGGGATGGCCCCGATCCGAATCTCCACACGGCTGGAGGCAGTCATCATCCCCCACTGGGGACGAAGGAGCAAAAAGGTAAGTGGGGTGGGGAGAGCAGGGAGGAGGGAGGAGGGAGGAAAGGGAAAAAAAACAATAAAAAGAAAAGCCTTACCCGAGTTCCCGGTGGGGGGTGAAGGCAGACTCTCAGTCGTGGGGAAGCTCGGAGCGGGGATGGCTCCGCTTCAAGCCTCCTCATTGGCTGAGGGGCTGTCACGCCCCCGCCGAGAAGAAGGTGGCTGGAATCCCGGCCGAGAATCGAAGGATTCTCGGCCGGGTAACGACCCGGCGAGAGCCAAGCGAAATGCGTGTTGCATTCTGCTTGAGTCTCGCCGGGTACTAATGTATATTGATGACCTGGAAGGAGGCGTTAGCCACTCAGAAAACTCAGAACTGGGGCTGTATTCATTGGTATAATCCGGTATTTTCAGCAGTCTGACTGCTACTTGACCTGCACTCTCTATCCCCTCTGTCTCTGACGCCCCTCTCACCAGTCCTGTCTGAGATGGCCTTGTGCTTCTAAAGTCTGTTTCCCTTGATGATGATGTCATGGTCATCAATGTGGAAAATGGACTTCACAAATACAATGTGACATCAATCAGCATGTAAAGTGATTCCAATTAGGCACACACCCAAGTCTCACCCAGCCTGTAGTGTGCAAATGAGACCCTTATTTATGTTTGTCTAGAAGTTCAATATTCTAAATGATATAGCACTCATATTACACCCTTCTAAAAAAAAAACCCATCCCTCCCCCCGGTCACACTGAACCAGAAATCAGGCTAGTTTGGAACAGTAAATATTTATTTATTTATTTAGAATTTAAATCACAATATATTTTAATTGGTAACAACAATGATGACCAATGTGTTGACAGAACACTGAATAATATCTTTAATGCACTACTGGGAATCAGGTAATGAACACAAAAAGAATGTAGCACGGAAAAGAATACTTTTGGGTTGGTTTGGAACAGATAGCACTGTGGTTAGAGGTTCCCTGTGCAACACCCCTCAACCCACCAATAGGCAATTTAGATAGATATTAGGAGAGAGCAGGTACTCAGGAATAAGACAGATAAAAATGGATTTGTCTTTTCACCTGTCAGAATGGCTTTGAAACGGGCTGAGCAAAAACACTAAATGTGTCCAAAAATGCTTAAATTATTATACATTTCTATAGGAGCCACTTTGAACAGATGCAAGCAATCACAAGCAATGATTGGAATCTCAAAGGCAAAGTGGGAAATAATTTAAAGACAATTCACACGTGTAAAACCTTTGCAAAATGTAAATTCACTGCAAACTTTTACTATGCGATTTTTGACAAAAACGGGCTGACTGCACTGTTTCGCAATGGAGATAGCTAAGGATGTTATCAGTGGGAATTGAAATTTTGTTTCTATCTTTAAAAGTTATAGAGGTTTTAGTGAGAGGTGTTTTTCGAAAATAACGACATGAATTTGGACAAGAACTTCAGTTTAAAACCAGAAAATATGGGTTATGCTTTTACTCAAGACTAGAGCATGCGGGCTAGACAACCAGGTTGGGACTAAGCAAGCTCTGAGACTGATTCATGACTTCAGTAACAGATCCCCAGCGCCTTCCCCGGTGGAACCAGTCCAAACACTCGAAATGGGATTTATGGATAAGAGTTACACAAATAAATGACTATGAAAATGACGCTTTAGCAAATAGACAGAATAAGATAGCACTAAGATTTAGACACTGTCACTGGGTATGAAAGTAAGGATAGTTCAGAGATTGGGGTGGAACAAGATAAAGCAAGGTATACAATAGCTCTCTAGCGTCCTGTTAATACTCACAATCCACTGGGATTTAAGATTTTAGGCCCATCAAAATGCTGGTCAATGGATCGGGTCTATCAAGGAAAGACAGCACATCAGCTAGGATCAGCTAGGGCGGTCGCTGGAACTGCACGGGATCTGCCCTTCTTGTTTCTAGATAGTTCAGATCAGCGGGATGGCGAGTTCATCAAGCAAGCCTTATGGTAGCAAGCCAGATAGTTTCAGGATGCTTCGTTACACCACAGCACTTCACTGGGTTGTAAGGATTAGTTAAGGATGAGGCCTAGCTGAAAATGGTTCAGCTACTGCTTGGCCTGGTCATTGGCATCCGGATATGGAAGGATGTTGAAGGCTGGATGTTGAATGCTGGAACTAAGTGCTTCGCTGGAATCAGAAGAGACAGTGTGTCTATGTGTTGTCAGCTGTCTCTATCCTTTCAAATGACATCACAAAAATGGGTCTATGTTTCGGCTTAACTAAACTTGCCCCTGTGAACTGGGATTGGATCAGCCCCTCATCTCCACCTTGCATCCGAGTGATTGGATCAAAGCCAGATGATGTCAAGTTTAGGGTTTGATTTTTACAATCCTTAGAAACCTCCCTTAGCCACTAGTGTCAAAATCAAATTTTGTCCTAAATATATATTTATACATTTGCAACCTCCATGAAAATCACATACACGGATTACATATTTTATGGAGTATCTGTTCATCAAAATCCCACATCTCTGAGACTTTGTTTCGCCTTTTTGCAGCATTTTGTCCATTTCGCCATGAAAAGATTTTCCAGACTTTCTCCAAATGTCCACAAATATGCGTGTTTACCATAGGAATGTGTGTGCAAAGTTTAACAATTCTAGCATAAATACAGTTCCCATAATACCACATAGATTCCCATTCCTGTTCAGAATATGCTACACAATTCCACCACATTCTCTAATGTAGGGCCAAAAATATAATTAACAACTCTGCCCTTTTTATAATTTTCACCACTTATGACAGCGAGTTATAAGTCTCTAAAAAATGTTCATGACATATCCTTTGCCGCAAATGGTCCGCCTTTTGTCTTTCTCTGGAGGCAAGGAGCAGCCCCCAACCTTGGGATTTCCTTCAAAGAGCAGCCCCCACCTTTGGGGTTTCCTTCTGTAAGCCTAGTTTATGACCTTTTCACATGTCCATTTCCTGGCCTGGAGAATCTGCCATTGTTCAGTCCTTGTTAGCAGACAAAAGTCTGGCCCACCCCACAATTATTATGTGTCAGTGAGCATCTGCTGAGAGGAATGCGCTCCCCTTGGGTGGAAACCTGTTTTTCAACCTCTTGCAGGCCCAGCCAGCCTAAAACAAACTTGTTGAATCAGATGACATAGATAAATTAAATTCTTAGATTTAAACCTGTGGGATCAAAACAACTGAGATCTGTGTTCCTTTCAGCAACAGTCCTTTTATATTGGTTAATCCTGCAGATGTTTAGTTTTAGACAACTTTACAGTTTATTCAGGCGAGCCCATTTGACAGGGGCTGTCACTCACAGGTAGCCCAATGTGGCTACACACAGATTTTTGACAGGGGCTGTCATTCACAGGCAATCCAGTGTTATGGAAAGGCATTTTGGAGTTTCAGAAGCAAAGTAAATGTCATTTACAGGCAAATTTTGGAGTTTCACTGGCAAAGCGCTGCTGCTCCCTCTGTACTCCATGTATACTCGTCATGGAGCCAACTGGCACTTTTTCTGCAGCGTGTACTCTGTTCCACCACACATGAACCATGGGTGGCAGGTTGTGCAGCCATTTTTTTCTGTGTTGTTTTGTGTTTTGAAAGATGCAGTTTTGGAGGTTTTGGCACACACAAGCATTTTGCCGCCATTTTGCTGTTTTTTGCACCATAGATAGCAGAGTGAGGCCGCATAGTATAGTAGAGTGGGTCAATATATCCCACAAATCCCCTCCCAACTTCGTTTGGACTTCCAGTCGAGGGGGAGTCGGCGAGTGGGATGTTCTTTTTTGTCCATGTGGAGAAATTCAGTTGCTTCTCCCGTCAGTGATTGAGGCGACCCGCTCTCCTCACCGGTTCGGGTTGGAATGGGATGATCCTCCGGATTCCTTGGATTTTTCCTCCCGGTTACCGAGTGGTCCTCCTTGGTGATTCTTGGGATTTAGTGCCAATAATAGAAAACAGAACATAATATGGTTATGAAATTGTTCCCACTACTGTGCCCACACATCTTCGGGGGATCTCAGCAGTGGGAATGACACTTGCATTCTCTATAATTGACAATATTCCCAGTCTATATTCAGTGATCATTTACTCATTTTTCTCAGGTGTAATCAATGAATATTTAATACTTTTTCTAGCTGTCTGGATTTTCTCCCTCTGGGTTTCCGTTAAGCTCTTCTATCTGCCGCAAAGTGTGCCTGGGGTGGCAACTCTTTAGCTGGTTTATGTGGACCCACTTGTCTTCCCCCTCTGTCAAACTGCCCTTGGGGATGCGGATTCTGTAGGCGACTGGTGAGATTCTGTCCACAATTTCAAAAGGACCCCACCAACTTGGGAGGAATTTGCGCTCTTTGGGTTGGTTCATTTGGAAATTGTACAAGTAGACCCAGTCCCCTACTTGATATTCCTTTTTAGTTGTCCTAAGGTCATAGTGGGTCTTCATACTTCTGCAGATCTTTCTAGATCCCGCTGAGCATATGGAAAAGCATGTTGAAGGTGTTTTCTCAGATTCTCAACATACTCATGAGTTGTGGAGACATTTATCAAGGTCTGCTCTTGGGTTCTGTAGAGCAGGTGCTGGGGTAGCACCATCCTTCGTCCAGTCATCAGCTCAAATGGAGACATTTTTGTTGTAGAAGAAGGGGTAGACCTGATGGCCATCAGGACAAGGGGTATTGAATGTTCCAACTTGGCCCAGAATCTGCCACAAACTTTTTTAATATGCTCACAATAGTTTTATTGTACCTCTCAACTCCACCACTAGAGGACAATCGGTAGCCAATGTGTAGTTTCCTTTTTACCCCAAGTATCTCCCACATCTTTGTCATCACTTCATTAGTGAAGTGGCTACCTCGGTCTGATGCAATCCTTTGTGGTAGTCCAAAATGCGAGAAGATGTGATTGATCATCAGGACAGCTGCTGTTTCTGCCTTACAATTTGGGGCCGGGAGACATTACATCCATTTAGTAAACAAGCATGTTACGGTCAACATGTACTTGTTCCCCCTAGAGGAGCGAATCACTGGGCTGATAAAATCGACCTGCAAGTCTGACCAAGGCAGTGTTATCCCCCTCTTTTGGAGGGGAGCATGGTGTGTGAGTGATGTTGGCTGAAATTGTGCACACACAAGACACCCTTCAAGTATTGGTCGAGGTCCTGACCCATGTGTGGCTACTATGCAACCTCTCGCAAGATTTCCCATGTCGTATGAAACCCCTGATGACCTGTCAGCATCATGGGTGTGACTTAGCATCAGGCTTTGGAATGAGTAGGGACCACCCACTGGTCATGGCCAGATATGGATCTCCTCACCAACGAACTGTCTTGGATTTGGAACATTTTTGGACATTTCATCAACACTCTGAGGCCTTCTTTCCCAATGTAATCGGTATCCGTCAGGGGAAAGTTCTCAGGGCCCTCAATGTGTTGATAAAACTTACCAATTATTGGATCCCATTTTTGAGCCGTAATCAAATCAGCGTCTGGGGTCTCCTTACTCCATTGGGCAGTTGAGAGTTCATTTTGAGCATTTGTCAGGGACCTTGTGATATCAGTGACCTGGAGTAACCCCAACAGGGACTCGATCTCAAGTAGATCCCCTTGGATGGCTCCAGTTTTGGTCAGCTGATCAGCTAGGTCATTTCCAGTTTTGTCTGGTCCCTCTACTTTAGAATGACCCTTGATCTTTTTCCAGTAGATGGTCATCCCATTCGAGGTGATCAGATCATCAATATTCTGTATTGATTTACCATGTTTTAGTGGTTAATTGTTAGCACATAGCATTCCTCTGGTTTTCCTATTAACCAGGTGCTCCATGAACCCGTTCCGTACATAATCTGAATCAGTGATCATGACCAGTTTGTGGAGTTGATGTTGGACAGCAGTGAGGATGGCTTGATGCACAACCATCAGCTCTGCCACTTGACTACTAGGGGGACCGATTTTGTACCCAGCGGAGGGCTCTGGGGCATTATTCACACATGCATTCCCCACGCCGGCCACATGTTCCTTTTCCCCGTTGTTGTCAACATGGTAGGAGCACCCATCCACATAGACAGTGGGCATTCCCTCACATTTGTCTTCTTCATAGACCTTGTGTGGGGAATTAAGGCATGCCTCCATGTTGTCCTTGATTTTAAGACTTTCATCCTCTAGACAGTTTTCTCTGGCACACTCATGCAAGTCAGCCAGACCTTGAGTGAGGGGACTCTTCTTGTTTTGGCCATATCTGACCTCCACAGGAAAGCCTTGCATTGACAGAATCCAGTAAGTAATTCAGGAATTACTCACATTTCTGGCCCGGATTCTGTCACGTTGAAGATGTTGCAGAGGCTGTTGTGGAGTCTCCACTATGATGTGTTCCCCTGGATGAACGGGCGGTAATTCTTTTTTTTTTTTTGATAACACATTTTATTGTATTTTCTGATTTAACATCATAAAACATACATTCTTCATGTAAACATTCAACCTGTATGACCAGCGGAACAGTCCCTGGTCAGGTGAAAAGAAAACAAGAAAGAAAAGAAGAGAGAGAAGAAAAAGAAAGAAAAAGAAAAAGGGTCTTGCAGTGTCCGTTATTTCTCACGTTATATGCCAGATTGGAGTACTTTTGCACATTGCACATTGTGCCCCATCATCCATTATTCAGGTTGGTACAGTCATTGGCCTTCCTCCCATTTGTTCCATATCTTATCTGCTTTCCTCGGACATCCCCTGGCTGTATATACTCTCCTTTCCATTGCAATGCATATGTTGACGTCCGTCACCCATTGTTCGTACTGCGGCGTTGTTTCCGAACCCCATAGTTGTGCAATGTTCCTTTTAATTATTGCCGAGGCCGTCGATAGAAGCAACTTCTCGTATGTAGATGCCTCTCCCTCCTCCTCTATCCCGAGCAGGAGTAGCTTTGGGTCTCTGTGTATCGTTCTCCCCAGTACCCGTGAGAGTTAATCGCAACATTTTTTCCAGTATTGTTGTATATGGTTGCAGTCCCACAGTATGTGGAAGAAGGTTCCCTCCTATGCAGTATTTTAAGCTGGACAAGTCTAAGTCTGGCCGAAATGGCCACCTCCCGAGGGTACATGAGGGCCCCCACCCAGTCCTCTGGTTGTATGAGTCCTATGTCTCTTTCCCATTTGCCCTTTAGGCTGGTTAGTTCAGTGGTGGCAAAGGAAGTGATTACATTATACATGGTGGACGTTACTTTAGTCTCTATGCTTGCCTCAACTATGTTTCTTTCGAGGGGAGTGCTTTCGGCCATGTCTTCAAGTGCCGGGAGGTGGGCTTGTAGGGCATGTTGCATCTGCACATATTGGAACCTTTCAGTGACTGGGAGGCGAAATCTGGACTCTAGGGTTTCAAAGGACACCAATCTGCCCCCTTCTACGATATCTCCCACTGTACTGATATCACGTTGTGACCATGTAGCCATCTCGTCAGCTTGTTTACCTCGAGTAGATTCCTGTTGTTCCACAGAGGTTGTAGTGGGGTGATCTTCCCTTCCCATCACAGGAACTTGTGCGCGTCTTTCCATACTCAGGCAATGTGTGATAGCATAGATTGTGGGGCTGAGTTACGAATCGCTTTGTAAAGGAGTTCAGTTTGAGGTCTAGCACGTTCTCTGGCACTCCCCAGTCTATTGTGTGGCAGCGTGGTGTCCCCATGCAGCAAGTCGTTGACCACTGCCATTTGACTAGCCCAGTAGTAGGACTGTAGGCGGGGGAGCCCTATCCCTCCTTCCCAAATGGAGCGCTGCAGAGTGCCCAACGCAATACGTGGATGTCCGTTGTTCCAGAGGAGCTTCCTCAGTGTGTTGTCTATCTTTTTAAATTCTTTCGCTGGGATGTGTAGTGGGGTATTTTGCAGAATGTATAGGAAGCGCGGAAGAGCCATCATTTTTAACAATGCTGCCCTTCCCAGTAGGGTCAATGGGAGGGAGACCCAGTGTCTGGCATCTTCTGTGAATCTGGTTGTTATCGGGTGGAGGTTGTTGGCCACGTAACTGCTCAGGTCGTTAGTGATTTGTATGCCAAGGTATTTAAACTGCTCGGTTTCTAAGCGGAAGGG
The DNA here is from genome assembly GCF_040938575.1 of Ambystoma mexicanum. NCBI lineage: Eukaryota > Metazoa > Chordata > Amphibia > Caudata > Ambystomatidae > Ambystoma > Ambystoma mexicanum. Next base: position 538,766,428 of record NC_090927.1, on the reverse strand, counting down.
ACAGTTGGCTGGTGGTATAAAAGTTGTGGTGCCTATTGGGAACAGTATTGATTTGGGCCAGTTTACTCTTAGCCTGCTGAAAGTACCGTAGCTGTCCAGTATGCCTACAATCGTGGAGCAGGCTTGGTGTTGGTCTTTTAAGTAAAGAAGCAAGTAACCCGCGTACAGGGCGACCCTATCCTCACGCCCATCTTCCCACTGGCACCACACCAGGCCGGTGACATTCTCAGTGCCTCTGCTAACGGTTCCACAGCCAGGGCAAATATCATGGCGGATAATGGGCATCCCTGTCTAGTTCCCTTCCCAAGCTTAAGGGTATGCGATGGCCACCCATTCACTCTCATTTGTGCCTCGGGGGATTCATATAGGAGTTGCACCCAGCTCAGAAACTGGGGACCAAACCCCATCCGGCCCATTATTTCCCAAATTGCCTCCCAGTACAACGAGTCGAAAGCCTTTTCGAAATCAATCGCTAGTACAGCCATGGGGCCTCGGGTGGTGGGTGCATTCTCTATTACAGTGTGTAGCCTATGAATGTTCATGCGGGTCGACCGTTTCGGCATAAATCCGCACTGGTCGGGGTGAATTAGTGTTGTAATGACCTTTTGTAAGCGGTTGGCCAGTACTTTTGATAGTATTTTGGTCTCACTATTGATAAGTGAGGTTGGTCGATATGAACTACAGAGGTCTGGCTGTTTGTCTGCTTTGGGAATCACTATTAACGTGGCTTTCCGGAGGTCTGCCAGTAGGCGTCCTCTGTCCTTGGACTGTAGGAACATTCACAGTAGGTGGGGAGCAATTTCATTTGTACCGAGTTTACGCCACATCTCAATCGGGAAGCCGTTTGGCCCCGGTGTCTTTCCCGTCTGGAGTTCCGACATGGCCGCTATCAGTTCCTCCTCTGTGATATCTTTCTCAAGTAGAGCCTGCTGTTCAGCGCTTAGAGTGGGGAGGGCTATGTCGTCTAGTACCGATCTATTGATAGGCGATGTGGGTGGCCTGTAAAGCTCCGTATAGTAGGCTCCGAAGCCCTCGGCTATGTCGTGGTCGGTCAGTAAGGGTTCAGTTCCTTCTGATCTTATCGCCCTGACCTGGTCGCTGCCTATTTCACGTTTCTCTAGCCATGCCAGCATTTTGCCGGCTTTATCACCGGTCTCATATATTCTAGCTCTCGTCATCATATGTGCCTGCCTAGCGTTGTCTAGCACCACATTCTGTAAACGTTTTTGGGCAAGTGTTAGTGCTCGATTTGTTTCTGGTTGGTCGAGTGCCAGGTGGTTTAGTTCAGCCTGGGTCACTTTTTCTTCGGCTTCTACCAATTTCTGTTGGTGTTTTTTCGGTGTGCAGCAGACCATGCCAAAATCTCACCCCTCAGCACCGGTTTAAGTGCCTCCCACAGGGTCTCCGGATCATCTACTGATCCTGTGTTTAACTCAAAGTAAGTTTTTGTCGTTTGTTGTATTTGCTCCAGAAAATCTGTGAGGCCTAAGTAATAGTTATTGAAGCGTCCGGAGGGGGGCAGACGTCGTCTAGCCATATTAAGCTCGATTAGCAGGGGGGAGTGATCTGATATGCCGCGTGGCAGTAGAGTTGCTTTTGTGGCCCTGTGAGTCTCCGGCCCAGGCAGAAAGAAGTAGTCTAAATGCGATAAGGAGGCGTGTACCCCTGAGTTGAAGGAGTATTCCCTCATGTCTGGGTGTAGGTCGCGCCACACGTCCTGCAGTCCCATAGCTGTGGTGAACGCTGCTAATTTGGTTCGAACAGTGGGGTTTCTTCCTCTCAGGTGTGAGCAGTCCATCTCCACCTCCATGACTTCGTTGAAGTCACCCCCAATTATCAGTAGGTCTGAGTTATCTCCCGAGATCAGAGGTGTAATGTCCTGTAGCAGGGTGGTGAGCAGTGTCAGTGGCGAGTAGACCCCGAGTAGGGCTATCGTCTGGTTCCATAGTGTTCCAGTAATAAGTGTGTACCTGCCGCCAGTGTCTTGGGTCACCCGTGTCATGGTCAGGGGTAATCGTTTGTGTATTAATATAAGCACCCCAAGGGAGCCTGTGGTGAACACAGCATGTATTGCAATTCTGTAGTTGGTGCGTTTGAATAGGGTACATGTAGTGCCTGCTAAGTGGGTTTCAGTTAGGAGGGCTATGTCTGGTGTGTGGCGATTTAGGAGTTGTGTGATAAGTTGTCTCTTGATTCCACCTCCCATCCCATTAACATTCCAGGTTAGGAGTCGTAGGGTCCTGGTATCAGTGTTAGTGGAGGCCATTTGGTAAAGAGTGCGGGTTGATCACTGGCATATAGCACCATGTGCACATGTCGTTTGCTGATAGTGTTGTGGCATAGCATTCTAGATTTGAACTTTGGACCCTTTTCTGAACAAAACCATTATTAAACAAACTTCCCATCCCTCACCCTATACTCCTTCTAACTCGAAGCATCTGTCGCCCGAACATTCAACAACAAACCTCAGCTAACCGTGGCTGAGTGCGCCCGCTAACAAATGAACAAATAAACTATTCGGGGTTGTGTCTCTATGTGTAGGCTCCGGTCGTGTCCCAGTGTGGTGTCACACCAGGGAAAGGGGGGGCTTCTGTCTGGGCTGGCCGCTTAGCTGTGTGTCTCTTCGCGGCTAGTCTTTATACATGTTCAGTATAAGGTTGTTATAAAGTACCCTAAGCCCCGCACGGTCGGGTCTCGAGTGTTTCTGTTCGCATCTTTTTCAGGAGTCGGTGCTCTTATTCCTGCAGCTGTGGTGCGATTCCTGGTGCAGGCGGTTGTTGATCTGGCGGTTCAGGACCCGGCCGGGCACAGGGTGTTCTGTTTCTGTTTCTGTTGCCCCTCGTTGCCGTCCAGTCTCCCTCGATGTGTTGTTCCGCCCATCTCCTCGCCTTGTAAGCGGATTCAATTCAACACTACAGCTAAGTCAATGCCTAGTCTGGGATGCTGAGGGAAACCCTTATTGATATATTTTTATGTCCAGTTCGTTTACTCTGGATGACAACCCTTATATAACACCCCTCTCTTAGAATCCCCCTGACCCCACTGAGCAAAGAAGTAGGTTTGTTTTGCAAATTAAAAGGTTTATTTGAAAATTAAACAATATATATATCACACTTTTATGATAAAGTAATATTTGATATCACACTTGAGAATATGATGTTGATCAACAATGGATAATGTTATAGTGGTGCACTCTTTTTAATGGCTTAGAAGTTGATATGGAGAGGATAAAGTAGCTGAGAATGCTCATACGGCTTCAAAGACAATGCAATGATGAAAGAAATGAAGTACAGAAAATAAACTTGATATGATTCCAACCAAAACAATGTAATCACTTTTCCCCCTGGTAGCAATTCACCCCCCACCCCCTTTATGCAATGTAAAGAGATGGAAGTAAAGCACACAGTTCTCAGGAATGCAATCAAATATAATTTAGTTCCCCCCCTAGCAAGCTTAGAGGAAAACAGGTAGAAGTTTTAAACACAGGCAATATACTTTGATGTGGTTGCAATTAAGTGAAAAATATGCTAAAACTGCTTTTAATTCCCTATAGGGGGTTCAGGGTAGGTGATAGATACTTTGAATCAGTTCAGGCCAGCCCTATCAATGATTCAGGGATGGTTATTAGGTTGAAAACAGATTTCAGGGATGGAAGCAAAGACAAATATTTTTACCCGTGTCTACAATGAAGCAAAATGTCAAATCGCAGCAAATTTTCTGAGTGGATCGGGTGCGATTACGGAGGCAATATAAGGAGTAGCAAGTTGTTGGAAAGCTTAGATTCTAAGCTTTAAAATGACAGTAAGAACTCGCTCCTAGCACAAACGGTTCCAGAGATACGGACGATTTAGTAAAGGTAGTTTTTCGGATCTTAAATTTTAAAGCTCAGAATGACAGATGACAGTTTTCAGGTTTGAGATCGCAGAAGGAACACAAGATTTCTAGGATGCAGTTCTCAATAGGGTAAAATAGTTTTAATTAGATTATTTTAAACTAAGAGATTGGGTTTTGCACAGTCCTGGCTGAGTACTCACACTATATGTTGGACAGAATGCGACTTCGTCACGGATCGGGTCAGGATTGGCTGCGGTTCTCTGGTACTGGTTCCACGCACAGCGATCTGGGTCAGCTCTCAGCACTGCACAGCGATCTGGTCTGGGTCTCTGGTTCTGGCAAAAGTTCTTGGCAAAAATTCAAACAGCTCGCCCGGCTGTTGAATAGTTTGCAAATGATTTGGAGGCCTGCTGAAAAAGGATTCAGCTTGTGGATTCAGGCCTCTCTGCTACCCATTCTGGAGTTAATTTCTGGTCTTTGGAGATTGATGGATTTGAAGTCTGGATCTCTGGATGTGAAGTCTGAAGTCTGGATCTCTGAATGTGAAGTCTGAAGTCTGGATGTGAAGTTGTCTGTCAAAATGCTCCGCAGAAAGTGAAAAAGAAAGTCCCTGTCTGGCTTCCAGTGGCTCTTTTTATGTGTTTTGAAAATGGGTGGGTCGGCTAATTCTGCATGCCCAACCCTCTCAAGATTTGATAGGCCAAATGATTCTTTGGTCCCTGATTTGAGAAAGGATAGTGTGTCAGAGTGATGTCAGCCATTTACGATCTATTGAAGAAACGCCCCTTATCTTTTACCTTAGAAATCATTTTTCATAACTACACATATTTCCCAGATACACAGTTGTTTGACATTACATGTACATATTACAGATTACTTAAGGTACATTCTGGCTCAACTCTGATCTTCCTGGGGGCTTGCATTAAAAATGACAACTTATTTTTGTTTTTAGTTGATTTACCAATATCGGACGTTTACCAAAAATGGCACACATGTACACCGCCTTTCTACCCATATTTCATTAATTTACTAGGTCTCTAGCATAAACCCAGTGTCTGTAATATCAATAAATAGCGGGGTTTTGCCTCAGAACATGGTATAAAGTTGAATCAAGTCTTGAATTGTGGGTACATTTCTTAGATTAAGGATCTCCAAATTGCACATTTTTGTAAGCTTAATACAATATTTTAGAAGCATTTAACTTAAACATATATTTGCTGCAATATGATTCCACAAAAGTGTCTGAGCCCACCCCCAGAAACTGGGTAAGTCAGGAAACACATGTCTCTCCTTCCAGGCAGGGCTCTGTTTACAGTCCACTCTGAAAATCAACATACCCCATTCAATTGCAAAGGTCTATTGTGTTGGGTCCAGCAGGCTGAGGTCAACAGACCAGGGGGCCACTCTGCATTTGATTAACAGAGACCTGTGATTTCCTGGGCTGTTGCTGCTCAGGGCTGGTGTAAATGCCTCCCATGAACAGAGACTCTTTAAACTTTTAATTAACTAAGACTCCTTCTGATCAATGCACAGTTCTGCAAGACAGCTCTCCTGTAAGAGTTTAGACTGCTAGCGCCGGTTTGTGGACAAAGCTGGTACTGCACCCCCATGATTTTAGCTACTTTTTGACATCAAGCAAATGAATTCCCAACAGCTCTGGGTTGCTTTTGGTTTCAGGCTACTGTGTGTGTAGCCCAATGGTGGTTTTAGGCAGTGCCCTCCTGTGCTCACAACATAGGCAAAAATGGGTGGCAGCCTATTCTTCATGTTTTCCCTGTGCATTTTCTGGGGAGTTCTGGCCATCATGATGTTTTCAATGCCAGTAATGCACAGTTTTTGTGGTAGGGCTCGGTTGCATGGGTAAAACATCCCACAAGCCCCCCCTCTTGCGATGGCCATTCTGATCTTTCACTGATGGAACTCGCAAGATCTGGGATGTTGGCCTCATCTTCTTCCGGTAGATGGCACAGTTCTGTATCTTTTCCTCCATCAGATGGATCGATCGGTTCTCCTTGCCGGTCCTGATGGGAATATTGGGCGGTACCCCGGGCCCCTCGGATCTCTGCTCCCGTTCCCCGCATCATTCTCCTTGGTCAGTCTCCATGGTTTCATCTCTCCTAGGATGATAAAGCAAAAGCGGCAATACCTATTCATAGACATTTTTCCACCACTATTAATGGTGTGGCGAACATATACATTTTATACATCCAGATACATTTTGCAGTATTATTTTTAAAAAACAATATATAACAGGAAATATTTTCTTTCCAGAATCATCATATTCTAGCGACTATATGTGGGATATTTTAGGGTTGGAACTGAATTACTCTGGAGCGGCCCCCTCTGGGATTCCAGAGGATTCCTCCAGTTGTTGCAGAGTGTGCCTGGGATGGCAACACTTTAGCTGATTAATATGGACCCACTTGTCTTCCCCTTCCGCCGAACTACTTTTCGGGATGCAGATCTTGTAGGCTACAGGGGAGATTTTGTCTATAATTTCAAACGGTCCCTTCCATGTAGGCAAAGATTTTCGCTGTTTGGCCTGGTTTCTTTGGAAATTGTATAGATAAACCCGGTCTCCCACATTATATTCCTTCCTGGTGGTCTTCAGGTCATAGTGGGTCTTCATGCTATCAGCTGATCTTTCTAGATTCCACTGAGCATAGGCAAAAGCATGTTGGAGGTGTTTCCTTAAATTCTCAACATACTCATGAGTTGTCTGCTCTTGGGTCCTTTAGAGCAAATGCTGGGGAAGCACCATCTTGCATCCAGTCATCAGCTCAAATTGTGACATTTTAGTTGCAGATGACGGAGTAGATCTGATGGCCATTAGGACCAGAAGTAATCGGATATCCCAACTTGGCCCAGAGTCTGCCACAAACTTTTTTAATATGCTCACAATGGTTCGGTTGTAGCTCTCTACTGCTCCAGAAGAAGCTGGCCGGTAAGCAACATGTAGCTTCCTTTTGACCCCCAGTATCTCCCACATCTTTGTCCTTACCTCGCTGGTGAAATGGCTATCTCTGTCTGACTCAATCCTTTGAGGTAGACCAAAACAGGAAAATATGTGGTTAATCATCAGGGCAGCTGCTGTTTCTGCCTTGCAGTTTGGGGCCGGGAGACATTCCACCCACTTGGTAAACAAGCATGTGACGTTCAACATGTACTTGTTTCCTCTAGATGAGCGAATTACAGGGCCTACGAAGTTGATTTGCAAATCTGACCATGGCAGTGTCATCCCCCTCTTTTGGAGAGGTGCACGGTGTGTGAGGGATGATGGCTGAAATTGTGCACACACCAGACACCCCTTCAAGTATTGGTTGAGGTCCTGCCCCATGTGTGGCCAGTATGCAACCTCTCTTAAGATCTCAAGTGTTGTGTGAAACCCCCTATGACCGGCTGTGGCCGCATCATGGGCGTGACTTAACATCAGGCTTCGGAATGAGGTAGGGACCACCCACAGATCATGGCCAGCTTGGGATTTCCTTACCAACAAACCGTCTTGGATTCGGAACATCTTTGGACATTTCATCAACACTCTAAGGTCCTCCTTCCCAATGTAATCGGTATCCGTCAGGGGAAAGTTCTCAGGGTCCTCAATGTGTTGGTAAAACTTACTAATTATTGGATCCCCCTTTTGAGCCATAATTAAATCAGCATCAGGGGTCTCCTTACTCCATTGTGCAGTTGAAAGATCATTGTGAGCATTTGTCTGGGACCTAGTGATAGCAGTGACCAGGATTTCCCCCAACAGGGACTCTGGTTCTATTAGATCCCTTTGGATGGCCCCGGTTTTGGCCAGCTGATCAGCTAAGTCATTTCCAGTTTTGTCTGGTTCCTCTAGTTTGGAATGACCCTTGATCTTTTTCCAGTAGATGGTCATCCCATTCGATGTGACCAGATCATCAATGTTTTGGATTAACTTCCCATGTTTCAGGGGTTTGTTATTAGCACATAACATGCCTCTGGTTTTCCAATTGACCAGGTGCTCCACGAACCCATTCCGTACATAATCCGAATCTGTGATTACGACCAGTTTGTGGAGTTGATGTTGGACAGCAGTGAGGATGGCTTGATGCACAGCCATCAACTCTGCTACCTGACTACTTCGGGGACCAATTTTGTACCCAGCGGAGGGTTCTGGGGACTCATTCACCCATGCATTCCCTATGCCAGCCACCAGTTCTTTTTCACCGTTGTTGTCAACATGGTAAGAGCATCCATCCACATAGACAGTGGGCATTCCCTCACACTTGTCTTCTTCAAAGACTTTGTGTGGGGAATTAAGGTATGCCTCCGTGTTGTCCTTGATTTTTAGACTTTCGTCCTCGAGACAGTTTTCTCTGGCACAATCATGCAAGTCAGCCAGACCTTGCGCCAGGGGACTCTTCTTGTTTTGGCCATATCTGACCTACACAGGAAAGCCTTGCATTGACAGAATCCAGGAAGTAATTCGGGAATTACTCACATTTCCGGCCCGAATTCTGTCACTTTGGAGATATTGCAGAGGCTGGTGTGGAGTCTCCACTATGATGTGTTCCCCCTGGATAAACGGGCGGTAATTCTTCAATGCCCACACCGTTGCCAGGAGTGCCTTCTCACAATCGTTGAATTTTTCCTCCACAGAGGATAAAGTTTTGCTCGCATAGGAGATTACTTTATTGACCTTGTCATGCTTTTGGTATAATACTGCCGTTAAGCACGTATTAGAGAACCCTGTCTCCAGGAAGAACTCCTTGTTTCTGACAGGGTAAGCTAGGCAAGGCGCTCGTGAGAGGCTTCTCTTGAGTTGTCTTACTGCCTCGGATTGTTCTGGACCCCATTCCCACTTGACCCCCACTTCAAAAGATGAATCAGGGGTCTGGTGATCTCTGCGTAGCCCTCAGTGAACTTTCTGCTGTAATTAGTCAGTCCAAGGAGGCTCCAGTAAGGGACTCCATGGATGCGAGAGGCAAGCAATATTGCTTCACAAACACTGGAGTCATGCGAGGGTCCGTGGGAATTGTTGTTGTGTTAGTTCCCGCAGAGTTGTGGGATCCTTCAGTTTCTGAAGTGCTTCCACTTTCTTTTCTTGGGGACAGAGACCCTGAGGAGTAATCTCATGCCCCAAGAAATTAACACGGGTTCTACACCACTGTGCTTTCTAAAAGGAAAGTTTTGCTCCGGCAGCCCTCAACTGTGTCAGAACATAACAGATCTCCGCTATGTGTTCCTCCACAGATGAACTTTTGATGAGTACATCATCTACATAAGCCAGGTTACACCTCGCACCCAGGTCGGGCATGGCCTTATGTAGGAAAATGTTGAATTCATTGCCGGAGTTGAGGTATCCGAAGGGAGTCCGGTTCCATGTGTACTGCTGGCCCCAAAGGTAAAAGCCAGTTTGTATTGGTCCTCCCTACTGCAGGCATGGTCCAGTATCCATTGGGCAGGTCTATTGCAGTGAATACCTGTGACCCCTGGATCTGGGCCAGCCCTTGGTCAATGTAGGGCAGAGGCCATCAGGAAATATGGAACCGTTTGTTGAGCTCCCTAAGGTCGGCGCAGAGTCTCCACTGGCCGTTTGGCTTCAATATTCCCAGCACCGGATTATTGAAAGTGCTGTGGACTGGACGGATTATTCCCTGGGACTCAAGGTTCTTAATTATTTCAGTAAGGGACTCCATGGATGCGAGAGGCAAGCGATATTGCTTCACAAACACTGGAGTCATGCCAGGGTCCGTGGGAATTGTTGTGTCGATGTCGGTGCGACCACAGTCATATGAGTCTACCGCAAAGAGATCTTGGAAATCCAAGAAAACTTGTTTCAACTTTTGCTTCTGTTCCAGAGTCACACAGGCATCAGCTAGGTTGACTCTCTCTTCCACCATCTGCCTGAAGCCTGGAAAGACTTCTGGTTTGGCTATCTCAGCGGCCTCCTCCAGCTGGGTGGAGAAGTCCCTGGTTAGAGTATTGACTTGGAGTGATGGCTTCAGGTGGGGAAGGCAGCACTGGTGGACTTGAAAGATCACCTCATCCCTCCTGAAGTCACAGGTCACCTCTTCTTACCATAAGGGCAGGAAGAGTACACCAGGAAATTCCCCCCATGCCGGGTGAAGATCCTGTCTGGTGTTGTGTCATTGTCGCTATCACTGTCAAAACAGTAATTGGGGATGAGTCTTATCAGTTAATTACCTAAATCTATGGAAAAATATTGGTCATCAACCGCCATTCCAATAATGGTGCCTGCGCCCAGAGTGATACTCCTAAGGTCGCTGTTATCCACCACTATTGGAATGGTGTTGTGTTCTGTATTGAGTAGTGGTGTTGGGTTTAACCCCAACCCTTGCTGTTGGAAATGGGCATTGATGTGAACAATGCCCATTTTAATTTTTACTTTAGGTGTGAATTGTCGGGTCCATTCTGGGATGGTGACTTCCTCTCCAATCTGAATTTCAACTGCATATGGCAGCAATTGAGCTGACCGAAATGCTTTCTCTGGGTCATTAAAGTCCATGGGATTACCCGCTAATCGGGACCAGGCTTTGAAGTTTATTAGGTCCGAACTAATGGCAAAGCAATTGAGAATGTCACTGCCTAAATAAAATGCAGCAGGGACATCTTGCATGACCCAACAATTATGGACTATGCTCTTGTTGCCTATGGACATTTTGAGCATACACCTGCAAGGCAGGAGATGTTTGTAATTGGGTGTTCCCAGGTCCATTTCCCATTTTTCTATCAATATAAATATGGGAATGGCTGGATCTTTTGGGAGCTATTGGAACTGGGCCTCACTGATGAAGCTCTTACAGTTGTTCACGCACACTTGGGCGAGAACATAGTCCTTCCCCCCATTTAACTGAATGGGGATGAACAACTGTTCTCCAATTTTCTGAATGTCAACCAAGCTTTGAGCTGGTCTCTCGTCATTTTGGACTATAGCATTGGGATTTTCTGATTGTGAATTTGTATAGAATTTCAGTTTATTCCCTTCCAGTGTGGAATGCCACTTGAGACTGGAAGGAAGGTTGTTTTTCAGAAATAGAGAGGACTTCCCATCACCAGTTTGTTGTCCTACTGCAATTACTGTCACGTCAGGGATTTGATTGTTTCAAAAATGGAATTCAATTTGGTCAGGTTTTTGTTCAACCATGTGGAATGTGCCATTTAAACTAACATGATTGACACTATGTTTTAATTTTATTGGTCGGTTAGTCTGGGTCCAGAGGACCCTGTATATACAATCTATGAGGGGAGACAATCTATGCAGGATGTCATTCCCTAATAAACATGGTGTGCCCTCTGGAGTCACAATTATCACCGGGTGTTTCACCTTGTGTCACCCAATTTTAATGTCTAAATCCACAGTCCCCTCGACAGGAATTTCATTTCCATCGAAGTTCTGAAGTTGTCCAGGAAGAGTGGTGATAGGGATCTGGTATCTCTCCCCCTTCCTGAATTCAGCAGCTCAAAGGCCCTTTTTGACAGAAGGGTGGCTTGGGATCCAGTGTCCACCAGTGTCAAAAATGTGCATTGCCCTGTATTTGGACCGGGGCATAACATCTTCCCTCCTTTTCCTCAAGGGGCAAAGATCTTCCCTCCTTCTCCTCAAGGGGGCAAAGATAATGCGCATTTTGGGCCAATTGGTGGGTTCATTTCTTTACTTTTGATTCTGACAGAGGGGCCGTTTGGGCAGGATTTTGTTTGGGATCTTGGGAACATGTAAGAAAAGGGTGACAGTTGGATATTGGGTAAGTTTTGGACTCCTCTGGTTCTGATTCTGGGCTGCCCCCACCCTTTTTGGAGGCAGTCACCAGAATTGGTTTGGGCCAGGTGATTTTATGGCTGGTCATTCAGGGGTTCAATGATGGGCGGTTTTAACCGAGTCCCCACATCTACCCAGTCTGGATCAGGATCTATCAGGACCCATTTTACTTTGGGAGGAGTTTCCCCATCCCTGAAGGAGAAGATCCTTTTCCCAGAATCCTCTGAGGACCCCTCTCCTTCAAATTGGAAGATTCTAACCTCCTCCACAAAATGGGTCTTTTTAGGCCCTTTATTTCTCCTTCCTGCCCTGTGTTCCTTAGGTTGCAGATTTTCAGGGGCAGGAGATTTTGGTTCCGGTTCCTGGGTCTCCAGGGGCTTTTCACAAGTGGGGAAGGAAGCTTCCTCTAAGGCTTTACACCCCCCTTTGCCTCCTCCCTGGGAACCAGAGGGTTGTCGGGTTCTCTCCCATCATTGCTCTGGAGTACCAGACCCTTGATTTGAGGAGTTCTGGGCTGCCGTGTTCATCTGAGGCTTCTGCTGATCCCTCAACATGCAACCCAGATCCTGTGACAATTTCTGGACCTGGCACTCCAGTTGGGACACCCGCTCTGGATGATTAGGGGGTCGCTGGTCCATCCTAGGTTGATCACTGGAAGGGTAACTGTCCCTTCTCCCATAATACCCTTGGTTGGGATAGTTCTGGTACCTCTCCATCCTTGGCATTCCCTCTCCTGGATTGGGCTGTCTGGGTTCAGGAAAGTGGGGAAAGAAAGAAGGGTTGTTTTTGGGGTTGATGTTTGGCGGGTTCTGGGGAAATAAACTCAACCTGGCATTTCGGGAATTACTGCCCTCCTGGGGAAAGTTAGGAGGGAAGTTTCCTGGGTTTGCAGCTGCCTGGTTAGTTCCCCCCCCTTGGGCTGGGGGAGTCCACACAAAGCCCAGGATGTGTCTGCTGCCCTTGTAATGTGGGCTGATATAGTCAGGGAGTTAGGGGTCCCATTTGTGGGATTACCTCCCTGGCTACCTGTTTGGGATTGGCCCGAGGGCCATCTGGGTCTTTGGTTAGGAGGATTTTGCACAGGAATATTTTTAATCCCCCCCCCATCTCCAGATCTAATACCGGGCCACCTTAGCAGCAGCAGGGGTGTGGTTGGTTTGGGGTTTTTATTGATACTTTATTCTCTACCGGTTTCTGCACTTCATAAATGCGAGTTGCTTATTCAATGACCCAGTCTAGTGATCTCTTCTCATGAAAGTCCCTCACCAGCTGGGTCATGATGTATTTAGGGAGGCATGAAAGAAGGTATTGATTAACTCCCTACTGTTTGTGCGCACCCTCCTGGTGGTCTGCGCAAAGGCACATTTTAACTCTTGTACAAATTCTTGTGGGGCCTGGTCTTCCCCACATTGCAGATTGTAGGCTGTCTTGCAGGCATCTTGAGGGTTCCGGTGTATGGAGAAATGCTTTAAGATGGCTGCCCTATAGGTGGACCATCTTGAGTGGTTCTGATCCTCCAGCCCCGCAAAGAAGCTGGAGTATCCAGGGCAAAATGTCCACTTGACATATTGAATGCAACTTTGGCTATCCTTCAGGTGGAAAGTATCTATAATTTGCTCATACAACACGAGGAGCTCCCAAACTGAATATTTGTCATTTTTATGATAGGGAGTTATGACGCTCCTAATGGCCTTGATTTGCTTCAGGGGTCTTTAAGTAGGGCCCTCTTGTTGGCCTTTTTAGTTTTGCTCACTCTTGTCCACTCATCCTCTGACTCAGAGGCACTGCTACAGAAGGTGGCTATCTGATGCTTTAGGCTCTCCCTGATTCTGCAAGCTTGGGAATGGCCTGTAGAATGTGGGGGGCCTAGTCTCTTGAGACCTGTGGTGCTCAGAAGAGTCTTCTGACTCTCCCTTGCTCCCAGGATTGGCTGAGTACCCCCCCGCCCCACTGCCCTAGCTGGGAAGAGGTTTTTTAGATACTCTTGGTGGTTCTAGTTTCATGGAGTGCCTCACAAAATTTGACAGACTGCTCCCTTGGTAGGTGATATTTTTGAGGATCAAATTCTCTGATCCTCCCCTCACTGGAGTCTTCCTGATCAGAGAGACTAGCCCTAACATTTGGGAATCTGTACAGCGATGCCCACCCATCCATTTCTGGGAGGTGCTGATCTGTCAGTCCCATATTTTCCATTCTACTGAAGTCTACCATCCCCGTGGCCCTTGGCTCATGTGAGCCAGTGGACATGAGGGTGGCAGAGTCCATGGAACTGAAGGGATTAAACTCCCTGATGACAGGGGTCCTGAGGTTATGCTCATGGGTTTCTCTGTCCCTTCTTATCTCATCTCTTTCAGCCCCTATTCCCTGATGACATGCCAAAATCTGACCATTTTGCTCCTCTATTAAGGCCTTACTGGTCTCAATGATTTGCTCCTGCATGGCTATCTGTTTGTGGAGCCTGTCATTCTTTTCACAGAGAGCCTCATTGTCTCTCTGTGCTTCCTGACAGGATTGGAAATACTGGGCCAATGTTTGCAGCAGGAGACTCACCTCCTGAGTTTGGTCCTTATTGGCCTGAGTGTTCTTTTCCAGAGCATCCTCCACCCGCCTGGTGTGCTCTAGTAGCTTTTCATATTCAGTTTTAATTTCACTAAACTCCTGAAGGGCCAGCTTTCTTTCCTCTAACTTTGTTTTAAATTGGCTGATATCCTCGCCTAAGGCATCCCTCTCCTGAGTTAGAGTGCCCCTCTGTGCAGCCAGGTCATCCCTCTGTTTTTTAAATACACTAGATTTCTGGTGCTCCTCATCAAATTCCTCTTGAGAGTGGATGTCTTTAATAATTAATTTATTATGTTCCTCTTTTAATTGGTCTATCTGGTCTTGCACAGACTCTATTAAAAGTTATTTGTTGTGCCAGCTTTTGTTGACTCTGTTGTAAAGAGTCAAGCCTTTCCTGACATTCTTTTTTCAGTGTCTGTAATTGGATATTTTGTTCTGCATTCTCTTGCTGTAAGAGAGCCAGATCTTATTTTAGTTTGGTGACATACTGCCTATGTTTCTGATACTTGGCTGTTCTGGAGCCTTTGTTCTGCAGAGTCCAGATTAGTCTGGATTTTCTGCAGTGCTTCCCCTTGCCTCTTTGTCAAATCTATATTGTCTGCGTGCTTTTCCTGTATGACTCCTATGTGGAGGTACAGGTAGGCCACTATTTTGGCAATTTTACACTGCTCCTCTTTTATTTTTGGTGCCATGTATAGTTCGCTAAGCGTTTATGTAATGGACCCTTGTCCTGCCAGGTATCAAGGTTTATTGCAGTGACTTGTTGTTTTATTTCCTGCAGCCATACCTGTTCATCCTGTTCTGGCCATTCACTCCTGAAAAACAGTTTGTGCAGGAAATGTTCCCTAGCAATATTAATTTCCACTGGGGTTGCCATTCCAGAAATATTAATTTCCTACTGAATTATCTCAGGGTTAATATACTTTTGCAAACAGGCCCTAATCTTTTGAGTATTTCTTTTGAGGGGTGCTTGTACAGTGTAGCACATTATTCCAACCCAACAAGGTGTATGTACCCTGCTGGCTAGTATGCTGTGTTAGACTGTCACGAGTGGTAGGTCAAATTCAGGATCCCAGTCAGGAGCCCCCAAGCTGTAAAGGGATTCCAATCAGGCACACACCCAAGTCTTGCCCAGCATGAAGTGCACAAATGAAACCCTTATTTATATTTGTCTATAAGTTCAATATTCTGAATGATATACCACTCATATCACACACCACACCCTTGTCAAAATAACCCCCCCAGTCACACTGAACCCAGAATCAAGCTAGTTTGGAACAGTAAATATTTATTTATGTATTTAGTATTTAAATCACAATATATTTTAATTGGTAACAACAATGACCAATAGGGTGACAGAACACTGAATAATATCTTTAAGCACTGGGAATCAGGTAATGAACACAAAAAGAATGCAACACAGAAAAGAATACTTTTGGATTGGTTTGGAACACATAGCACTGTGCTTAGAGGTTCCCCCTGCAACACCCCTCAAGCCACCAATAGGCAATTTAAATAGATATGAGAAGAGAGCAGGTACTCAGGAATAAGACAGACCAAACAGAATATCACTCACACCTTCCCCCTTTAAACACAAGAGAAAAACGGATTTTACTTTTCACCTGTCGGAATGGCTTTGAAACTGGCTGAGAAAAAACACTAAATGTGTCCAAAAATGCTTAAATTATTATACATTTCTACAGGAGCCACTTTGAACAGATGCACGCAATAACAAGCAATGATTTAATCCAAATAAAACAATTGGAATCTCAAAGGCAAAGTGGGAAATATTTTAAAGACAATTCACACGTGTAATACTTTTGCAAAATGTACATTTGTGGCAAACTTTTGCTATGCGATTTTTGATAAAAATGGGTTGACCACACTGTTTCGCAATGTCGTGGGTTGTGGACAAGAACTTCAGTTTAAAACCAGAAAATATGGGTTATGCTTTTACTCAAGACTAGAGCATGCAGGCTAGACAACCAGGTTGGGACTAAGTAAGCTCTGAGACTGATTTATGACTTCAGTAACAGATCCCTAGCGCCTTCCCAGGCGGAACCAGTCCAAACACTCGAAGTGGGATTAATGGATAAGAGTTACACAAATAAATGACTATGAAAATGACACTTTAGCCAATAGACAGAATAAGCTAGCACTAAGATTTTGAAACTGCTACTTGAACAAGGTAAAGCAAGGAATACAATAGCTCTCTAGCATCCTGTTAATACTCACAATCCACTGGGATTTAAGATTTTAGGCCCGTCAAGATTCTGGTCAATGGATCGGGTCTATCAAGGAAAGACAGTACATCAGCTAGGATCAGCTAGGCCAGTCGCCGGAACTGCACGGGATATACCCTTCTTGTTTCTGGATATTTCAGATCAGCGGGATGGTGAGTTCATCAGACAAGCCTAATGGTAGCAAGGCAGATAGTTTCAGGATGCTTCGTTACACCACAGCACTTCACTGGGTTGTAAGGATTAGTTAAGGATGAGGCCTAGCTGAAAATGGTTCAGCTACTGCTTGGCCTGGCCATTGGCATCTGGATCTGGTAGGATGTTGAAGACTGGATGTTGAATTCTGGAACTAAGTGCTTCGCTGGAATCAGAAGAGGCAGTGTGTCTATGTGTTGTCAGCTGTCTCTATTTATCCTTTCAAATGACATTACAATAATGGGTGTATGGGCCGGATTATCTAAACATGTCCCTGTGAACTGGGATTGGATCAGCCCCTCATATCCGCCTTGCATCCGAGTGATTGGATCAAAGCCAGATGATGTCAAGTTTAGGGTTTGATTTTTACAATCCTTAGAAACCTCCCCTAGCCACTAGTGTCAAAATTGAATTTTGCCCTAAATACATATTTATACATTTCTAACCTCCACTAAAATCACATACAAGAATTACATATTTTATGGAGTATCTGTTCATCAAAATCCCACAGCTGTGACACCTTGTTTCGCCTTTTTGCAGCATTTTGTCCATTTCGTCATGAAAAAAATGTCCATACTTTCTCCGAATTTCCACAAATATGCGTGTTTACCATAGGAATGTGTGTGCAAAGTTTAACAATTCTAGCATAAATACAGTTCCATAAAACCACATAAATTGCCATTCCTGTTCAGAATATGCTACACAGTTCCACCACGCTTTGAAATGTAGGGCCAAAAATGTAATTAACAACTCTGCCCTTTTTTATAATTTTCACCATTTCTGATAGCGAGTTATAAGTCTCTAAAACATGTTCATTACATAATCTTTGCAGCAAATGGTCTGCCTTTTGTCTGTCTCTGGAGGCAAGGAGCAGCCCCACCTTTGGGATTTCCTTCAAGGAGCAGCCCCCACCTTTGTGATTTCCTTCTGCAAGCCTAGTTGACAACCTTTTCACATGTCCATTTCCTGGCCTGGAGAATCTGCCATTGTTCAGTCCTTGGTAGCAGACAACAGTCTGGCCTACCCCACAATTATCATGTGTCAGTGAGCATCTGCTGAGAGGAATGCCCTCCCCTTGGGTGGAAACCTGTTTTTCAACCTCTTGCAGGCCCAGCCAGCCAAAAAGAAACGTGTTGCATCAGATGGCATTGATAAATTACATTCTTAGATATAAACCTGTGGGATCAAAACAACTGAGATCCATGTTCCTTTCAGCAACAGTCCTTTTATATTTGTTTATCTGGCAGATCTTTAGTTTTAGATAAATTTACAGTTCAATCAGGAGAGCCCATTTGACAGGGGCTGTCACTCACAGGTAGCCCAGTGTGACTGCACACAGATGTTTGACAGGGGCTGTCATTCAGAGGCAATCCAGTTTTGCTGAGAAAATATTTTGCTCTTAACATTTCAGGACTTTGTAAATTCACAGTGCTTCATTAGATTAAATAAATGTTAGCGCCAAGCAAGATTTTGAGTGTTGGAAAGTGTTATGTACAGGCATTTTGGAGTTTCAGCAGCAAAGTAAATGTCATTTAGAGGCAAATTTTGGGGTTTCACTGGCAAAGCGCTGCTGCCCCCTCTGTACTCCATGTTTACTTGTCATGGAGCCCACTGGCACATTTTCTGCAGCGTGTGCTCTGTTCCACCACACATGCACCATGGGTGGCAGGTTGTGCAGCCATCTTTTTGTGTGTCGAAAAACACGGTTTTGAAGGTTTTTTTGCGTGCACAAGGGTTTTGCCACCCACCATTTTCCTGTTTCTCGCACCATAGATAGCAGAGTGAGACTGCATAGTATATCAGTGGGTCAATACATCCCACAAGCATGGTAATATTTGTTTTCTTTTTAATGCAAACAGAACCTTGCCACCTCTGTGTATGCTACTGGTGTGCTAATGTCAATATTAACATCAACGGTGGGCCACCTTGGCCAGTAACAGCACTGCTGGCCATGTGATGAGACCCTTGCTTTGCTTAGGCCCTTAACATGGGTGGGAGGCCATTACCAGCAGGGTCACTGCCTTGTGAAATTTCACTGCATTGTTGACAATTAGGCTGATGTAATAAATTGATTTTTGTTTGCTATTGTTGGTCAGCACTTCGTAAATTAACTATGATATGGTATACGCTTTGGACCAATTAAAATAAATGAAATAAAGTTGTCAACTTCCAAACTGGGAAAGGTGTCTGATTACTGGTAGTCACAGGTATACAATTGACAAAACCCTAAACTATGGCGCTGATTCAAAATTGAAAAGCTACCCTTACACCCACCATAGATGTAGTGTATGCTGCTCGGATAACACTCTATGTGTGTCTGAATGGATGCAATGGATGGGTGATATAACATAGTATGTTGGTTTATGATGTGTTTGTGTGATTCAGTGAGTGTTTCATATCTGACAATTAAGTGTTGTAGCCTACAATGTTGGCAATGTCAGCGCATTGTAATGGCAATGTAAGGGCATAAAAGGCCCTCTTACTGGTCCTGAGCAAAGCACATGGCACTAGGAAAGGCTCAGAGTACCTAATGTCTGCCATTTCCCAAATGGTGGATGCTATAAAGCTTTTAGCCTCCATCGAGGTGCTGCATGATTAAATGTTGCTTGACTGCAAAGAAACAGAAAATGAGGCTAAAAGTGTTTAATTGACATTTTGGGGGTCATTTACGAGGTTGTAGGTCAGGGATTACCGGCATCGGTAAGGACACCGGTGCCGGTAATCCCTTACCACCCTATTCCGAGGTCCCTTAGCGAGTCCCTTCCTTAACACCTGGTTATTAGCTCCATCCCCATTCCCATTGAGCCCTATGGGGGCTCGAATGGGAATGGGGAATGGTTCCTGGAATGGGGACTTAGCGGGTCCTCCAAGGTTGGAATGACCCGGTAAGTCCCTATTTCGGGAACCCAGACCCGGAATGCGGTAAGGGTGTAGCCATGGTGCTAATAGCACGATGGCTACCTCCAACCTCGTAAAGACCCCCTTTGACTGATTGATGCTTTGACACAGCAGAGCTTTTTGCCAGCTGTGGCCCACTTCAGTGGACAAGAAAGGCATAGCTGTGGGGAAAATTAATTGCTAAGATGCTGCAGGCTGCCATATTCATTTCGGCTGGCTTTCGGGGCCAGTCCAGGGGCAGAGAGTGGAGGCCAGTCTAGGAAAAAGAAACCTGAGAAAGGTGAGCAGTGGAAGCAAAACCAGTAGTCAAGGCGGAAACTGGGAAAGTCCCAGCCACAGGGAGACGGAAGCCTAGAGAATATTAACAGATAATTCCTCCAGGATCTATTAAATCATGCTTGACTGGGCTGCGTTCAGGGTGAAAAGGGTGTCGTAGGAGAGACCTACACTGGCTCCCCATCGAGGCCAGGATTGAGTTTCGCCTCCTGGTGATAGCTCATAAATGTATGACCGGCTCAAGTCCACTATATCTGAAGGATGCCTTGATCAACAAATCCTTCATAAAGAACCTTCGATCCAATAAAACCAACTAACTTAAGATCCCTACATGCACCCTTACTCAGACTTCCATATGTGCATTCTTTATGGAAGCTCCCAGGGCTAGGAATGTTATCCCTCCTGATGTTAAAGAACTGAGCTCTGCAGCTTTGTTCAGCAAAAAACTTAAAGTCACTGCTGTTTAGATGACTGACATGATGTTCCCCTCTGGATGGTGGCCTGGTTTTTCGTACCTGTCTCTTTCTCCTTGTATGTTTGTTGCGCCCTTAAGCCCCTGGGTGTCCAGACGTGCATTATAAATATATTAAAGTAAAGTTATTAGAGAGCTGGTTGTGGAATGACTGTACAGTTGGCTATATCTACAAGTAAGATTATTTTTTCTCTTACCTACCTATAACAGAAGCTAGATAAACAAAACGTTCCCTCTTCTACACATGGTTGAGTGTTCTTCAATGGATTTGACTTGCTTGCTACGTCACAGTTTTACAATAGTTTGAGCAATTTGCGCTTATATTTTTTGATAAATTGGACTCATAATAACCATGTAAAGATTGTAACTATTAAGTTGAGGTAACCTGTGTCTTCCTTTCATTAATCTTTTAAAATGAAAATGCAGTGAAATTCATAACATTTGGAACGTGCAAAACTTGTTAGCCTTAACCATGGGCTACTAATATGATTTAAAAAAAATGGATATCTTCTTTAAGTGTGAGCAGTGTTTCTGCTCAGCACCAAGGGCTTAGTGACTCAGAAGATGGTTAAGCGCAATTGGTCGCGGGAAGCCAATGACAGCTGTGCACTCGATCTGATGGCGATAACAAGATATTTCTTTAGAAAATCCACAAGAGGTATAATTAGAACTCAAAGAACAGGTGGTTAGCGAAGTCCAGGTGGTGGGAGTGACTCACGTCTTCAGCATAGCCCTAAAGCCTACCCTAGGGAAAGGCAGCTGATCTTCCTTAACAGGGGAAGGTCTTCCACTACTCGGAAATCCGCCAGAAGATTTTCTCATGGTTTTTATATGCAACTTTCATGCACGAACAAGTTCATATCTACATAGAGGTCGCTGCGTTAATATCTGAGCGCACTGATGCCTTCTCCTGTGAAGGAAATTCTTGCAAGCCCTATAAGAATGAGCATATATTTAATTGACACTGAAAAAAAAACAGTGTTGTATAATTGAAATATACCTGCTTGTATAGAAGCAATGCACTTTGGTTCCCTCTGCGCATGGGCAAGCTGCCCGTGGATGGCGTCTGCAGTCGATTAGCGTATCCCCTTTCTGTATCTGATGCACTAAGGGTGGGTTTCTGACAGTAGCACTCGCTGGTACCTTTTATCGTGAAATGTATAATCATGCAGTCTTAGCAACTGAAACACAGGGCACTTTTTAAAAGCTTTCCTAACTGCAGACTCTTTTGTAAGAATTTTCAAATCATAGCTATTAGTCTGGGACCCAGTGGCGCAGCGTTAAAACATTTCCAGAATGAAAAATAGATTTGTAAGAATGCAAAGGCAAAGGGGGGCAAACATTAAACTCTATGTCATCTGCAATTGCACCCGTGTTACTCGATAATAGTTTTGGTAGAGATGTCATCTGATTGTAGACGTTGACTGGCCATTAGTGGAGATTTCAGTTGACAGTTAAGAAAGCTTCCTACAGGCTGCAAGCATTTTATATGAATTCTGTATATTGGTAATGTAGATATGGAGAAACTTCCAGTTGATAGTCGTACGTTGGAAAAGGTCAGTGTTGTCTACTTGTGTACATCGCGTTCTGGGTGGAAAGCGTGTGACTCTTGGGCCGCCCACAATGCCCAGGCATCAAATAGCCGTGTCGCCAGAACACTGCAGTGTTTAGGAGTAGCCCTCAGACGCAGGACAGAGTCGCAGGTGGCGCTTAGGGGATTGCAGGGCCTGGCCGGTCAAGAAGGTGGTGGGCAGACAAGTTCCAGGTCAGGACACGTGGCTGGAGAGAGGATAAAGGGGGAGGGATTCAGGCAATGGGGGATAAAGAGACCCAGGATGAGAGGGCTGGGAGGATGGGGAAGATCTGTAGATCTGTATTTTTATAAAAAAATAATTAAATTAAAAAATACATTTAAAAAATAATAATCAGATGCATTCTGATACAGATTGTTATGTGAATGGATATGTAAGTCTGTTACATTGGGCCTCATTACGAGTATGGAGGTAGCCATGCCGATTTTAGCGGCATGGCTACCCCTAAACTGGGTACCGGGTCCTGGTTCCAGGAATAGGGAATTACCGGGCCATTCCGACCTTGGAGGGTCATTTCCCATCATTTCATTCTCATTTCATTGTCACCATTGGTCACCTTATGTTCATGATTTCAGTTGTACCGCATTAACAATTCTTTTGTCACTCCATCAATTGGGGCTACATTCTTCGCTAGTCGACACAAGTTTTTGCCAAAAGCTCTTTTAAGTTTTTCAAGAACAATGTTAATGCAAAGAGCAGCTTTCTGTCTATTCCGTCAAACTTTGATTGCCACCAGTCATCTGCACTCAGCATTTTTTGTTTGAGGATTACAGGACCTAAGATCCTTGTTCTCAGTGTTCTTCGTTTCGGGCAAAACAGCGTTAGATGTTTTAGCGTTTCATTATTCATAATGCAGAATCGGCATGTAAAATTTATTTTGTCATGTTTAGACCACATGCTTAATCACTCTTTTGTCTTGAATGCGTGTTATCGAAACTGCATACATAGAGCTCTATGGTGCGGACTGGAAAACAGTGCAAGGTAGTTAGACAGTTTGCTGTGAGCTCGTGCCTCATGTGGAGCATCTTTTATAAGCCTTGAGTTCCATCTTAATTCGCCCGTCTGAATCCAGTATAATGACCACAGTTTCCTCTTTACCAGATCAGGATTTTCATCTAGCGTTGTTAAGTCAGTGCTCAACTCTTCTAGTATTTTGAGGCATTGCACATTCCAGGCTGATAGTATCGAGTTAGAAGTTCCACCTCCAGGGTTGTGTAAAATTTGAAATTGAGTTAAAGGATTGCTTTGCATTACCTTTCGGAAAAGGCTTAGTAGGTTCCATCAGATCCGAGCATGGATACAAATTAGACTTAGTTTGTATCTCAAACATACGGTCTAGGTTCCTTTGGGTAGTTGAAGGTCTTTGACCCAGAATATGTTTTCCAGGGTTGACCAAAGCTGGAACGAACAGCCAAAAGCATTTTCTGCTCCAACAATTAAGGTGGGACTACCTTTTGTCGGTAGAAGTTAATGACAGTTTTTAGTGAGAATTTGCCATATTGTTTGTTTAGGGCACTTGCTGGGCTGGCCAGCGAACTACACTTGCTTTTTGCTGTTGCCACCCATGGTGCGTCGTTGATCTTAGCGCTGATCATCATGCCTAAGTATTTTGTCTCTGCTGTCATTTTAAGTCTCACTTTCCCCACATGCCAAGCAAAACCATCTTTACTGAAATTTTTCCTCATCCTTGGATTTTGGAAACACTTTATTTCACTTTTTTTTATTTATGAGAAGGGCGTTTCTTTTGACGTATGCTTCAACTGCGTCCAGTTTGCGTTGGAGTCAGATTGGTGTCATGTCAAGTAGAATTAGATCATCTGCATACATCAGCCAACTCCATGGCAACCATTGCGTTTTGGTGAAAAGGAATGTGCCTCGTCAATTGACGGTCCTACATCTGAGATGAAAAGGTTGAATATAATGGATTCCAAAGGGCAACCTGGTTTTACTCCCTTATGTGTGTCAATTGGTGATGAAAGTGTTCCCTTGAAGTCTAGTCGAATTTTGATGCTGGTGCCTTTATGGAGTTCTTTGATGGCTGCCTGTAAACTCGGAGGACAATCCCAGTTCTTCAGTTTCCCCCAAATCTTCGGTCGATCGATACTGTCAAAAGCGTGTGAGAAGTCTACGAACGCCAAATAGATTTTGTCTTGGGTTCTTAGTGCTTCCATTTTGAGGAGGTTTAAGATTAGGAGATTAAGGCAACATCCCACACCCTTCACAAACCCAGCTTGTCTGATGTCAATATGGTTGGTGTCTCTAGACCATTTTAGGAGTTTTTGCTGAAGGAGTGTTGCGTAAACTTTGCCCAAAACATCTAACAGCGCTATCGGACGATAATCCTTAGGATTAGATCTGTTTCCTTTTTTAAAAATCGGCACAACAACGGCAGACTTCCATGATCTTGGGGTTGCGCATTGGCTGGTAATTCTCTTAAAAAGAATGTCGCAGATATCAGCCCATCTTTCGAGATTTCTTCTGATTGTATAATTTGTGAGACCATCAGGGCCAGGTGCCCTCGATAGACTCACCTTCTTGATAGTATTTAAGATGTTGTCTTTTTCAAATACCAGATCCCAATGTGGGAGAACTGGTAGACTTAAGGTATCTGTGTCACTTGTGGTGCGGAAAAGATCAGTATAGAAGGAAATTCACATGGCTTCCGTGACCATGTTTGATTGTAAAGCGACCTGTGGAGCACATTTGTTATTAATAATTTTCCTGAATTCCGAGGAGTTTTGATTCCTCAGTTTGGATAGCATTAACTCTGATTCGTTCTGTAATGTTTATGAGCTATGATCCAGTTTTTATATTTCTGCTTGGCCATTTTTCTTATTGCCAGAAAGTTTATTGGGTTAGCATGCAAAGGGTTTCTTATTTCACTCCGCATTAGCCGTTTATGCTGTAGGATTGCCAGGTCGAATTTCTGTTTTGGCACAAAACTACTATGTTTCAAGCCTTGTTTTTTCTCCATGAATTGACATAGCAAATGTTCGTAGTTCAGTTCATCATCTGCCTTAAGATATTTTTGGGCTACGTTATTCACTGCATCATTCGTAAGTTTTAGTCTTATTCGGCTGGAATCAACCAGCAACTTGTGTTTCTAGCCAGGTGTGTCGTTTTGATCAGAAAACAAAAACTTTAGTTTCACCATCTCATGGGCACTAGAAGTCATGAATGAGACTTCAAGACTGTCCACCACGACGTGCAAGGCTTCAGCGACTAAGTAGTCTAGGGTTGATCTTTGATCTGCTCTTTTCCATGTCGAATTTGATGGGATGTCACTGACTGTGTTGCCATTTAGCATAAATATTTTTCTGAGATCCATCTCAAGACACCACTGAGATGCTAGCTGTTCCTTATCAAGCCTATTTAGCACTTCTTTGTTTCCGACATCTCCACAGTTGATATTCAGATCGCCACAGATGATTATGTTAGGCGAGTTATTTTCTTCTAGTAGTGTATCTAGAACTGCCATGACTTGATCTATGAATAGAGAAGTTACTGTGGCAATGTGGTTCCAGTATAGATTGATGATATGTAGCAATTCTATTACGTCCTTGAGTTTCTTTGATCTCGTAACAGTTGTTACTTGAATGAATGGAGTGATGTTCTCGGACTTGACAATTCTGAAACAAGAGGATCTTTTGTCCAAGGTTAGGAGACTTGCCATTGGTCTTCCCTTTGATTTTTTATGGCTGGATTTATTGCGATTTCAAATCCACCCAAATAGGACATTGTGTGATCCAATTTTTTTGTAAGCAGGCAAAGTCAAGGTCACCCATCCATTGTGTCTGGAATAAGTGCATAAAGCCTCTGGCGTTCCATGTTCCAAAAGTGCAAGGGATGGAATATTTTACATTCTGGCGTTAGGTCTCAACTTTTCATTGCAAGGTGGAAGCTAACCAGGACCATTCGTTGGATTTCTCTTGATTGTGTCCAGGCGGGTGCTGATCGTCATTTGTACTGATTTGATCGCCACTGTTGCCTTCAATAGTAATTCTTATTTAGTCGTCCAGGTGAAACTTGGATATTGATTGCTTCTCTACTTCGGTACCAGACCCCGGTGTAGCATTCATGGACTCACATGTTGCACTCGCCTCATTAGAGATGACCTTTCCACTAACATGAAGTGAGCTTGTCTATGACGAGACTCTGTTGGGTGGCTCATGGGTACGCCTGTCAATCTCCAGGTCTGAGGCTTTCTGTATGTCAAATCCCAGAGATGCTAGGACTGACGAAGCTTCAATAAGAATGTCAGATATGATTCTGGATTGCAGATGAACAATTATTATGTAATTCCTGACTTCATCTGGGAATTCTATGGTCGTTAAATCATCTGATTCGATGGTTCTTAAGCTGGGCACAAGATGCAACAGCCGTAGCAAATTGTGCTGATTGAGGATTAGGTCGTCACTGTTGTCAATCCGTTCGAGCCACAATCTAAACGGTGCCTGCGGTTTAATCTTTCCTTTGGTGGTTCGTTTGTTCTTTGTTCGATGCGGACGACTTCGATCTGTATTGCCACCACATCCTTCAAATTTTCTTTTTTTTCCAGAGTTTTGTTAGGCATAGAAGATGTGTTGCCATCACTGTTGCTGGTGGACTTAAACACAGACCCTTTAACCATTGGTAAAAGGGCATCCTGTGGTCGGCCTTGAAACACGGCCGAGATCTCTGTTTGTTGGGCCAGCTGGTTCCATTTGTCATTTACAGTTTTAAACAGAGGACTTTTTTTCGGGAACCTCCAAAACTGGTGCTACTTCCCGGTGTGTTAATGTGCAAATTCTGCCAGATTTAACTGGTTTAAGCTAGTCCCTTGAGACTTCTGGGAAGGATTTTTCAGGGGCTGCATCTGGTGGAGCATGAGGAGAAGTGGACGCACTTGTGTCACCCTCCTCCCCATCTTCATATGTAGATAAATTCAATAGCTCGGTCGGTATGTTGTCAATGCAGACTATGTCACCATTGTCATCTTGTTTGTTCAACAAATCCAGCTTTTTCGGGACTTCATCATCAGGTTTTTTTTCGGTTGCGATGGGGGCTCCCTCTGAGATGTACTGTTAACTATGACATTGACTGTCTTGATATTGCGAAGAAATTTCCTTAAGTTATTATTGCACCTTACTTTCCTGGCGTTCTGATTCTTTGTTTTTTTGGTTGGTCCGGGCTTCACTATAGGTTATGGGAAAGTGTTGTGAGCTGAGGCAGGAGAGCCATTGAAGATGGGAAAGATGCCCTTTGCGTTACCGGCCTCTGCAGCGGCAGGATGTGGACTTTCCGTCATAGGAGAGCTGCAGCCAGGCATTGGCGAGGAAGAGGAGGCTGTTTGTGGATCCATCAAGGCAGGATTGACAGGCACCAAGCTATTTTTAACCGCCATATTAAAAGAATTGATATGCTCGTCTTCTTGGGGAGGTGAGGACGGCACATCCTTAGGTTCGCCGGTCAGATGACCAACTTGGTCATCTCCGTTTTGGCCAGAAGGGTGCGAGGTCAGAGTCACCTTGCTAACACTTAAAGGACGCTCATCTTGATCATTGTTGCTTCCAAAGTAGGGGGGCATTTTTTCAAACTCGCGCCAGGGGCCTGGTTGCATGCACCGCTAGAAGGATTGTCTTGACTCTCAGTGTTAATGATAGACAACCCAGTATCCACTGCTCTCAACGTGCGGTCGGTATCATTGAACTGATCTTTGTTACCTGTCGATTGCTAACAGATTGGCGTCTCACATGTTCGGGGCTCCTGGTTTTGAGTGTGGTCACATTTGTGGCCTTCACACATCCTGTGCTTTTTGTTAATGAAAAAGTCCAAGTTCTTCTTTCGCCACCTCAGCCAAAAGTTTATTTTCTGAACCGTTGTTTCTTGTTTGATCTGTCATGATCTTTAGGGAATCTTCAATTAATTTATAAGGGTCCAGATGCAGAAATTTCAACTCCTGATTGTCCTGTTCCAATTTAAGAATTTTTGTGTTAGATATTGCAATTAAGGTTGAAAGATCCTTGATGTTGTCATTTAGATGTTAGTACAACTTAACAAAAGGAGCAATTGTGATGGCCATTGAGGCCATCATAGTGGATTGTATTTCGCGACTAAAACTCTCTCTTTGTAGATGTGCTCCGCGGTGCGAGTCAGCTTTTAAGAGTCACTCCCCCAGGCAGGCAGGCCATCAGGGAAAAGGAAAACACACTCAATCAACGCTGGTAGGAAAACGGCAAGAGCAGTCCTTCCATGACTCTGTCTCGACTCCATTGACTCTGCCTGACTCTGCGACTGCTCCGCGGTGCGAGTCAGCTTTTAAGAGTCATGCCCCCAGGTGGGCAGGCCAGCAGGGAAAGGGAAAACACACTCAATCAACACTGCTAGGGAAACGGCAAGAGCAATCCTTCCACGACTCTGTCTCGACTCCAATGACTCTGCTTGACTCCACGACATCTGATTATTCCTCAGGCCCCCAACTCCTCCCCCACAATAACCCAGGCAAGTCCACCTATGTTACCTCTAACGCATTGCAACTCACTGTACTCAGTGTCCGTCTTAGCCTCTAATTCCTCATTGTATCACTACCCACTCACCATCTTCAATATCACTGTGCCCAGAAGCCGCTAATTCCACTAACATATTTTTCCAGAAGTCCAAATCTATATTCTGCTCCTCCTGGTCTTGGTGGGCTGCCTCCTGCCATACTGAGGTTTCCACTTTCGTCCATTTCTGAATGTCCCCCCACCACAAGCGTACCTCATTGCTATTCTGCGTTTCGCCAATATATATGCCCGATCTTTCAGCTTACTCACTTGTCTCTCCCGCTTCGGTCTTGCGAAGCTGCCCAGCAGACAAGCCTTGGGAGATCTAGTAGCTAATGGAATGTCCACCCGTGCTAACATTTGGGTTATCTCTTCCCAGTATTGTCTAACCTTCGTGCAAGCCCAAAACATGTGTACTAGGTCAGCATTAATTAGTCCGCATTTCGGGCAGGATTGTTGTGTTGCATTACTGAATTTAGCTATTTTATTCTTGGCCAGATATGCACTATGAATCACATACAATTGGATCAGTTGTAACTTTGCATTTCTAGACACCTTCTTGTGGTAAGCCATCACCCTGCATCAGTCAATTGCTCTTGCAAATATGCTTCCCAGCTGTGCCTGGTCTGCGCTAGCATATGTCCCGGTCTTGACATCAGTAACTCATATATTCTCGATACTTCGTGCCCTTATTCGGCAATGTTGTAAAATGTTTCTATCGTCTCGTCTTCCACCAGATCACCCTCAGTTTCCGGCCATTTTTGCTTTAGACTGATAAGGCGACTGATATAAGTGAGATGTTGGACCAATTGTACTCCCGTATCCATCGCGAGTTCCATACAATTCTTCGGCTTCCCTTCTTGTAACACATCCCCCACCATCGCCACCCCCATCGGTTCCCAGTACTTCCTCACATTTTGTCTCAGTTGTGTATCTTCCCCTCTGAGTGTCACCAGCAGGATATGAGGGGAATATGGTGTTGCCTTCCCGCACAACTGGCAAGCCCTATGCCACATTGCCCTGCCTAGCCTCAACAACAGAGGAGTCCGCGAATCCCGCGGTGCAACTGACCATATCACCTCTTTCAAAAAGATCGGGCAGCCATTGTCCATGAATTGCAGTTGGCTCGTCACAAAATATGCTTCGAAATTAGGCACTCTTATTTCACCTTGTTCATACGGGCTCTGAAGTTTCGAGAGTGCCACCCCGCACCGCAAGTTATGCCATAGGAAGCCCTGCCATATACTATCAAGTCTCCTAAAAAAGGCTTTAGGGATGTCATACGGCACATTAGTGAAGTAATGAAGGAGTCTCGAGATCACCACCATCTTCAACAGTGACTCTCTCCCCATTAATGAGAGCAGCAGCTTGGCCTAGAAGGTCATGGAGTTCTCGATTCTGGCTACCACTTTCAGCGTATTTTGTATGCGCAAGGATCATGAAAAATATCCACTCCCAAGTATCTGAATGTATTCGCTTTCCACTTAATCGGCAGTGCCGGTAACCTGTTTACGGGTTTCCCTATGTATCCCGCTAGAGGGAATAAGCTTGACTTCTGTGCATTGATTGTAATACCTTATAGATCTGCATAACGTCCCAGCATGTCTAAAATATACTGTAGGTTGGTTTCCGGATGTTGCAAGTAGAGTAGCATGTCAAGTGCATATAGGGAAATAGGTTCCAACCCCCTGGCGTACCTATATCTGCATCCCGATATTCCTTTCGGAGGTACGAATGAAAAGCATCAGAGACCATGGACAGCGCTGTCTTGTGCTCTTGCTTAACCGCCAAAGTTCCAAGATAAGTGTACCTGTCCTGACCCTGCCGTGGGTTCACTATATAGCAACCGTACCCATTCGATATATGTGGGACCCATGCCAAAGCTTTTCAACACTGCCATCAGCCACAGCCATCTAACATAATTGAATGCCTTAACTACGTCGAGTGAGGCCACCGCTAACTGTTGTGTGCTACTTTGGGTATAATCTATGATGTGATGTAGCCTCCTAAGGTTGCTCTCAATTTTTCTGTTTGTCACATTCCCTGATTGTTCTGGATGTATAAGCTTAGATATGGCTGGTTTAAGCCTGTTGGCCATTAGGGCTATGAGGATTTTCCCATCCTGATTAAGCCGTGAGAAGGGTATGCACGAGCCACTGTCAGTAACGGGCTTATTAGGCTTCAATAGGGGGATAATAATTGACTGGCTCACTGACCCGGGCAGTATACCTCTGTCTAGCGCCTCGTTGAGCATAGCCAGCAATGGGGGCATGATATCTGTCATGTATTCTTTGTAAAATTAACTGGGCAACCTGTCTGCCCCCGGCCCTTTGCACGTCAGCAACTCCCTAATTGTGTGTTCTATTTCTTTTATAGTTATGGGGGCTTCCAGCCTGTTAGCTGGCTCTGCTTCAAGCTATCTGTGAGAATGCCTCTTCGATCTCGGACATCTGGCATTCAGAGGTCTCTGCATATAGCTCTCTGTAGTAGTCGTAAAAACATTTATTTATACCTTCCTGTGTCCTAAACATCAGCATGCCTAGCCTAGCCCAGTGTTCTAGGCATTCTTGTTGCAGGCGGGAGACCTCTTAGGCCCTTTCTTTAGACCTATCCCCTGACCATTCTATAACTTCCAGTTTAGTTTCTGCTTTGTGTAGGTCTCTTCCTATAGTAGTTGGCAATCCTTTTGTTTTAACTATTGCTGTCCATCTAATCACCACTTTGAAGGTTTCCCATAACGTGCCTGCTAATTCCACACTACCCGTGTTATGTTGGAAGTATTCTTTTACCCTGTCCCTTAGACGTTCATGAAATACTCTATCCCTGAGTGATTCACCTCTAAGCCTCTAAGTCGGGATCCTAGCTCGAGGGGAAAATATTGCCATGCGAACACTAACGGAGCATGATCCAAAAAGTACCTGTGCTTTGTATACTGCCCCCTTAAATTCTCTCAGAGACTCTAACACATAATTCAACCTAGTGTATAACTTAGGAGCAGTGTAATGTGAGTATACTCTGTCATGCGGGTGTGGGGTCCTCCATATATTAGACAATTTGAATGTGTGCAGCAATGTGTTCAAGGCTTTAGCTGAAGGGGCTGGGTGTATGAATTTATCGTCTGATCTGTCTATCACTGGGTTAAGTGTACAGTTAAAATCCCCCCCCCCATATTAGTGTGCCATCTCTGTATGGGCTGATCTTAGGATGTAATAAACGTAAATAGGCTGCCATGTCCTGATTTTGTGCATACGTGTTAATAATGCTGATTTCCCGTTGTTCTACCAGACCCTGTATTACGATCATCCTGCCCTCTATATCTTGAAAGGTCTTGAGGACTCTGAATGGAACTGCCGGTTCCACCCATATCAGGACCCCTCTTGCATACGCCGAATATGACGAACCTAGGGTTGTAGCCACTGTTTTTCTAGGGTGTTTTGCTTCTCTCTAGTAAGGTGTGTCTCCTGCAGGAGAGCAATATCGATTTTCTGGCGTCTCAGGTAGGTCATAATTCTACTTCATTTAATGTAACTGTTTAATCCCCTGACATTCCAAGATGCTATTTTAAGTTTTCCCATCCCGCATTAAGGTGCTAACGTATTTTCCCGGTCTAATGCACGTGCTATATCTACCCTGCATGGATCTATAGGATAACTCCCCTCTAACTACACCAACTTCCCTTCCCTCCTTCCTCCCAACAATTTCCCAGCTCAATACTTTGTGCTCAGGCATCCCTGCGTCTCCTGCTCCAGATACTTGTTCTGGTGCTTGGAGTGCAGCAGTTGGATACGTAACCGCTAGTATCCTAAACAAAAACCCTATCTAGTCTCAGGTGTAGGACGTCTCTGCCAGTGTCTACCCGGCTGGGCACTGTACGCGTGACTACTGCATTCTGCAAAGCATTTAGTGCCTGTGTCTCTTACGTGTCGCAGTTGTGCCCAATGTCAATCCGATGGTCGTGTTCAATTGTGGCTTTCCAGTGTCTCCATCATACGTTAGGATGTGTCACCTCTGCCTTTTGTCTGGTTATCCACCTCGGTTGGTAAGTTCTCTGTGTCCATCCATTTATGCGCCTCCTCCGGGGTCTCGAATAAGATGGTGCTACTTTCATGTCTGACTTTCAGTCTGGCCGGGTACAACAGCATGTATTTGATGTTACCTTCCCAGAGCCTCCTCTTGACTGAATTAAAATGTGTCCTCTGTATCTGCACCAGGAAGGAATAGTCTGGGTATGCAGTGATGTTGGGCGATGCATGTTGAATCGTGCCCCCTTTGTGGAAGTGTTTGAGGATCTTTTCCCTGTCCTTGTAGTTTAATATCCTGGCTATCATGGGCTGAGGCGGGTCTCCAGGTGACGGCTTCCCCATCAGGGAACTATGTGCTCCCTCCACTGTAAACTCTTGAGCGAGGGCGCCTGGGCCTATCTCCTGTAGCAACATATTTTCCATGAAGTTGGTAGGGTTTGAGCATTCTTGCCCTTCCGGGAGCCCAATGATCCATACGTTGTTGCGTCTAGCTTGCCCTTCTGCTTCTTCTGCTCTACGTCCAAGGATTCGCACTTTTTGCAATATCGCTATGTCTCTGAAATTGTCTTTCAAGTTGCTTAAATTAACTACAATCTCTTTTTCTAGAGCTCCCATACGTTCTGCAAGTGCCCGCACATCTTGCATCAAATAGCTCACGTCTAGGCTGATAGCATCCATCTTAGATTCCAGTGCAATCTTTAAGGCTGTTATGGCATCCAGGACCTGTTGGTCACCTTTTGTTTGAGCCTGCTCCCCCTATGACGTAGACAGCTTTGATTGAGTGCCTTCGGGAGTTTGCCCAGGTCTAGCGAATGTATCGAATATGGGCTTCTTCGTTCTTGTGAGACTTGGACGCCATGACTGATCTGGTCTGTGCTGGTGCAATCATCGATTTCCGGTCCTTCTCTTGCCCTGTGCTTCCACCATTGAGGTCTGGACTTTGCAGGGTGATCCCTCTCTTCTTCGCTTCCACCCTGCTGCAGCACAGCAAGTGTCGGACTGGGGCTGCTGCTTGTAACAGGGTCATACTGCCGAATTCATGCTGTCTGCACTTTGCTCCGCTGATGGACTTGGGTCCCACCTTTCTCCATAATATATGGTCTCACTGTACCCAGGCAGCAGGTGTCTAGTCGATCCCACTACTTGGTGTGTATTTCTTAGTTCCCTGTATTTTTGCTCTGGGCCCTTATTGGTGTTCAGTGTATGTGCTCATGGCCATTACGCTACTCGTCCCTGTCCTTCCACACCTTCCCTCAGGACCACCTGGGCTTGTGGGGGCCTTAATACTTCATTACTCTTCCCATTTCCTGGGATCTTTGGGCTTTGCCTACCAGCAGCCCACCGCAATATGACCTGCCCACGAGTTGTGGATGAGCATCTGCGTGCTATTTCCCTTTGCATCCGGTGCTTCACTAGGCTGTCCTTGTGCCAGGGTCCTCTCTCAGTACTGCAAGTCTCTTGCGTGTATCAAGGTTTGTTGCACTCCTTGTCCAACCTCGCAATATACTGGTATGCGACAGCTTATTCCGACCCTTGCTGGAATCTTGTTCTGTGCCTTATCTGCATGGGGTATGTGGCTGCTCTGGTACTATAGCTGTATGTCTCCTTATCGCTGCTGCAGATTACTCACACTTTCTTGCCAGCTTTCCGTGTCCTCTGGCATCTTCTAATATCACCCACTACCATGCTCATACATTGCCAAGTTCATGCTTATGGGCGGGGGCTGATGTCCTTGCGGGTGCTACTGCGCTTCTTTTACTTCACTGATGCTGGTTTTCCCCTCAACCTTCCTGGCCCCTCTAAATTTCTCAGGCTGCTTACGCTCTGGGGTCCCACCTCCTCCCCCCGGCACCTTATGATCTTCGCTCACCTTTATGTCAGTGGCCTCAAGTCTGCATCGGTTTCTCATCCGTCTCCCAGGGCTTCCTTAATATTTGGAGGTTAGTAGCTCATCCAGGTCACTGCAGTCTTGTTTTGTAGTTTGTATGAATTTTGCCTCCAACTTAGTGCATTGACGGTGTGCGCTCATGTTCCAGTGGCTGGGTCACCATTTTGTGTTCATAAATGGGGTGTATTTATGCACTGTGGCTCCTAACCAAATGCCCAGATTACTCTCCGGGGCTGTTCCTTCCGTAATGTTGGTTGCGCAATGCTATGTCTGGCTCTGCGGTATCATGAGCCATAGACTTTTCTTTTACCATGCGCGTTGTAGGCAGGGGCCAGCTTCCCACTCGGTCCGCCTCTGCGTTATGATGCAGGACCGGCTTCCTCTATGGACCGCTTACACCCTATGTGCTGGCCCAACTTCCCCTTTGGTCGGCCTATGCACTCTACTCGGGGCCAGTTCCCTCCATGGTCCGCTTGTCGCTCAGAGCCTGGGCCAGCTCCCTATCCGGTCCGACTACGCGTAAGGTGCCAGGGCCGGTTTCCTCTTTGGACCATCTAATCACTTTAAAAGAGACAGTTATCCCCAAGGTCTGCCTTCCTGTTAAACTCTGGGGTCCGATTCCATCACGGTTCGCTGCTGATGCTTCCTTACAAACCATTGCTGCACCGGGCGCACAATCCCATTCACACCAGAGCCTGGCAGCACCCAGGATTAACTTTTTCCGCTTTACCGTAGTAGGCAGTATACTCTGTCGGCCCACTCCACCTGCACCCGAGTCAGCTAACTACATATGAGCTACAGCTCGCGTGTTGGCTGTCTCCAGTGCTGACAGGTTTCCTTCCTCGGCGTGCAGGTTCTTTTGTTTATGATTCTGATGCAGTGCTGACATTCGCTTCTCGGGGGTTGCTGCACTTGCTACCAATCTTCCCCCCTGCTAGGATTGGACTTGCAGGACATCTGGAGCAGGGTCAGGCCGGCTCCCAAATGATGTTCTCACAAGCCATCTTTTTGTGCTATGTCATCCCTTGCAAGCATATCTGTTATTTGGCAGCCGCCATTTTGTTTTCAGTTGCCGCTGGCCGGGGTTCCCTCTCTGCACGCCCGTGCTTCGTTAAGACCATATACCGGTGACTATAAATCATGCCCAGTTGTGCCGCCACACATCACACATCCGATGGAGCATTCATGAAAGATCCACGCTCGCTGAGGCCAATGTTACAGGCAAGGATCATAGCGGATCATCAGGAGCCGAAAGAGAAGCGTCCTCACTGCATGGCTGCCTAGCCACGCACCCCTTTTCCTCTCATTGTTCTTTGTGATGTTAATCTTCACCTTGCCACTACTCAAGCTTCTTTCCCCTATCTGTCATTTCTAGACTCTGACTATGTTACACATATTTTAAATTCCCCTTCTCACATGTCTGCCTCTTCTCTTCATTTAATATTCTTTATTGTTCCTTTCTCTTCTACTGTGCAGGCTAATCTTATTTCTCCTTCTGATCATAGTCTCCTCACATGTTCTTTCTCTCTTTCCCCTTCTTCAATTTCTAACTCTTGATCAGTTATGTTTCTGTAAACTCCATTCCTTGTATTCTTCTTCATTTATTTCAGCCATTACCTTGCTCTTCCGTCACCAGAACTCTTTTTGACCCTTTCAGCTGACTCCACTTTTTCGTCACTCTCATCTTCTCTTTTGATCTACTCTATCCATCTTCATTATTTTCTCCTTCCCAGAGACAGCTCCAATCTTGGAACACTCCTCTCCTTTGTTCTTCCCTTTGATCCCTTCCATAAGGCAAATGCTGTTGGAAGAAAACACCTTCTTCGAGGATCGTTATACACTATCTTCTCTGCAAGCATCCTACATCCACTTTATAGATAGCAGGGAAAACCCTGTTATCTTCAAAGTGGCAGTACTAGAGCAATCTTCTTCTCACACGCTATCATCATCCTGTCGTCTTTTATAGGATCTTAAAAATATTCTATCCCCTCTTCTCTTTTTGCATCTCTTTCTGCTTCTGACGTTGCTATTCCACCTCACAACATGCACTTCACCATGCATCCTTTCCTGCTAGTGTGCATCCTGACTTCTCTTGCTCTTGTCTTCCTTCACTTTCTTCTCCAATTCTTTATGTTCTCATTCTTTCCGAGAGAGTTGTTGCTATCTACTAATCTCAGACTCACCCCTCTTCTTCTTACTTATTTGACAGTTTTATGTAATACCTCTTTATCTAATGCTACCTTTCTTGACAAATGTAAGCATGCCTCTATTCTGAAAACCCCTTACTTGATCCATCACTGCCATCTAAGTTTCAACCAAATTACTCTTCTACCGTTTTTTTTAAACTCCTAGAATGCATAGTCTTTTTACAGGTTTCCGCTCACTTAACTGCGTCTCTCTTTTGCTGGTCCAACAATCTGATTCCAGACCTCATCACTGAACTGTGACATCTTTACTATGGGTTACCTGCGTTCTTCTTCCTGCATGTTTTACTACACATTCTTCCCCTCTTGATTTTTCTGCATCCGTTGATTCTGTTGAACATTCTGTTCTGTTCTCTTTCTAGTCTCTTTCACCTGGGTTTCCAGAATTCTGTTCTCATTTATGTATGTATGTATTTATTTATTTAGTTACATTTGCAAAGCACCTAAGCCAGGGAGCATCAGCGCACTGTTTCCTTCCAGTTACATTTGAGTCTTCCAATACAGAAGGGTAGAAAATCAGTTACACATAGATGCTGATAAAAAACAAAACAGATAGGCTCAAAACAGTCCAGGAGAAGAGTTGATAGAATGGTTGGTGGAAACTGAAAGTGTGCCCTAGCTAGCTATAGACCAGCCAACTTAGGCAAAGAGCCACGTTTTTAGGGCTTTTCGGAATGTCCAGTTGGAGGACTCAGCCCTGAGGTTGGGGACAGGGGGGGCGTTTCAGTGGTTAACAGCAACAGTGGGGGAGCTGGTCCCTACTCCTCATACCCTTTTGGCATTGGATAGGGAGAGACGGTAAGCGTGGATGGATCTGACCGGTCTGGAAAGGAGTTAGGTCTCGTGAATGTCTGGGCTAAGTATGGGGGGACTGTGTTGGAGAGGCACTTGTGGGTGATGAATAGTGTTTTGAAGATGATCCTCTCACGAATTGGTAGCGAGTGTACTTTTCTTCTGGTGGCAGAGATGTGGTCTTTTAGGGATGTTCAAGGATGCTCGGAGAGCATTGTTTTGATTACTTGTAATTTGTTGATATTCTGTATTGAGGTTCTCGCAAAGAGGCCATTACAGTAATCAAGTCTTGCCCCAATAATTGCTCGGGTGATGGTCAGGCAGCTATCCAGGGACAAGAAGTGTCGGGTAGAATTTATGAGCTCAGCCATGTAGATGGATGAAGAGGCGATCGTATTAACTTGTTTGGTAAGAGAGAGGGTGGCATCAAGGTAGACAGTCTTTTTACAGCAGCGAAGACGGATATCTGGATTCTGTCAATGGTGAAGGGGGAGAACTGCTTGCTAAGTTTCTTGAGCGTGGAAGGGGATCCCACTAGCAAAATCTCAGTCTTGTTGTCATTAAGTCACAAAATGTTGGTGACCATCCAAGTCTGGATTGTAGATCATATTTTGATGATGGTGATAGTGTCTTCATCGTAGGAGCCTGACAGTGGGAGGAGAATTTGGGTGTCGTTGGCGTAGTTGGTGTAGGAAATGCCGTGTGTCCAGGAGGTTGAACAGGGATTTGGTGAAGATGTTATATAATGATGGGGAGACACATGAACCTTGAGGGACACCACATGGAATTGGGGTGGGTGGGGCACCTGCTGTATCTGAGAAGCGTCTCATAGATCTGTCTTCTAGGAAGGAGGCTAGCCAAGAGGTTGCTTCAGGGGAGAAGTTGGCTGAAGTTATGAGGTGGTGGCATAGGGTTTTGTGATCTACCTGACTAAAGGCTGCTGATAGGTCGAGGAGGAGGAGGAGTACAGGATTTCCCTAATCTATAAAGGGATCAAATTGGATTTTTAGGTCTAGAAGTGCAGATTCAGCTCCATGACCGGGCCGGAAACCTTATTGGCGGGTTCCCAAGATGTGATAAAGTTGTAGGTATGACTGTATTTGATTGCATCTCGAGATTTTTGAGAATGTTGGTGGTTTCTAGTTCAGAAAGTTCCCTGAATTAGAAGGATGGAATGTTATGTATTTTGGTATTGGATGGTAGCTAGCGTGGGTGAGTAGTGGCTTGCTTATTCTGAATTTTCACCTGTAAGGAGTGTATTTTTGATTCCATGGCATTCTGAATGTCAGAGCTCCACGTCTCATCTTTATCTATGGTGGAGGGTGTTGAAGATGGAGTTTCTTGCTCTCTGAGGATTTTAAATAATTCTTGTGAATTGGAGTTGGCTTTAGCTATTCTCGAGTTGTAGCCCTCCGCTTTCGCTACTGTGATGGCCTGTTTGTATTCTTTGGCAATAGAGGTGAATGCAGTTTTGGGGACGTCTGTAGGGTCTTTCTTCCATATTGCTTCCACCTGTCTTTTTTTGTAGTTTAAGTCTTGTAGGTCTGGGTGAACAATGAATTGATATTGCTAGTGGGTTTGCTTTTCTAGGGAGAAGAGGGGCTACCACGTTTATCGCTTTGGTCAAGGTATTTGTGTACAGATCTGCTAGGATGCTTGGGTCTGTTGTGTTTAGGTTAGCTGGGTGAAGGGCTGAAAGAAGGGGGAAGAGGGATTCCTTGGAGATGTTCCTGGCGCTGCAGGCCAGGGTAGGTGGCAGGCTACAGGTAGCTGGCAGTTGTTCCGCAGGTGGGTATGTAAAGCAGAGGGTATGAT
Source organism: Ambystoma mexicanum (assembly GCF_040938575.1). Classification (NCBI taxonomy): domain Eukaryota; kingdom Metazoa; phylum Chordata; class Amphibia; order Caudata; family Ambystomatidae; genus Ambystoma; species Ambystoma mexicanum. The sequence continues at coordinate 538,727,370 of NC_090927.1, read as the reverse complement.
GATCTGACCAGGGACAAGGGGTATTGGAAGTGATGGTGATCTGGTTGTTCTGGTCCGCTACCCAGTGTAAGGATCTCCCTTTGTTATGGGTGGGACCAGTGACACAGTGGCGGAATCCTAGGTCTATGAGTGCATTCACCACCCCTGTTGCTAGAGTGTCTTTAAGGTCATGGAGGCCTAAATTGAGGTCACCTAGGAGTATGACTCTTGATGAAGGTTTAATGTTGTCACTAATCATGTGAATCAGCGCTTCCTCAAACAGTGGATTGACCAGGCTGTCTATAGATGATGTGTAGGGTGATGGAATCAGAGGGGGTAGAGGCGAATTTGGCAGAGAGGAAGTCACAGTTTTCCTCTATCGTGGTGCTGATTGGTGTTATTAGTAGGGAGTCTCAATACAAAAGTGCTACGCCACCGCCTCTGTCGTCAGCTCTGTCGCATCTGACTATGGTGAATCCCTCAGGGAGGGCAAGGGACAGGGCTGTGATTGCAAGTACGTCTAGTTTTTGGCTGTTGATTAAGTCATGAATGTCTAGGGCATGGGCTGGTAGGGATCTAGCATTGATAAGATCTGCGTGTAGGGGGGGTTGGAGGCTGTTGTGGTGGCATCTGTGGTTGTAAGGGAGGTGGTTAGCTTTCGTTTCTTGGGTGCAGTGCTTGGGGGGACGCAGCATTGTGCTGAGTGCTGTAGTGTGCGTAACATGGCTCTTGTGTTTCTTTCTCAGGTGGATGTTCCTGTAGGGAGTGGCTGGAGTCTGGCAATTGCTGTCGCTGGTGCTCTTGGTGTTATGTGTGTGTGGCAGTGTGTGGTGTGGGCTCTGGTGCAAAGGTGGTGGTTCGTGGTTACTATGGGGGCTGGGATGTGAGAGCAATGGATTGCAATTGTCATCATAGTAAGTCTTTTGTTCCGTGATTCACTGGTGGGAGGGGCGCTGGGAGCTGCTTGTGTGTGATTAGTGTGGCAAGTTGTGATTATCGGGAGGGGCCTATGTGTGCTGAATGAGCAGTGTATGTGGTCTCTAGGTGGTTAGAGGATGTTCTTATTTCTGTGCTGTGTGGGTTGTGTGTGTGTGGTTCATGTGGCGGAGTGGGGTTATCATTGGGGGTACAGTGGTGTATGACTTATTGTATGAGTTTGTGTTCTGCTGGTGAAGACTGGCCTTTGTCTCTTTTTGTGCTTGTACCGTACTGGGTGGGTCGTGTTTTGTGGGGAATCGTATTGGGCGGGGAGGTGATGGTTTGGTATATCTGGTGAGCTGCTACTGATGGCTTGTCATGACATCTTTGCTAGGCCATTGTTCCACGAAGCGCTGCACGGGTGTACTGCGGCTGGGTGCAAGGGGAACATGGCTGGTAGGTACGCAGTGTCCCATTTGGATGGCGTTGGGTTGGAGGGGGGATGAGTGGGAATCCTGACGGGAGGAAGGGAGTAGGACAAGGGGTGGAGAAGTCACATGGAAAATATAAATGGGCAAGACCGTTACCAGTAGCAACATACGAGCTGGCCGTAATTGGTTTTGTGCATAACTCTCTGACTGCACTTACTCTTTCACCTGTGTGGGTAACCTTTGCCCTAACATCCCACTTCAGTTTGATGAATCCCAATGTTATGTCCTCTGCCCTCTTCTCTCTACAGCGTTTCATTCTCTTCTATTATTTCTTCATGTGGTTTCTTCTGTCCCTTCTATTCAGAGGACTCTCAAATTTTACGTTCCTTTTCTGCCCTTACTGAGCCTCTTCTTCCTTATCCTTCTGACTGCTTACTCACTGTTCAATCTTGTATGTATGCAAATTACTTCCACCTCAATCCTTCCAAGTCAGAGGTTCTTTTCTTTCCTTTATCAACCATTCCCCCTCCACTTCCTTACATCCCATTCTCCCCGGTCCCTCTTGTTGTTGCACTCTGCCTGTAACTTTGATGTAATCTTTGGTTCATCACTTTCCTTTTCTTCACACATTTCTGTTAATGCCTGGAACTGCCTTTCCCAACTTTTGAACATCCGAGAAGCATGTCCCTTTCTCTCTTTTCATGCTGCCAAACTCCTCATCACTCTCTTGACTTTTCACGCCTTCACTATTGCTCAGCTGTACTTCTTGGTCTTCCTGTTAACCACGTGGCACTTTTGTATTCTATTTATAACTCATCGATTTTGCTCTTATTTGGCACTCCTCCGTCCAACTCTATAAACCCTCTTCTCCTCTCTCTAGATGGGCTTTCCTTTGAATCGTGTTTACTATTTCACTTTACATGTGTTCTTTCCAAACGCCTTCATGTTTTATCCCCTTCCTGCCAGTCAGCCCTGATCTCTTCATACCCCCTCCTTGTTCCCTTGGATCCCCATCAGTTTCTTTTATCTGTCTCACATCCTCCCTGTGCTCAGTCTTACTTTCACTCTTTCTTCCTTCTTTCACCTAAGCATTGGAACATATTCCCTCTCTTGGTTAGATCACCTTCCTCTCTTTCACGTCCATTTAAAAGACAGTCTGCTTTCTGTCTATGCATTGCACTGTTCTGTTAAGCGATATGGCTAACCCTGCTATAGAAATCAAATGAAGACCATTTAAATTAAAAAGCTATGAAACAGACTAGAAACAGCTGATTGCTCGTCTGAGGAGCTGCTGCAGAAATCAGATGACTCGCCTGTCTTGACATAATGAAGAAGACTTTGGGGAAAACGGAAGCCTCCTATTAGCGTAGAATCCAGGCACAGTCGGATCGTTCTGTTCTTTGGTGGAATTGATTGAGTGTTGTAGATAATGAATGAAGATAAACAGCGCGAGATTTGCTGCAGAGAGCCAGTCCAGCCTAAGTCAAGAAGATAAAGTCCATACCCTCGTCATTCTCATGCATTAACTGTATGACAAGCTGAACGGGCAATGTGCTTACTGCTCACAAGTAGCTTTTTCGACAGAGCCCGTTGCGGACATTTGGATTTTGTTTGTGTTTGAATTTTGTATCTGACCTTCTCACATCATGTTGTTGTGTATACTGCATCAGTGTTCTAATCTATGTCTTTTAATCAGAGTTCTTATTTTTGTTTGTTTAAAGAAAGGATGACGTGCACAGCCCCTTTCTTCTTCAGTCTTGCTACTGATTCTGAATACTGTTACTATATTTTTGTTTTGCTGCTTGCACTGACATAAACGCATAGTGCCTAATATACAGTTAGTAGTACTATTTGTATAAATATCCTTATGTTATTCAAAATGATCCCAAAGAAACCTGCATCAATAGCAAGTGCAAGCGAATTTATTCACACGGCATGATGGGGCGGAGGGGGGGGGCGAATGGGGTCTAGCCTGCTATCAGGGCAGCACATCTTGGAACGCATTCTATGTGCCCCAGGAGCATAACAACAGTGCTTGAGATCGGTGTCAAAATGTTACGCCCGTCTTAACATTTTTATTTTATCTCTGGGCCATGTTTGTCCTATTTGAGCATGCAAGAGGGACACAGAACAGGAGTTACGTTTCTGCCGCCATTTTCCCCTCCGCCTCCAAGAACCAATTGGCTTTATGCCAGCATGACATTTTCATCCTAGCGTGAAACCACAAGAATCCATAAATCGTCATCATCAGCACAGGTTTATTTTGACAGAATGCCATAAAAGCAGGAAAACACATTGGGCCCGATTCATTGAAACAGTTTGTGAGGTCCCCCACAAGCAGGCCTACATCTCGGGGACCCTGCACAGAGTCCCCCGTAACGGTTTGCGGCACCCCGACAACCTGCATATTAAAAATTGAAACTCGGTCTAAACTTGGAAAATCTGCATGCGAACCCCTATAAACTGTTCTTGAATCCTGCTACACTGCTTACGTGCACCCCTGAGAACGTTTGGAACCCCAGTTGCATACACACACCCCAAACTCCGACATGCCAGCCCACCTGTGCGCTGCAAATCCTGCGCTCAAGTGTACTTACGACCTGCCTTCGGGTGGCGGATCGTATGAAGGGCTTGCGTGGCTATTCCCCGGCAAAGAGGTTGCGCGATTGAATCCATGAATATTCCTCGTGCCACGCAATTGTAGGTGTGCGATGGACTGCCTGCAGGCCGTCCCTCAGAACGCCCATTTTTGAGCAAGTACTTCCTCATTTTTGGTGTTCCGCCCCCTTCCCAGCCCTCTGCGCAAGCCATGACCACACAGAGACATGCCGAGCATACACAAACTCCACGCAAAAGTACAGCACATTCGATTCCATGAATCGGCGAATGGGGATTTGTGTGAAGAATGGCATGCAAGTACCCTTTTTTCTGCCCAATTTATTCCATGAATCCCCCGTCAGAAGCTAAAACTGAAAGTAGGTGCTGTAATTATGCTACTACGCAATCTCATGCCCTCACAGGGACTCTATGGTAAAAAAGAATGCAAGTGAACAGGTCAGTGTGACATGTATGCCCCCTTAATATTCGATCACCATTAACACAACAGATCGAGTACCACACCTAAATGTTTTGAATACTGGTTTTTGTATTTAATAGTATCCACTCGATTGTAGATTTAGGTATAGTGCTGAACATCATGGGTTACAGGGTGAAGCTATATACATTTGCACAATACAATGAAAGCAAGAGGAAATTCTTGCAAATATGTCTAAACAGTTAACAAAATACAGATTTCTACTGTTGATGCATAACGACAGGGGTCAAATCACATACACAAATGAAACAAGTATACAAGATGTATATCGGTACAATACAGTGAAAAAACATTTGTGACACTGTGGTTGGAAAAGAGTTTGTCTACACCAAGGTGGTTCGGCCGTATAAAGGGCCTATATGGGCCAGATGCTTCTCACGGCCTTCGTCAGGACGGAAAGGACAGTGCTGTCAAGATGTTCAGATGGTGCTGTGGGGAACAATTGAGACCACAGGTATAGCAATGGGACTGGAGTTCAAGGATCGGCAATGTCCCATCGGTGGAGTTCACAGCGGACTCCTAAACATAGGTCACCGGATATCAATCACAATAAATGTGTGGCTGGACTGGATCCAGCAGACGTGTGTCCTCGTGTAGCACTCGTCTGCGTGTGAGCTGGGGGCGTGTAAAAAATAGAATCCCCTCTAGAATCCTGTTGTGTAACAGGATGCACGGAGCGTTGATGAATGCAAGTTCCTTCTGTGGTGGCAGGCATGGCTCTCCAGCGTTGAAGACGCAGGATTCTAGAGGGGATATTCTTCAATGCCTCCGGGTTTATTCCAAACAGTAATCAATTACATGCATTTCATATATTTGTATATATTTGTATAGTCATTTCGCCCCCTTTGAGCCCTGTGCTTTATGGGTTTGCATAGAGCACTAATGCTAGGACGTCTACTGAGATGTTACACAGCATTCTTGAAAGTAGGCAACCTTGCTTAGCTCTGGGTTGAGCTTCACATTCTCCCTGATTCTGGCTGTCGGCCATATGGCTCAATTCCACATTATCAAACAGCTTCTGGGTATCCAGGCTCACAAGGATATTTGGCTCTATTTTCAACTTGACTATCTCAAGTATATTTTGCAATTGTCTTGTCCCATCACTGCATGCCTGCCCTATGCAAACCCAGCCTGCTCCTAATGTGTGGGTTTCGCAGCAAAAGGTTGCATGTGTGATGGCCAGATTTTCCTGACTAGCTCAGCATTGACATTGTTTTGGACAATAAGTATAGTACAACTGTTCAACATTCCCAGACCTCAGCATTAGCAAAATGTTTATGAATTCATAACTGGAGGGAGAACGTTCTTTAAACAGTTGTACAATTTAGGTGGCAACTTGCTGCGCCAAGTGTTGTATCCCCCATAAACCATCAACGGCAATGATGTTGTTCCTAAGTTCAATATCACTTTCTGAGTTGAGACTGTCACTCACCCTCAGCTTGTCAATGCTTAATTGCAAGAGGTAGCCCCTAATTGCAGGGGTGGGTTCATTTGTTGAAAGAGTTTTGTGAAATTTTGGGAGTTCATGAGTCTATTAGAAGTCGCAATGACAATTTCTCTTAATTATTCAGTGACAAACACTGCTCTGCTATGATCCTGTCAGGCTAATAACTTGCCACACTTGTTGCCTTAATCCCATTAGTATTGGGTATGTCGAAAGAGGACACATTCCAGTTGCTTGTTAAGTTCATATTTAACTATCTCAAATTTCTGTTTCATGGTGAAGGCATAATTTTCCAAATATTCCCATTCCAATGATTTCTGCTTATTTCTAGGTCATGGTGATGTTTTGCCAGCTTCTTTTTCCCAGTGCCAGAGTGATCAATTTACTCCTGATGAAAGCCTTCATGGCCAGCCACACCAATTCTAACCTTGGTACATATGCCCCATGACACTGTAGGGTATATTTATGTTGAGATATGTGTGGCGTAAGTCTTCGTCCCTGAGAATTAACACATTAAGCTTCCATGGACTACCACCTTTCCTCTCCTGTTGTAAGCCCTGCTCCAAATCTATTGAGAGTGATCTGTCATGTGACTATTTCCTAGGCATACACCAACTACTTTTCTTGCTAGTTCTTTGCTTATCAATAGGTAATCAATTCTTGAATAACTGCTATGATTGAGACGTTGAATATGGGTGGGGAAATTGCCAGGTGTCCCAAATTGGGTAGTGCAGTCTGCCTCTATTGTTGTTGACAGTTATCAAAGTGGCAGTGGTCCTATAAAGTAAAGCATCATTGGTGAGGTCCATATACCCTCACAAAAGTCCATTACTGCAGTTGTATGATGACATTGTGAATGCAAGGGAGTGTATAGCCTCTCCTAAATCGCAGTCTGGTAAATGTGTGTTCATGTACTTCATAGTTATCAACAGTCCCATCCATCAAGATGTATCTGCCATCCTCATCCATCTCTAGGTTAAACAAGTTGATTCTCAGTCTTTTGTGCAATAGACTCAATAGCCCAGTTGAGCATGTGGTAAAACAAATGTGGCATTCTTATCCAACCCATGAGCACCTACATTTCACAGCCTTGCCAATGAGAGATTTATTGAAGAAACGCTGTGTCTGCCCCCTGTTTTTTCAGATACGATGAAGCTATTTCCTCCTATTAATTGGCCTATTGATACCATTCACATTCTGAGAGATGGCCTTGAGTGGTCTTGTGGGCATTGCAAGGGGCTTCTGTTGAATTTAGGTCTCAGCTGCAGTGAATCTCAAGGCAACTACTGGCTAAATATATTCGAATTAACACTTTATCAGATCAATTCTGCTTAACGTAACTTAGCTTAACCTACCTTAACTAATTATACATGCTAATCTAGAATACAAAGCAGTAATACAGTGGACTGACATCTACTATAGTATACTGTAGTCTGGAGATTGGTGGAGTAGGAAAGCCCTATGACTCTGTGTTTGTGCTAACGCTGTAATATGTGAATGACTGCTCAAGTAGTACAGTGTCACCAATTAACTGTTTTATGAGTTGAGTACAGTGAGCTCCAGACTGCTCTTCAGAATGTATAATTACATGTACTTCTATAATCAATGGATGATATCCAACACTTGGATACATGTGGATACTCAGCTTTGGTGTCAAATGTTTGGGCAAAATTGACTTTTGGCATTCTATTGCCTATCTTTGATGGACCCTTCATTTGTTCGCTGGAGTCTGTTTTTTAGTCCTTTTTCCTTGCAGCCAGGCTTAATCCAAAGCCTGACTGATAGTAACTTTTTGTGTGATTTTTCTTCTCCTTCAGTTACAACCTTATGGGAGGACAAAAGGGCACGTGGCCTGGGACTCCCCCTTTGGAGGGTGTAGGAGGGCCCACATGGCTGCCTGATGATTAGAAGTCTCTACCTGTTTTCTTAACATCTATAAACCTGTGCCTAATTGTGGACAAGTACTTTTCATTTAGATCAATTAATCATGTTCTGCATCCTGTGTTCACTGTAATGCATAAACTTGGTGTGTTTACTATGGTACAACACCTGTTACATTTTCACATTTTTGTGGACAATATATTGATCACTTGCAAAAACCAATGCGTATTGATTCATTTTTGCCACTTTGGTTCAGAAGATAGCTGTGTATTGAACACTTGTTACAAAGATCTTTGTAAGATATGTGTTTATATGTACCCACGCCATGGCAGAGTTGAAAGTCACAGTGACCCGTTGGTCACTGTGGGATCGTTGGAAGAGGGTAACCGAGTGTTTCATCACGCTGTTTCACGACCTATCACATTTGTCTAGTTCATTTACAAGATGGCCGCTCTCATCAGGGCGTTCCTTTCATTACCGCCAAGACACAACCTTCTGCGCGTTGTAACCCTCTTCGCTCCTGCCTTCTGGGTGAGACGCTAGCTTTCCTACCTTTTGACCACTTCCTTGTTCCTTGCCCTGCAGCTTTCTTTTAGTGCTTTCTTCTTTTCTCCCCATTTCCAGCACGCTGTTGGCTTCTGCTTGCAGCGTTCCTCATTACTTCCCTTGCTTTTGGAGATTTTATTATTCTGCAACTGTTGCTTTTGTCAAGCCTGTTCAGCTTCCCTCAGTGATTCGAGGTATTCCTTGTGGCCCATTTATTTTCCTGCGCGTTCGACATTATAATCAAGTTCCATACTAAGAAGCAGCGGGTGTTTATGCCCATCCTCGCTAATCTTACCCAGCTTGAAATTAGAGAGACATTTATGTACCTTTGCCATGACACAATTGATTAATTGTCCTCCTCCACAGGTATACACTGTGCTATGAAGCCAAGAGATATTGTTCTCCAATTATCTGGACTGACTGTGCTAGTCTCGTAACCCAAGCACTAATAGCACCTGTGTACCAATGCGATGGCAGTGCCTGATCATTACATACAGATATACACTACGCCATCAGTCCAGGAGATACCCATCCTTGCAGATATTACTCATCTGGAAATCTTTGAGCGAAACCTCATACTGAGGGCCTACTAGTACTTAGATCTTCGCTAATGCTACCTATCTGTGTCTAGCAGAACTATCGACGAGGGCTTCTCAAGCACCTATATTGAAACAATATGATTCAGGCCAGATCTGGCTGTCATCATCCAACAGACAATACTAATTAGCAATTGCAGACCCAACAAGACACAGGGAGGTCCTAGCCTAATAGCCAAAACCAAAGTGAGATACCATCCCCTCTCCAGGCACTGGAAACTCATCAGGAGCTGGCTACCCCTCAAACCCACACAAACACTAACACAGCAATATGCTAACATTTCCATCTGCACTAACAAATGATAGAATGTAACTATAACCCTCGCGTAATTTGTCCTAGCTGCAAACATACTTTTTACCCCATGATCATCTTAACAGTATTCAGAGCACAGCTATACCCCATGATAATCGGCCTAGCTGCACACATAATCCTATTCACAAACTCTGTGGCTGCCAGACTACAGCTACTCAAGTCCAGCTGGCCTTGCTGCACACATTCGACTGACCTCACAACCACTGTGCCACGCCTTACACTAGAATGCAGCCATATGCCACTTAATACGCCCTGGCTGCACACATAATTAGTGCACCCAAGCACTTTAGTACACTACTCTCTCCGCTGACCTGGACTACAGTCGCCAAAGGAGTCCAACCCACAGTGCTTTGAAATCATACCAATGGTGTAAGGCGCTATACAAATGCCCAATCACATAACATACCATAACATTATCAGTTGCCAGCAGCCCACATGAGCAAGGTTATCTGATGTTTCACACAAAAACAGTTGCCATACAATAACAGAACACAGATGGATATCTATCTTCATAATCTTGCTAATTGAATAGTCTATCCTCACTCCTCCATGCCTCTGAAACCAACCACTGTGGTAGTATGGCCCAATGCTAGTCCACCCCCAGAAGTGACTCTTATAGTCATTACATTCTCCCTGTCCTGAGGGTCTTCTCATTTTCTGTCTGGGTAGGAAAGGGGGTCTACATCCATTGTTATTTGTGAACTGTCAGAGTAGTGCTACCACCAAGCCAACATCACACCAGCGCATCTGCTACAATGCAACCCGATCCTCCTGTTGTGTACAGCATGGCATAGAGTCACGCTCACACTTCCTTGTGAATGCTCATTAAGGAGAGGCACCTTAGTGGATGCAGGAATGTTATGGTACTCTTCCCCCTTCCAGTCTTTTCTCTGCATTTGGCTCCCCTGACTATTCTGCCTCATGCAATCACGAATTGACCCATCCTGCTCGAGTGGTCATACCGATTATTAGCCAGCATAGCAATTTACCATCAAGCTGGCTATTAGACTTAATAGGGGCTCATCACAATGGTCATTTTCCTGTCAAAAAGGAGAACAAATGGTCATACTAATGGGTGATCCTAAAACAGGCATCAAGCAACCAGGCATCCACGCCCACCAAGGAGCAAGAGCAACACTTAAACTCCAACATTGCAATTAGGTATATAGACATGGTTAACCGAAACTAAGCACTAAACACCAAATCTATCTATTCCTCCAGAAATGGGGGTCTGATCCTGGATACATCTGTAAAAGTCTCTCTGGGTCCCACTGCCACCTGTATAGCAGTTTCAACCCGTGAAGTTTGTGCTGGCAGGCCACTGATGTGTGGTGTGCATTCTCACTTAGTCTTTGCCACTGCCCATCCTCCATCCCAATTTCCATGTCCCTTTCCCATTTCCTTCTGTGTACCACAATGTCTACTCCCTGCGCTTCCACTAGGGCCTGGTATAGTTCGGAGATGAGCCCCTTGCTCCCCTTGCCTGTGTCTAACACTTTGTCTGTGCATGTGAGCACGCTTTGCAGGTCTCCCTTCCATTCATCTGACATCAGTACCCCTTTGAGGTGTAAATATTTAAATACTGAAATCTTTCCCCCTCACAAAATTTCTTCTAGCTTCTCAGGTTCTATGAAAATGTCTTTTTTAGGACCTGCCTCACTCTTTCCACTCCTCCCTCGAACCAGTCCTGCACCCTCTTGTGCCCCGGGATACAGTCCCTGATTGGTGGTGCCCAGATGTGTCTCAGGGGTGAGGGCCAGGTTGTCAGCCCGTCATTTCTTTCTTAATTCTCCAGAGGGACCAGAGCAGACCCAGGATCTTGTGCGCCCTTACCTTTCTCGGAGCGGCCTTGTGAGGTGCCCACAGTCATTCCCCAAGTGTGACCAGGCAGAAGAGCTGGTTCTCAATGCTCACCCACTGCTTTTGATTATCACCCCGAAGGTGGGGATCAGAGCTCTAAACTGAGCTGCCCTGTATTATGTGCACATTTCCGGTAGTCCTACGCCCACCTTTCCCCTGGGTTGTACCAGTTGTCTATGGGCCACCCTGTGTTTCTTACCCTTCCAGAGGAACCTCAGCATCCTCCTTTTAAGTACCCCAAAGTGTATGTCTGGCATTTCTATCAGCAGCGCCTGATATAGGTATAGTACTCTGGGGAGGATGACCATTTTGAGTGCGTTCAGATGCCCTAGCCATGAGAGATGGTGAGCTTCGACCAGGTGTCCATCTACCCAAAAAGACGGTGCAGCAGGGGGGGGGGGTTTATCTCGTATATTTTGTCCAAATCCCTGGGGATCCTCTGTAAGCGGATTCAATTCAACACTACAGCTAAGTCAATGCCTAGTCTGGGATGCTGAGGGAAACCCTTATTGATATATTTTTATGTCCAGTTTGTTTACTCTGGATGACAACCCTTATATAACACCCCTCTCTTAGAATCCCCCTGACCCCACTGAGCCAAGAAGTAGGTTTGTTTTGCAAATTAAAAGGTTTATTTGAAAATTAAACAATATATATATATATCACACTTTTATAATAAATTAATATTTGATATCACACTTGACAATATGATGTTGATCAACAATGGATAATGTTATAGTGGTACACTCTTTTTAATGGCTTAGAAGTTGATATAGAGAGGATAAAGTAGCTGAGAATGCTCATATGGCTTCAAAGACAATGCAATGATGAATGAAATGCAGTACAGAAAATAAACTTGATATGATTTCAACCAAAACAATGTAATCACTTTTCCCCCTGGTAGCAATTCACCCCCCCCCCCCCCATTATGCAATGTAAAGAGATGGAAGGAAAGCACACAGTTCTCAGGAATGCAATCAAATATAATTCAGTTCCCCCCTAGCAAGCTTAGAGGAAAACAGGTAGGAGTTTTAAACACAGGCAAAATCCTTTTAAATGTGGTGGCAAGGAAGTGAAAAATATACTCAAATTGCTTTTAATTCCCTATAGGAGGTTCAGGGTGAGTGAGAGATACTTTAAATTAATTCAGGATCACTTTAGCAATGCTCTATGAATGATTGTCAGGTTGCAAACGAATTTCAGCAAAGGAAAGCAAGGACAAATATTTTTACACGTGGCTGAAATGAAGCAAAATGACACGATTCTAGGAGGCAGTTCTAATAGGTTAAAATAGTTTGGATTAGATTATTTTAAACTAAGAGATTGGTTTTGGCACAGTGCTAGCTGGGTACTCACACTAGATTTTGGACAGGAATGCGACTTCGGCACGGATCGGGTCAACCGGTTGGACTGGACTCCTGGCGGTTCTCTCACCACAGACGATCTCTGCCTGGTTCTGCTCACAGCGATCTGGGTCAGCTCTGCTAGTGGCGCTGCACAGGGGTCTGGATCTCTGGTTCTGACAAAAGTTCTTGGCACTGCACAGCAGTCTGGTCTCTGGTTCCGGGTACAGCTCTGCTTTCTGGGTGTTTCTGGCACAGGGTTTTAGCCAGAATCAGACAGCTCAGCCCGGCTGTCTGAATAGTTTGGTTTGGTTGCTAGGTTTTGAAGGCCTGCTGATAGGAGTTCAGCTGTTGGGTTCTAGAGTTCTTGGAGTTTCTGGATGTGAAGTCTGAAATCAGGATGCGGAGTTGTCTGTCAAAATGCTCCGCAGAAAGTGAAAAAGAAAGCCCTATCTGGCTTCCAGTGGCTCTTTTTATGTGTTTAGAAAGTGGGTGGGTCGGCTAATTCTGCATGCCCAACCCTCTCAACTTATCATTGGCCAGTTCCTCCTCTCTTCCTTGATTGGGGGAAGGAAATGGAGTTTCAGAGTGATGTCAGCCATTTATGATCTATTGAAGAACGCCCCATTACTTTTGCTTTAGAAATCATTTTTCATAACTACACATATTTCCCAGATACACAGTTGTTTGACATTACATGTACATATTACAGATTACTTAAGGTCCATGCTTGTTCAACTCTGATATCCCTAAGAGCTTGCATTCAAAAATGACAACTTATTTTCATTTTTAGTTGATTTACCAATATCGGACGTTTACCAAAAATGGCACACATGTACACCGCCTTTCTACCCATATTCCATTAATTTACTAGCATAATCTCTAGCATAAACCCAGTGTCTGTAATATCAATAAATAGCGGGGGTTTGCCTCAGAACATGGTACAATGTTGAATCAAGTCTTGAATTGTGGGTACATTTCTTAGATTAAGGTTCTCCAAATTGCACATTTTTGTGAGCTTAATACAATATTTTAGAAGCATTTAACTTAAACATATATTTGCTGCAATATGATTCCACAAAAGTGTCTGAGTCCACCCCCAGAAACTTGGGAGTACCACATGTCTCTCCTCTCCCAGGCAGGGCTCTGTTTACAGTCCACACTGAAAACAAACATACCCCATTCAAGGGAAAGAGTCTATTGTGTTGTGTCCGGCAGGCTGAGGTCAACAGACCAGGGGGGCCCCCCTGCATTTGATTAACAGAAACCTGTGATTTCCTGGGCTGTTGTGTGGGTCTCTGAGGTGAGAAGGTTTCCCAGCCTCTTGGCCTGTTAATGCAATCAGATTGTCTCTGGGAACAGCAGGTTAAGAGTTTTAATTAACCAGCGGGCCTTTGAAGTTTCCAGCTGTCTCAGGAGGCTGATTAGCTTCTGAAGTAGCATGGCAGTTCTCCTGTCAGAGTTTAGACCGCTAGCGCCAGCTTGTGGACAAAGCTGGTACTGCACCCCCATGATTTTAGCAACTTTTTGACATCAAAAAAATGAATTCCCAACAGCTCTGGGTTGCTTTTGGCAATCAGCCTTGCCATTTCCAATGATATCAGGCTAGTGTGTGTGTAGCCCAATGGTGGTTTTAGGCAGTGCCCTCCTGTGCTCACAACATAGGCAAAAATGGGTGGCAGCCTATTCTTCATGTTTTCCCTGTCCATTTTCTGGGGAGTTCTGGCCATCATGATGTTTTCAATGCCAGTAATGCACAGTTTTTTTGTGGTAGGGCTCGGTTGCATGGGTAAAACATCCCACACCTCACCCAAGGTACTTTAGGCTATCTTGCTCAACCTGTATCCCTAACCCCTCCCAGTCTCTCTTATGCTCTTCTGTTGTTATACCCAGTGGGAGGAGGATCGATTTATTCACATTTACCTTAAAGCCCGACCGGCGACCATACTCTTCTATTACTTCCAGTACTTTCGGCACTGTCTCTTTCACTTCCCTGCAGAGCATTTTAATTGGTAGCTGAACTGCTGTTTATTCAGAGTTATATTTTCAACAACAGAAGAAAGGTGAGTTTGGGGGGTATTTAAACACTTTAATCTATTGTTTTTGCATTTTTCTAACCTTCTGACTCATGCCATCAGACAACCCTTTCTGAGACAGGCTCTGCATTTTTAACTAAACAGCTCTGTGCTTGTAATGATGTGTTTGAAAATGTATAGTTTACTGAGAATGCTCTGTGGATATGCATCTCGGCTAGGATAGCGCATAGCTGTTAGAACGGTTGGATTTTATTTCTGTGTGTGTGTGTGTGTGTGTGTGTGTGTGTGTGTTGTTTTTGAGACTTTGATTACAACGCTTTGAAAGAAGTTGAAAATGTCTAAAGGGTTTTGTGTTTAGTGTTTATAGTGCCTGTACACAATCAATCAGACACTCATACAATCACTCAGAGACTCACATAATCAATTAGACACTTGTGTAATCAATCAGACACTCACACAATCAATCAGACACTCATATAATCAATCAGACACTCACACAATCAATCAGACACTCATACAATCAATCAGACACTCATACAATCAATCAGACACTCGTACAATCAATCAGACACTCACACGATCAATCAGACACTTCAATATTAAAGCTTGCACTCCACCCTTATAGCCATTCCAAACATTAAATCAAACATTAAATAAACCCAGACTGCACTTTTGGGGCAATTGTCTTCTTGTGATGCAGCATATTTGCACGTACACAATGCAGATTTTGATCTCTACAGTGCCGATAAAGTTGATGAAATGTTCTTAGCGTGCAATGTGATGCTAGTATTTGAGTTTTCGCCAAGATCGCACATGTTGCACAAACGTTATAGCCGCAATTTACTGTGACAAAGTACTAGAGTTGATGCCATTTTTAATGGTGGTGAGTGCCAGGGTGCTGCATCTTACTTGATATGTTTGGGGATGTGTAAAAGTTGACTTCTGTGCCAGTGCATGTTTTAGTGCCAGATTCATTTTGTAATTCCAGGTAGGTGATACATTTTATTTTATTCTGCATGCAGAGTGGCACAACACAAAATACTCTTATACGTTGTTTGCAAGGGAAGTGCAGAGTGTTGGTCTGCGTCTTTGCATCTTTTAAAGTAGTGCTCTGTTAATTGTATGCTAGCAGTTTAAAATACAGTTCTAACTTTTGCAGTGGTTTCTTCAATTTTGACAATGCATGCAATGTGAAGTTAGTATCCGAGTGTGTGCCAGAGATCACACATGTTGTGCAAATGGTATAGCAGAGATGGCTGGTGTGACAGATTTGTTTTTCAGGGGACATGCGCTGTGATGTTTGGGGTTGTGCCATGTATTGATGGAGGACTGTTTTTGTATATAAGAATGTTCTATTCTGATTCCATGGTCTTTCTATTTAGAACCAGCATGTCTTCCAACAAATGGATAGCACAGGTGGCAGCATCTCTGGATGGGGATTGTGGCAACCAGCAAGCGGCAGTCATTGGATTAATGGACCTAGGGTTATGCATGGATGTGGATTGTGGCCCCTCGCAACCAACATACGCCGACTCCATGGAACTAGGGCTGCCCATGGATAGGGCTACAGGGCCCTCGCAATCATCGATGATGGATATGCGTAACAAGGTTTTGTGGAATGCCCCATCGGTGGAGGTTGTTTTTCAGTGGTTTTCAAGCCACAAATACCTGGGGTGGCCAACGGCAATGAGAATGGCTTTTGGGGTACCTCAAGGGGCTTCTACAACCAGTGTCATGGAAATGTCTCCAGAAGAGAGCAGGGTTATTGGACTTCATCGCTATCCACAAGCACATAGTGGGGGTGATGGCGACCATTGCTTTGTCATCACGAGGGGGTATACAGCAAAGGAGCTGCGGCTGCCAAGGCTGTCAACCGGCAACCAGCAGCCACTGGATTTATGGCGATTGATTCATCTAACATAACACGTAAAGCTATTAAAATGACAGAGCCCCTAAGCAAACCAAATTCTTTGTAGCCTGTTGGCGTGCTACCACCACGAACTCTGTGCTGCAAACTCGGCCGAGCGCCTGCTGTTTTCTGCCATCCGATCCCTAAACCTGCTCAATCCTGCATAACTTTCCATTTGTGAAACCCTAAAAACCTTTTCAACCTTGCAGCACCTTTTTAAATGTACTAAAAACCTTCTCCCGTTGCTCCTCATAGTGAAATGGGGAAAAAGGAAGCAGAGTTAACACCCGATCACTGCAGCCCCAGGCTGAGGGAACACCATTGCGACCCCTGTTACCCACACACGTAAGCCCCTTTACTCGAGATGGGGCAAGGCTGCTTTTCCATTTGCATGCACAGCCTTTCAGAAGCCTGTTAAGTTTGGGAACCGCAACTCGGATTTCTAAGTAAAGCAGTATTCCACAGAAGCCAATCTCGGATCAGCACTTTTTATCCTGCTCTCCATCAAGGAAAGTCTTTGTTACCTAAATGCAAAATGTTGCCTGGATCCTGGCCACTAACAGAACCTTTGACGGGTTTGTGGTGCTAGAAAATACCTGCACTTACCATGCATTGGAAAAAATGAAACAATGCTGCCAAGGTGACCCCCCAAACCCTCAATTGCACCGTAAACGGGAAGCTCGTCCTGACAAGTGATGAAGCCTGTCATATCTAAACATATTATACAACACTAAGACTTCACCAAGGAAGCCAGAAGTAATCCCATGCCAGCAAATTACAAAGCATGGCGCAGGGGCCGCCACAACAGACCTCCCTGCATAAACAGAAAAAAAACGTCTCTAGGACCGCCAATTACAGGCCCAAAATCCTCATGGGCTCCACATCCAAAACAATAGCTCACATTTCTTTCAAAAACTGCATTGAAAAATATGCGTTGCATGGTGCTTTGCATATCTAACCTTTGCACATTAAACTTTAAACCTCTTCAACGTGTTTAACACGCTCCAGCTCAACCACGAACCTGCAGAACAGTGGCCGCAAAAAACTGTAAATTGCCCCCGCTGTGGGAACGCATCCATATCGTGAACCTGGGCCTTATGGCCCCATTTCCAAGCAATGTACATGTGGCATGCAGCCGCCATTCAACCTGTATCGGTCTACCGCAGCAACTTATTTCGCATGGGCGCTGAAATCCTCATGCTCGCCGAGCCTGCCGTGGCCCTGGAGCCACCATCCTGGGTGACCCTTTCATGCAGGTGGCCTTAAAATTAAGTGACTGGCACACCAGGAATGAGGCAGTGCACATTGCCTGAGCAGCACGAAACCCTCCATCCAAACACCCCTGGCACCCTCAATCACACCAACCTCTGAATGGCCCGGAGGGTGCCCCTGAAGTGCAGGTCAAATAGCAAATACACTACCTTTGGACTGACAGGCTGCAGCAATACTGCTGCACTGGGGCTGCCAATAATGCAGGCAATGCCATGCGCTCCGGCCATCACAGCCAAAAGTTGAACACATATCCAAGGCCACTTACCCATAGTGCACCATGTGGCCCGGGACCCATACAAACAACCATGCCTTTTACAGAGGGCCTAGCAGCCCCATATGACCCACAGCATAACCACCCCATAAGCACATATGGGCCAAGGCAGCAAACCCTGAAGGAGGCACAAGGTGGCCCAAAACCTCCTGGTGAGGGTCGCGTCCAGATGCCCCACCCCCTTCAACTCTATAGCCACCATATGTACCACAATCTGTCTGAGGTATCCTCCTGCAATCTACTGCTAGTAACGTCCGTCCTGTTTTTTGTCCCAATGTGGATCCACTTCATTTGGGGGTTGCAAAAAAGTACAGTTGTCCCTGCAGACAACTACAGGTGCTCCCCTGGGCCTAGAGCAGTTTTCGGCCAGCCCAAGGGAAAGTTCCTTCCGTCTCCATCTGGAGAGGCAAGGTGGTACGTACCCCCAGGGTAAGGGGGTAGCCAGAGAGGCAGCACGCTTTGCAGGCTGTCCCTCTAGCACCCAATGCGGGGGCTGGCTATCGTCTCATTATGTAACAAATTATGAGAATGCCAGGATCATATAAAAAGGATTTGAGTTAATACGGTCAAGTGAGTTCAGAAATTAAATATCAATTAGTGCTTATGAAGAATTCAAGCAGATTGATCACAAATCATATAATTTGGAAACATGAGTGGATTAATAATGCCACGATCATAGGGGAATACAATAATACTGTCAAAAGTTGTCAAACGTTCAATCTTAATTAATAATTGTAAACAATGAATTTAGGAGTCTCAATTTTAAGCAAATTCATCACAAATCCATTTCATTTGAAAAAAAAATAATTCTAATGTATGCGGATTTCACAACCTAATAGTGTTCAGAACAAGGGAATTGGCTAATGTCAATTAAAGCCAAATCATGAATGCTAAAAAGGTGTATACTGCATATTAAATCTGATTATGTGTGTGAAAGGCATAACTTGCAATTATTCTTGTATTATTATGGCATGACAATTATTTTACCTGCATTGAATCAGTAATATTACATGTTAGAAAATAATTTACTAATGATGACCTCAATTGTAGATTCAATTCATTGGGCCTCATTACGAGGTTGGAGGTAGCCTTGCTGGCTACCTCCAAACTCACATCCGGGTCCGGCACCCACGAATGGACACGTTAATTGGCCTTTCGCGGGGGCTGGGCGCAGTACATCCCAATTCCAATTTGAGCTCCATAAGTCTCACTGGGATTGTAAACGGTGCCGGTGCATCCGGACCTGGTGGGCTGACAGGCACCCGCGAGCACAGCTCGTAGTAAGGCGGTACGGTAGCAACAGTGCCGGTAGCGCTACCAGCATCGTTGTTGCCTTACCGCCATACTTATAATGAGGCCCATTGTCTTCTATAAAATGTTGTGATTTATGATGGTCATTCAGGCACTTAGGAATTAAGTTGTCTAGAAAATGTATCCAATATGCCTCCCATTGAGAAATAAGTTTTTCATAATCTCCCCCTCTTTGGTGTTTAGCTACAACTTCTAATACACATAACATGATTTGTGGCACATTGTGATTGTGTTCGACATAATGGTGAGATAATAGGCAGCTACAATTTCTTAGTCTTATGGTTGAGCTGTGTTCGTTTCATCTTTGATTGCATAAATCACTCCTTGGGTATTGCATGTTGCAAAGTGTCTTATGTCCTTTTAAAGGATGATGAATTATAGGTCCTTTCATAATAGAATGGCAATTTCCACAATTTAGACAGGGGTATGTGCCTTTCCTTGCAGAACTCCCTGAGTTATAGGGGTCTAGGCTGGTAAGTTCAGCCACTACCAGTTCTTGCCATACATTGTGGCTCCCTTTGTATGAGAAGATCGGAGCTTCTGGAAATAGATGCTTTAAAAATCTATCTTCTTAAAAAGTTGACCAGTGCTTCATATTAGTTGAGCCCCATAGGGCTCAATGGGAATGGGAGAGGGAGCTAACAACGGGCCGATTATGACCGGCCCATTGTAAGCTCCCTCTTCCCCTTGCGGGACCCAGTAAGGGGACCTTGTAATCGTGCGGAATGGTGTTAACGGGTCCGCATCCATTAGCGGAACCCGTTAACCCATTCCACACGGATCGTAATGAGGCCCTTAGACTCCATAATTCTCACGTCAAAAGTGTGCCTAAACTCACCTCTACACTAAGGGGATTTCTGGTGTATACTTCGTCTTAAACGGTCCATAATGATCTTATATGGTTCTTTAACACAATCCCCAAGGGACCTGTTTTCGTTGTCCCTTAATCCAGAGTTCGGAAGTGTGTTGGTCAGTAATTCAGTAAACTTCCCGACCGTCTTGTGGTTCCATTTTAAGGTAAGCCCTCCCCTAGCTGGTGAAAGGCAGGCAAGATCCAGTCTCAACTCTAAAGTACAGACTGAAAGGTCCAAGGGGAAAGACAAGAGTAAGTGATCACCCAAGCCTAGATCTAAATAGCACAAGGGGCCACATATTTCCCTTAAACCTGAAGAGCTATAAAAGTTGTCAATCCTAGAGGATCGAGAACATCTATGCCAAGTATAGGCTGGAAGGTCTATGGACGGCGGACACTCCAAGTAAGTCGTGTCCCATTCCCCAAGAAAACCATCCCAACTTATCCCTCTTTTTACATCATAACGTAAGACGTTAGGGGTAGCTTTAGCGCTATAATAGACTGATCCCTCCGCACAATTCAAGTTGTTGTCACCTCCCAAAATTAGAGTTTTCATTTCGCTTTGTAAACCAATCCTCAAAGGGAGCACCCAGACTCGGCTGAATGGATTCCAGTTCGACCGGGCGAGGGTTCCAATAGATGTTAACCACCAGGATCAAGGGTTGAGTTGGACACACAGTAAGCTTTACCACCAGCAACCACTCAGAGTGGTGTATTAGTTCACATGTCATCCTTATATTGGAATCTATGGCCAATGCTAGGCTATCCCTAGGTTGGCCCAGCTCAGCTTTTACTGCAGGGCTAGTGAATGTATGGTAACCCTCCAGGTCGAAATTAGTGGTTGACATCGTCTCCTGAAACATATACATTTTTACGGCTCCCACCTGAGGTGAATTATCCCAAAGTTTAGATAAATTTGTCCAACCACAAACATTCCATGGGGTCACCTGTACACTAATACTGCCAGGATTGACACAGTCTCTGTCTGGTAACTTCAAAAGTTGTAAGAGCCGAACCCACCCACGACCAGTCCTGCCTGTTGTGCAGAAGATTAGAAATTAGTGTGGTTGGGTCCCTTACACCTTTCGTATCACCTAGCATACCCTCCCGAGAATCCTTCACACAGACTTCCTGTTGTTTAAAATCCAGGCGTACCTTGGCATCATTGGATGATTTCAGACCAGACCATTCATAACCTAGAGGCCTAAGGTTGGCCCACTGCCCCCACACAATATTAGACACTATTTCTGAATGAAAGTAACAGGCCATATGTTAGTTATACACAAGGGGTTGTCGTCCAATTTAATAGACCTCAACTGGGGAATCTGTTTAAAGATGTCTAATACTCTAGACCTGTTCAACCTATGTGAGTTATTAGATTCATCATTGGATACCAA
The DNA here is from genome assembly GCF_040938575.1 of Ambystoma mexicanum. Lineage (NCBI taxonomy): Eukaryota > Metazoa > Chordata > Amphibia > Caudata > Ambystomatidae > Ambystoma > Ambystoma mexicanum. The sequence goes on along the minus strand of NC_090927.1, from coordinate 538,705,916 downwards.
TCCTAGTAACTTGGAAGGACAATGATTGTCCAGAGCCCTCCCCAGCTCTTTTGATTGCAATTGAGCTACCTCTTTATCTATCCCTCTGCCTTGTTTCTCGCTGTCACTCAGTGGGGTGAATAAAATGATGTTATGATATGATAAGTCATTTATAACGTGCTTGTACGCAAGTGTTTCTAGGTGCAACAAGACAAGAGAGGGAAGACAGAGGGAGGACAATACAATAGATCTTACTAGACCATGTGTCATTCAGATCGTGCAAGTGCGAGAACGAGAAGTGCAAGGGCAAAGGGAGAGGGGAAGTGCAAGGGAGAGGGGAGGGGAAAACAGAGCAGAAATGCTCCGAATAAGTGCAGCCAGGGCAGCATGGCTTTGGGTAGTGCAAGGAGAATAAGGGACGGTAGGGTTACAGGTACAGCCCCTAAGTGCCTGGTAGACCCAGAGGCAGTGCAAGGGTGACTGACCAGTCGGTACAGCAGGCAGATAGGTCAGCAGGGGTGGCAGAGAAAGAAAGCAGAAGAGAAGAGGAAAGTTTTGATCTGCTTCCAGAACTTCAGGTGATCTGACTCAAGTTTGAGGGCGCCAGGGAGGACATTCCAGAGGGAGACACCTGGGAGGATAGCTCAGCGGCAACGTGCTCGCCTTGGAAACAGGACAACACAATACAGCACAGGTTTGATCCCCGGGTCTGCGCTTAGAAACCTCTGGGTATTAAGCGCATTATAAATATGCAACTAAGACATATTCCTGTAACAGCCCCTCGATGCCCCCGGGCTGTGTGAGTGTTTTAAAAATGCAAATAAATAAAAAAATAAAATAAATAGGAGAGAGATCTACCCCCAACTCTCTGCCTGGAGAAGCGTATAACCCTTAGAGTGTTGGAGGTAGCTGAGCGAAGGGCCCAAGAAGCAAGGTATTTTGGAAGAGAGTGTTGGATGTAGTGTAGGCCCCTGCCACAGAAAGCCTTGTGGACAAGGCAAAGGGTCTTGAACTTGGCCCTTGCAGCCACAGGGAGCAAGTGGAGAGATTTCAGGGCTAAAGAGATATGAGGCCAATGATACATCTCGCAGTCCTGTTCCGGACTCTACTCCGGAGAGTAGAGGAAGGCAGACTGATAAAGCAGCTGTTGCAGTAGTCCAGCCTAGAGAGAACCAGGGCTCTGGAGACAGTGAGCTTCTGGGGGAAAGTGAGAAAGTGAGAAAGGAGAGACTCTTTGAGGAGGTGCAGTTGGTAGTGGGACTTCTTGGCGGTGTCCCAGATGTGATGAGAGAAAGAGAGAGTGGAATCGAAGATGACACCAAGGTGTTTTGCCTCACAGGAGGACGAAGGAAGAGGGCCCAAGGCAGCAGCCAGAGCATGAGAGAGAAAGCAGGTGCAAGGTTACCAATGAGAAGGATCTCTGTCATACTGGCATTAAGGCAGAGATTGTTGTAGATGCACCATAGACAGTCTTAAATGAGCGAGAGAGAAGAGGAGGCTGAGGGGAGCCAGAAGGAAAGCTGAGTGTCATCTGCGTAACACTGAAAGATAAAGGAGAAGGTAGAGATCAGGTGGGCAAACGGGTCAAGTAGAGGTTAAAAAACCAGGGTGAGAGTATAGAGTCCTGGGGAACTCCTCAGGTGGCAGAGAGAAAGGGACCAAGTTGGACCTGGGAGGGGCAGTCCAAGAGGAAGAAGGTCAGTCACTCCAGGGCCCGATCCGTGATGCCCTGTTTCTCACTGTGTCGATTGATCAGGATGGTGTGGTTGACCATGTCAAAAACAGAGGAAAGATCAATCAGGATGAGGACAGAAGCAATGCTGGAATCAAGGTTAGAGAGCAAATCTTCACGGGTGTTCAGGAGAGTAGTTTCTGTGCCTCTGGCAGCTCTGAAGTCAAACTGATGGTCATGGAGACAACCAACAGATTCAGTTAGGAGAATAAGCTGGGAGATGGCCAGCTTTTCCAAGAGTTTTCCCAGGAAAGGGAAAAGTACCCAAAGCCATCCGCAGTAAAATTATTGCTAAGCTCTGAGCCCACTGGCGCACCCCCTACCATTTGAATGGTCTGGTATCCATGGTCACCCGTGCATGGTTTTTACTCATGATCTTCCCAAATGAAGTGATCTCAGTTTGTTTGGTTTGTGGACGATCCATAAGTCCTATGTTAGGCCCCTGTGGCTCTTGCAGCACAACACACTGCAGAGTATCTGCCGGCCGAGTGTCCGACTCAGTAGACAAGGACTCATGACCAGTATCAGTACCCCTATCACATCTCCCCAACATACTGTCAGACGGCTGAACTACAATCGTAACTATATTGGCTGGGAGAAGTGTCATCATGGAGCACATCTCGGTTACTCTGTGAGCAAAGTCGTACCCCCTTGGTAAAGTCGCACCTCCCATCTGTTCCATACCTCTAGATTGGGGGTCCAAGTCAATCAATTAATCTACCCTAGGTATTTGATATATTTCTCTCAAAGATGAGTTCTGCTCCTTAGGCTTGGAAGCAGTCATATTTTTTCTTTTTTGCTTATTTGATTTCTTAGTATGTTTTTTCCCTTTCAAAGGTTAACGGTTACTGTTCTAAACCGTGGTAGCCTCTTGTTCAACCTTTTCCACCAGATTATCTACTACTTCAGGAGAAGCCTGGGACACCCCTTGCAAACTTTCCAAACTGGCGACTGCCTCAAATAAAGCGGTGGGACTATTAGGTGTTATAGAAAGTACAGAAATAATGGTATGAACTGTTGTAGGAACCTCCGCTGATGCTAAACCGGGGACATCTGCATTATATGCCAACACAACCCTCGCTCTGTACGACCCAACAGATTGGACCACACCCACTATAGATAGGAGATCGTGAATTGATGTCACCCTTTCCTCCAACCTTGTTAGTTTTTGTACATTCCCCAAAACTAAATCTTGAATGTGCCCGATGTCATCCCTAACAGGAGCCACCCCCTTGACAAATCCTTCCAAAAACACAATACAATTCAATAAATTGTTGTATGCAATATATGTTGCCCCATTAGAACCCCCCAGGTTTTCATGATTGTCTGCCAACGTCTTTATAGCAAGATTCAAACTAATGTGCAGATTTGAAAGCAAAGAGAATGCAATGTCCTGGGGAGGAGAGGCCTGGGGACCCTTCACTAGCAACTGATCTTCAATGGGTGGGGTTGTGATTCTCACAAAATCAAGCATTGGTAGGAGATGGTCCAATGGCCCTTTTGTTAGCTATGGCTGGGTTACTTGTGCAAGATGATTGCAATTCAGTCACATAGTCACTGTTAGAAGTCCGGTTTCTTGCATTGCAGACAAAAGGAGTTTCTGTTCTCTTGCCCCCATATTAGTGAACCCTGGCTGAGCCAAGAATCCAGTTTGTGGTCAGAACAAGCAGGGACCGTGATACAATCAGTGTTGTCTCTAGATGATAAATGAATTCTGGATCTCTCGAATGAGAGCTTTGCCTGGACCGCAGCATCCAAAGAAAAACTAGTACCAACATCCCCACATTAATCCACATCCCCAGACTGTTTCCCTTTCCCTTTAAGAGATGCCAGGTCCTCTTGGATGGAAGCCATCTCCAGGTCTGCGATGTCCCTAAAAAGGCCTTTGTTGGATGAAGAGAGAATATGAAATGAGTCCTCTAGTATCTCTCCATCATACCGGCACGATTCTGCCCCATAGCCACCCCCAATGATTGTAAAGACAGTGGTTGAATCAATGTCCCAGATGACAATGAGACACCACCGTTAAGATACCCAAATACAAAAATTGCCGGGTTCAAGTAGACTGTATAAGGAGAGGGCGGACTGAATTAGCCAAATCACTCGAGCCATTCCTAATGTCTTTGTGCTTTCAGTTGTTGAAGGGTAGATGGGGCTTTTCAAGGGAGTGAAAATAGGGCTGCTGCAGCGTGGAAGCATGGAATCTGACAACCTTCTTAGAAACTATGATCAGGAGTGCAGATGTACAGTCCTTTGAAGCACCTAAGTCACGCTGACACAAATCCATTGTTTTTACAGACAATTCAACATGACTCTTCTTCACCAATAACCCGGAAGATTGAGCTCCCATGGATGTAGGCTTTTGCCCTACAAAGTGCAAAGTGGTCGGAATTCCCCGCCCTTCAGGTACTGACCAAATACCTCTTTGTGAACTCCATAGCCACTCCTTAGGTTCGGTATTGCTTGTATCAAATTATTGTTAGCTCTTCAGGCAAGGGATGATGCTGCCGGTGCAGTGAATATGGAGACAGTGGGGAGGGGAGTGGGAGGATATCAACTGGCATCCCCACTGAAGACGACCGAAGGCAGACGAGTGCTCAAGCCAGCAATGAAATAGCCGACAACTGGCAGAAGGGGCAAGAGTGGGCAAGATTGAACTGAGCACACAACCGCAGGTCCCACAAGGCTAACTCTGTAGCAGGCACAGCGCCCCCCAAACACCTTCAAACACTTAGCTGCCACTTCGCGAAGACCAGGTTTTTTTTTGTGAAAACCTGTTAAAGGTACAATCACTGTATTGCGCAGCCAGCAACAGTTGCAGAGTTCAATACTTTTTCCATGCATGCAGAATGTCCTCCGAACACCTTCAAACACTTGGCTGCCACTTCCAGTTCACATTCTTGTGGTTTACCAAAAGGACAGCACGTACTTTGGAGGATTGGAATACATTTTAAAAGTTCGCTCATTTTATGGATACACAGTATAATGGCAGATTGCCATGCAGTGACGTGATTGCATACAAGTGGGCTCATTGTGTGCACACGCAGTGACATCAAGCAGCAACGGCGTGATAGTTTGTGATGTGTTTCAGATGTGGTTCAATCACATTATGTGAAAAAGCATGCAAATGTCAGGATCATATAGAATTTAATTGAGTTAATACTGTCAAGTGATTTCAGAAATTAAATACCAATTAATGTTTATGAAGAATTTAAGCAGATTCATCACAAACCATATAATTTAGAAGCACAAGCGAATTAATAATGCGACGATCATAGGGGAGTACATTTATGCTGTCTATAGATTTCAGAATTACATTTTAATTAATAATTGTAAAGAATTAATAAAGCAATGTCAATTTTAAACAAAGTCATCACAAATCCTTATAATTTGAAAACAAACATTAATAATTCTCGTGTATGTGGAATTCACAACCTAAGAGTGTTCAAAACAAACTAATTGGCTAATGTCAATTACAGCCAAATTGTGAATGATAAAAATGTGTATACTTTATATTAATTATCTGATTTTGTGACAAAAGGCATCATTTGTAATTGTTCTGGTATAATTATTGCCTAAACATTATTTTACCTCCATTGAATCTGTAATATCACATGTCAGAAAAGATTTTACTAATTATTACCTCAATTGTAGATAAAATTAATTGTCTTATTTAAAATGCTGTAATTCATGATGGACAATCAGGCCCCTAGGAATTAAGGTGTCTAGAAGGTTTATCCAATATGTCTTGAGAAAGAAGATTCTCATAATATGCACCTCTTTTGTGTTTAGCTACAACTTCTAACACACATAACTGCATTTGTGGCACATTGTGATTGTGTTCGACATAATGTTGAGATAAAAGACGGTTACAATTTTGTAGTCTAATGGTTCAGCTAACTTCGTTCTATCTAATCTTGACTTTACAGTGGTTTTACCCACATACATTTTACCTAAATACATCTTACCACTGGGATATTTCATTGCATAAATCACTCCTTGGGAATTGAACATGGCGAAGTGTCTTAAAATTATTTGATGTCCTTTTAAAGGATGATGAATTATAGGTCATTTCATAATAGAATGACAATTTCCACAATATAGACTGTAGTATGTGCCTTTCGTTGCTGAACTCCCTGAGTTATGGGGGTCTAGGCTGGTAGATTTAGCCACCACCAATTCTTGCCATAATTTGCATCTCCCTTTGTATGAGAAAATCAGAGCTTCTGGAAATAGATGCTATACAAATCTTTCTTCTTAAATATTTGGCCAGTGCTTCATATTGGTTTTCTGTTACATCTCCCTTTTTTCAAGAATGAGGTGATGTAGACAAGGTCTGGAGAGGGTTTAAACTGAATTGAAGTTAGTGCGGATTGTCGGTATGGCACTGTAACCAGACACTTCCTTTAGCATGGTTTTTTCAGTAGAGGGGACAGGTTTTTAGTAGCGCAACTTAACCATAACATCCCTTTAAACATGTTTTTTGTTATTAAATTTCATAGGTTTTTAGTATGGCACTGTAACTGGAACGTTGCTTTACCATAGTGTTTTCTATAAAGGTCATAGGTTTTTGGTACCGCAACTGGAAAACAAGGAACAGCAACCTCTAGTGTACGGTGGGCGTGTTAAATGTCACATTATTTTGATTGATGTGCTGCTTGCCTTTCCATGACCCATGAAACAGACGCACCGGCTCTGCAATGAACATTGTGCCGGAAAGTGTCAAGGGTTCACCTGCGGGTCGTACAGTTGGAGAAAGCATTTAACAGCAGGTGTGACAGTTTGTAGTAAGTCTGCAAAATGGTAAAGCCGGTGTGGCTTGATCACTCACATACTAGTGATTGTAAAGAGAAGTAAGCAAACAGCACATTCTTTGGAGCACAAAGAATGTCAGTGGTGGTTAGAAAAGTACTGTAGCGGCATGGGTCTTGCTGAATAATTATCTTCCTGCTCCAAGTAATGAAGCTGCGTTTCTCGTTGTTGTAAGCATTCTTGTATTTCAGAATCACGGGTTATGAAAAGGCAAGCAGCACATCAATCAAATTAATGTGACATTTAACACGCCCACCGTACACTAGAGGTTGCTGTTCCTTGTTTTCCAGTGGGCCTCATACAACCAGGCTTGCTGCAGCCATAAATTGGTAGGTTTGCACAGCAATCCAAGTAGTCGCCAGGACTACTTGAAATATGGTAGCCTACCATATGAATCCGTAGGGCTGGCAACAGGGACAGTTTTTCCAGCACACAGAGGATGCAACCAGGTTAGGGGACTTCATTAGGAGTGGCGGCTCTAAAAAGAGCCTTTTTTTCTTTTTTTTATAGGTGCTTCCATAGAAACACCTTTTTTTGCTGGTTTTATATGTATTTTTGTGGTTTGTAGTTCAGCTCAAATTCTTACAATAGGGTCTTCAGTGCAGCCTGTAGATTGTAAAACAACATGTAATTGCCATTGGTCGACAAAGACATGCCATTTGCTTTGAAAAGGTGTATATATCAAGAACCAATGTTGTCATTCTCACAGGAGAACATCCTAGCAGCACTCAAGAAGTCACACATGCTTCTGTTGAGGAGACCCCTTCCGACCTCTGGCTGGCCACAACAATCATTGGAATAGTCCCATACTATTCTCGGTGGTATACATGAGAAAAGCACCTTGGCAGTGGGAAAAATGCGCTTCACTGTTTTCATCAACTTCTTTAGTTGATGATACACATGGGAATAAGTCATGGAACCCAAATGCAACGCTCCATAGTGCACGACCACACCATGTACAGTTACGAAAGTGGGTAATCGTCGACATTCTGGAAGCATACCGCCGAAACTGCACATGCCACAGCACCAAAAAGCGTCCACTCCCTCCAAATCGAAATTGCCATGAAAGCCTTTTTCAAAATTAGCAGCCATGCCTCTTTGCGCGGCAAACCTGTACATATCTTGCACAAAGGTATCACCCACTATTAGGACTCTGCGTTTCTCCATTGAAGCCTGCCATTCTCACTCCACAGACTGATGGGAAAAATAGTACCAGGCTTTCCAGTGAGGCACACCAATGACACCTGATTGGCTAATTCCCACAGTTCCATTTTCATGCCCACCATGCTTAAAAGGGCAGGATGGGGCACGTGCGCTTTCCCAGCTACAGTGAGGGCCACACCCCAGTCCTTCTTCCCTTTCCATACCAGCCATGCATCCAAGGTGCTAGGCCCTCACCATAGAGAACACAACATAGCACACCCTATGTTTAAATGCTCATATCATGTCCAATGCACTCCCCATCTGCAATTGAGGCTGCCAGCTTTCACCATGGCCACATATTTGCATGCATGGCTGCATAATGTTGCGTTGATTGTGCTGAACGGTATGTAGGTGCATATGTATATTGGCCATATTTTACATGTGTGCTGCTGAGCACTTTCTGTCATGCTGCAATATCGTAAAGCACTTCCTAAAGCAAGGGTCTTACAAGGGCTAACCATAGCAAATGCAAATGGTCACATGTGGCTCCCTATTGTGCAGCAGGTGCAATGATCTACACCATATGCTAATCTACGCAAAGTAACTCACTTCTGCTGCTCTACCAAGGCTACCATGTCCTCCACAACCATTGTGTAAAAGTCAACAACTTCAAATACATGCAGAGTTGCAACTGCATGCATGCATAGTGTTGTGGTGGCTGTGGAGAAGGGCTAGGCTGTTGGGTTCATGGCCTACGTCCAATGACCTTTCCCATGAACCCAACAGTCTAGGCCTTGCCCACACCCACCACAACATAACAGAGTAACAGAGCCATGCAGGCGAACATGTAGCCAGGTTCTAGAAATCACAAATACAACGTAGGCACCGGCACTTCTACCCAACCGCAGCCCTATAATAAAGTGATGCAGGCAAACATGTTGCAGTTACCATAATCCACAAAAATACTACACTGGTTGGCACCCCTAGCCACTTCCATTCACAAAGCATTCCATTACTGCTAACCAAACAACAAAATCTTCACAACATTGGTCCTGCTCTCAACACTCTTATAAGTGCATAGAACCAATACTGCATAGTGCACAACAACACCTACTAATCTGTGCAATGCCGATTACTCAAGAACGTATAAGAACCAGTTCAACTGGACCCTCTTCTATATGGTCACTATTCCAACACTGCACCCAGTGGAGATGCTGTAGCACTGCTCACTGCAGCATCTCCACCCATGCACCAACAACCGTAAATAGTAACTGCAACACTGCACCCAATGGACACGCTGCAGCACTGCTCACCGCACCATCTCCAGCCATGCACCGACAACTGTTAGATGTTCTAACAATCACCACACCCATGGACCAACAATGTATGCAATGCTGCCAAACCAAACACACACAAAGCAACAATGTGACAACTACATGCAACCAGTGCACATACCTTTTTAACCAGTGGACATACTTTCCCGTGCAAGGGCTCCAGCCATGCATCGAAGGGGCTACGGACTTGCCACACACAACACACCATAGTACATGCTATGTTTAAATGTTCATGTCATGTTGAATGCATTCCCCTTCTGCAATTCAGCCTGCCACCAATCATCACAGAAAGAAATCGCTGCTGGAGCTGTCATGCCATAACGATGGCTGCCTGCAATCACCACACAAGATTGTTGCCTGTTGAGGTAACCACAAATTGGCATACTATGGATGGATACGGCTGGCACACCATCGTCTTCTTCTAATGAGATATGTCAGAGGAAGCACTTCTCACTCCCCCATCCTTTCCATACCCTCTTCCCACCACCAGATGCCATAAAGTATGTTTTCCAGGCCCTTTCACAGCAGCATTGTCCTCAGATACAACATGCCAGCGTTATCGAAAACTTATGACGCACATCACGTCACTGCACACTGCAGTGCAATGACATTTTTGACCGTGCAGCGAACAGGGAAATGGGACGCCAGAGGGGAGTCAGATATGATTAATTTTAATTCTAAGGCCACACTGTTACGTTCAAGAACCCCAGCCTTGCACACAATGCCTTAGGGGTTTGGCACACACACCACAACCCTATCCTCCGATACACCATGGCGGCATTTCCCCAAAACATTGACGTATAGCACGCTTCCCTCGTGCCAATCACTGGCCATGTCCAAAGTTCACTGACAGCACGGCGTGCTGCAAGCCAAGAAACCTATTGTCCGCGGAGCGAACAGGGAAATGGGTATGCAGAGCGGAGCCAGATATCACACCTTTTTTTAGATGTACATTTCAGTTCTTTGCAACAAAAGTACTGGTCAGATTTCCACCAAACACACAAAAGCATGCTTTCTGACTCAAGCCCCAACTCCTGCTGCAAATTTGGTGCAAATCTGTCAGGCCGTTTGGGCTTGTAGCCATGTGCAAAGTTTTCACCCATTCAGTCTATGGAATAAAAATGTGGGACGCCCCTATACATTTTCCCCCCTGCACAAAACCTCACTGAACATGCTGGAAATATCCAGAGCGGGCCATATACTTTTTTTGCAAAGTTTGGTGAGGATTACTCCGGGGGAGCAAAGTTATAATCCGACGAAAAAGTAGTCTTCCTATGGGTTTGGCAACTTAACCATAACTACACGGCTGCTACCGCGGGCCATGTAATATTTATATATATATTTCCAGCAGATTTTTCATCCTTCCTTTTCATTCTTTATATGGTTCCTCTGCTTGACTTTCATTTGGCTCATCAATCAGTCATAAAGCGAGTCTGGGATGACAGCTTTTCAACTGATTAATGTGGACCCATTTTTCTTTCTTCTGTCACTTCTCCTGGCCTGAGAACTTCTGTCAGTTCTCCTTGGCCTGATTCCTTTGAAAATGGTACAGGTAAACCTTGTTACCTATTTCATACACTTTCTTGGTGGTCTTTAGATCATAGTAGGTCTTCATTCCTTCAGCTGAATTTTCTAAATTGCGTTGAGCATAAGCAAAAGCATGCTGGTGGTGCTTCCTTAAATTTTAAATGTACTAATGAGTAGTGGACGCATTTATCAGTGTCTGCTCCCGAGTCCTACAGAGCAGATGCTGTGTTAACAAAAATGTTTGTCCGGTCATGAGCTCAAATGGAGACATCTTTGTTGCAGATGATGGTGTAGACCTAATGCCATCAGGACAAGCGGCAATCGGATTTCCCAAATGGGTCCAGAGTCAGCCACATACTTCTTTAAGATACGCAACATTGTTTTGTTGTATCTCTTTACCCCCCCTGCCAAGTGGTAGGCAATGTGGAGTTTTCTTTTTACCCCTAGAATCTCCCACTTCTTCACCATCACCTCACTGGTAAAATGGCTTCCTCACGGTCCAACTCAATCCTTTGCAAGAGGCCAAAACGAGAGAAGATGGGGTTGATCATTAGTGCAGCAGCCGTCTCCGCCTTACAATTCGGTCTGGAAGACATTCTACCCACTTTGTGAACAAGCATGTCACAGTTAACATGTACTTGTTTCCTCTAGAGGAGCGTATCACTGGCCCGATGAAATCGACTTACATGTCTGACCAAGGCAGTGTCATTCCCCTTTTTTGTAGGGGAGCTATATGTGTGAGTGAACTGGGTTGGAATTGATCACGCACAAGACACCCCCTCTGGTCCATGTGTGCAATGTCGTGCAAGATTTCCAATGTCGTATGAAACCCCATCTGACCAGCACTAGCCGTGTCATGGGTGTGGTTCAACATCAGGCATTGGAATGTGGTAGGTACCACCCGCTGGTCACTGCCAGATAGGGCTCTTCTTACCAACAAACCATCTTGGATCCACGACATCTTGGAAAACTTCATCAACACCGGAGATCCTCTTTACAAGCATAATCTGACTCTGTTAGAGGAAAGCTTACAGGGTCTTCAATGTGTCAATAACATTTCCCAATGATCGGGTCCTCTGTCTGTGCAGTGATCAAATCTGCATCTGGGGTATCTTTACTCCACTGGGCTGTTGAGAGGTTGCTGTTAGCCCGAGTTTGTGACCTGGTGACAACTGCCATTTGTATTTCATCCTGCAGGGATTCTGTTTCTATTCAATCCCCCTGCAGATCTCCGGTTTTAGCCAGCTGGTCAGCCAGGTCATACCCAGGTCATTCCCAGTCTTATCTGACCCCTCTATCTTGGAATGACCTCTTATCTTCTTCCAATAGATGGCCATCTCATTGGAGGTCACCAGATCGTTGATTGACTGGATCAGTTTGGCATGCTTTAGGGGTTTGTTGACTCAATTCTTCCAGTTAATCAGGTGCTCCACAAACCCATTCCTGACATAATCAGAGTCAGTGATTATGACCAGTTCATTGAGTTGGTGGTGCAACCTGACTACTTCGGTGCCCTACTTTATAACCAGCAAGGGGTTCCAGGGTATCATTCACCCATGCATTCCCAGTGCAAGCCACCAGTACTTTTTTCCCATTGCTATCAACATGGTAGCAGTACCCAGCCACATAAACTGTGGGTATCTCCTAACACGTGTCTTCTTCAACAACCTTGTGTGGGGAAGTTAAGAATGCCTCGATGTGGTTTTTGGTCATTAGACTTTCGTTCTCGAGACAGTTTTCTTGAGCACAATCATGCAAGTCCACCAACCCTTGCGCTAGGGGACTCTTCTTGTTTTGGCCATATCTGACCTCCCCAGGAAAGCCTTGCATGGACACAGTCCAGGAAGTAATTCTGGAATTACCAACATTCCCTGCCTGGATTCTTTCACTTTGTAGATACTGCAAGGATTGGTGGGGAGTCTCAACAATGATGTGCTCCCCCTGTATGAATGGGTGGTAATTTCTCGGCAACTACACCATAGCCAAGAGTGCCTTCTTGCAGTCATTACATTTTTCCTCCACAGAGGACAAAGTCTTGCTGGCATATGAGATGACTTTGTTGACCTTGTCATGCTTTTGGTACAATACCGCTTTTAGGCAAGTATCTGAGAACCCTGTCTCCAAGAAGAACTTCTTGTTCTCTATGGGGTAAGCCAAACAAGGAGTCTGGAAAAGGCTTCTTTTCAGTTGTTTAACTGCCTCAGATCATTCTGGACCCCACTCACACTTGACTCCGGCCTTTAATAAATGGACCAAGGGTCGAGTGACCTCTGCGTAGTCTTCAAAGAACTTTTGACTATAATTAGTAAGTTCCAAAAGGCTTCTTAATTCTTTCAGAGTTGAGGGTCTTTTAATTTCAATAAGGCTTCCACTTTCTTTGCCTGGGGATTAAGCCCCTCAGGTGTATACTCCTGCCCTAAGAAGTTCACTCAGGTCTTACACCACCGTGCCGTCTGAAAGGACAATTTTTCTATGGCCTTCTGCAACTGGGTTAGAACATAGCAGATTTCTGCTATATGTTTCTCCACAGTTGAGCTCTTGATGAAAACATCATCCACATAGGCCAGGTGTCCCCTTTCACCCAAATCGGGCATGGCCTTATGTAGGAAGATGTTGAACTCATTGGCAGAGTTTATGTATCCAAAGGGGGTTCGGATCCATGTGTACTGCAACCCGCAAAGGCAAGCTTGTACTGGTCTTCTCTACTCACGGTTACTGTCCAGTAACCATTGGTCAGGTCAATGGCGGTGTACACCTTTGACCCTTGGATCTGGGCCAGTCCCTGATCAATGTAGGGAAGGGGCCATCTTGACATGTAGACCCATTTGTTCAACTCCATCAGGCCTGCATATAGTCTCCATTGGCTGTTTGGTTTGAGGATCCCCCGTACCGTGTTGTTGAAGGTACTGTGGATTGGACAAATTATCCCACGGGATTCTAAATTCTTAATAATCTCTGTGAGTGACTCCATGGATGCGAGAGGTAACCTATACTGTTTCACAAATACGGGCGCCATCTCGGGGTCCATGGGAATGCTAATTGAATGAATGGATGTGCGTCCACAGTCATATGAGTCCACTGAAAAGATATGTTTGAATTCTAGGAAGACCTGTTTTAGCTTTTGTCTTTGCTCATCAGTCTCACAGGCATCAGCCAGATTAATCCTTTCCTGAGCCATCTACTTGAAACATGAAAAGACCTCGGGTTTGGCAATTTCAGTGGTATCCTACAGTTGTGTGGAGAGATCTCTTTTGATGGTGTTGACCTGGACAGGGGAGTCGAGGTAGTGGTCCTTGACTCTGAACACTACCTCCTCCCTTCTAATGTCACAGGTCAACTCTTCCACACCATAGGGGCAGGAAGAGTACCCCAGGAAATTCCCCCAATGCCTAGTAAAAATCTTTTCTGGAGGATTACCATTGCTGATGTCAAAACAGACGTTTGGGATTGGTCCCATGATTTCATTACCTAAATCAATAGAATAATGTTGGGCATCAAATGCCATTCCAATAAAGATGGCTGCGCCCAAAGTGATAAATCGAGGGTCGTTGTTATCCACCAATATTCAAATAGTGTTATGTTCTAGGTGTACTAGAGGTGTCGGATTTAAATGTAAACCTTGTTGTTGGAGATGGAAATTTAGATTTATATATGAATCCTGATGTTTGAGGTTCTGTCCTCGCATAATTATGAGGGGAAGAGTAAATTGTCGCACCTGTCCTGGGATGGTAACCTCTTCTCGCACTTGAACTTCTACCACATAAGGCAGCAATTGAGCTGACCGGAATGCTTTTTAAATGTTGTCAAAGTCCATAGTTTTAATCTCCAGTTGGGACCAGGCTTTATTATTAATTAGGTCGCAATTGATTGCAAATCGGTTTAGAATGTCACTTCCCAGATAAAAGGCGGAAGGGGCATCTCACATGACCCATCAATTATGGTCTGTGCTTTTGTTGCCAATTGACATTTTTAGCATACACCAGCTAGGCAAGAGTTGTTTGGAATTTGATGTTTCCAGACCTACTTCCCATTTATCAATCAATTTAAATGTGATAATGGTCTGATCTTTTGGGAATTTCCAGAATGATTCTTCTCTGATGAAGCTCCTTCCATTATTCAGGCATACTCTGGCGAGCACCCTTTCCCCCTCCATTTAATTGAATGACTTTGAGCAGACTCTTCCTTGTCTGCTTTCACAGGACTCAAGGTTTCTTCTGATTTTGGACTTGTGTAAAACTTTAGGGTGTTCCCTTCCAGTGTAGATTGCCACTTAAAACTGGTAGGGAGGTTGATTTTCAAGAATGGAGAATGGTTCCCATCACCAGTTTTTTCTCCTACAGAGATGACAGTGATGTCTTGGACTTGGCTATTTTGTAAATGGAACTCTACATTCTCAGAGCGTTGATCAATTACGTGACAGGTACCATTCAGCCTTACATAATGGGTACACATTTTTAATTTGATAGGTCGCTTATTTGAGTCCAGAGGACCTTGTTTACACAGTCAATGAGAGGTGATACTCTCCTTAGGAGATTGTTCCCCAGTAAACAAGGTGTGCCCTCTGGAGTCACAACGATCACCGGATGTTTCAGCCGGTGCGGTCAAATTTTTATGTCCCGAACCGCTGTTCCTTCGACAGACATAATTCCCGTTGAAATGTTGGAGTTGTCTGGGAAGTGGGGTGAGTGGAATTTGGTGGTCCTCCACCCGTCCTGAGTTTAGTTGGTCAAAGGCCCTTTTTGACAGGAGGGTGGCTTCGGATCCAGTGTCCACCCGAGCAGTTAATTCACACTGACCCTGCACCTTAACCGGTGCATAAAAGTGGCCTTCTTTCTCCTCCAAGGTGCAAAGAAAGTGTGAGTTATTTGACAGCCTGGTGGTCATTTTCTTAATATTGAACTCTGACACTGTGTCGTCTTGGGCAGTTTTCTGTGTCAGAGTTTGGGGATTTGTAAAAATGTATTTGCAACTCGCAATGGAAGTTGTTTGGAATCCTCCTTTACCCCAGCTCCTTGGCTGTCCCCTCTTACCTGGCAACAGTTCTTAGAACCTGTTTGGAGAAAGGACAACCCCTCCATTTCACTTCTGTTTGGCCCACATGTTTTGGTCTCCTTACTTACCCTTTCCCACTCATGGTCTCTTGGGACCCATTTTTCTCTGGGCTGTCTCCCCCCATTTTTGAAAGCCGTCTGCTTACCTGAATCTTCCAGGGATTCTTCTCTTTAAGTGGGTTCTTCTTTGGCCTCTCCTACTTACCCTTTGCTCTTTGGGTTCTAACATTTTGTGGGTAGAAGAGACTCTTTCAGGCTCAGAGGTTTTTAGGGGTTTTGTGTGGGTAAGAAAGGGAGCTTCCTTAAGGGCTTGGCATCTCCCCTCAACCCAGATCCCCTCCTTTAGAACATGTGGTTTGTCAGAGGTTTCCTCCCGTCCTTTCCCCCTGGGGCATCAGACTTCGGTGTTGGGGAATTCTTGGAAGCAGGGTTAGGTTGAGAGTTGGACTGAGCCCTCAGCATGTGCCCCAGATCGTTGGTCAGTTGCTGGACCTGTCGCTCCAGTTGCAAGACCTTGGGCCTCATTACACGGTAGGTGGTAAGGGTTTACCGGTACCGGTATTTTACCGGTACCGGTAAATCCTTACCGCCTTACTACGAGGTCCCTTTGCGGGTTAGGGTATTTAACACCTGCTTTTTGCAGGCGTTAAAAACCAACCCGCAAAGGGATCTAGGGAGCTAATTACGGTACCGCAATTTGCGGTACCATAATTAGCGCCTTCCCCATTCCCATTATGCCCTATGGGACAAAAATGGGAATGGGGAAGGGCAATGGTGGAAGGGGGAATTACCGCCCCGCCAACCTTGGAATGGGGTGGTAATTCCCCTTTCCACCAAGGCGGTGCCGGTATTTTACCGGCATGAACGATGGCGCTAATAGCGCCATGGTTCTCCGCCTACCGTGTAATGAGGCTCCTTGTCTGGGTGGTAGGGAGTTCTCAAGTCGAACCTCTGCTGCTCCCGAAAGGGGTAACTGTCCCTTCACCCATAGTAGCTCGGGTACTGGAAATTCCCCTCCTAAATTTCCATCCTGAATCTCCCTTTTCCCAGGGCAGTACTTACCAGATTAGGGTTCCATGTCATTTCATCGCGGGATGTTTTTTCATGGGGTGTTTTAACGTGATTTGATTAATGAAAAAACCCACATAATTATTTTTACATTATTTGTGGGGGGTTCCCCATACCACCCCCCATTCCCTTTCATTTTTTATGTATTCCTGAACACCCACACCCCATATATATAAATAATTTTCTAACCCCCCTAAAAAATTAGATGGGTTTTTTTTCGTTAACAAATGTGCAGTAAAAAACCTAGCGAAAAAACATTCTGCGATGAAAGGATGTCATACCCCGATTAGTCCCGCCCTTGGGCCAGGGGAGGGTATACATACCCAAGGATTGGTTTAGTACCCTTGTACCTGGGACTTATATAGGTGGCAGGGTCAGAGTGATCATTGTTCTGGGCCCCCACCTGACTACCATTCGATTGGGCTGGGTTGGGGGGACCCTTCTGCTTTCCATTTTGCTTGTTGGCAGGAGAGTTACTTTTAGTCCCCCACCAGCTCTACTCCCACCCCTTTCGTGAATCCTGTTTAACGTGGATCAACAACTGCATTCTCAGCTGCCTGTTAAGATGGATTTCTGAACTCTGTCCTGGAGGGGCAGAGGTTCAGAAGGCCAGCCTAGTTTCTTGGAACAGGGTAACCTCTGGACAACAACTTTACTGATGGATTGACTGTTGGCGAATGATGGTTGTGTTAGGTTTTTATCACCTGGTGTTTTGTGCTCCTTTGCAATGGTAATGTAATTTAATGTGTGTGTGTTAATTAATGATTAATTCATTTTTGAAAATAATGTATCTTAATAAATACATTTTTGATACCTTTAAAAATAAAACAACCTCTGGACAATTTTTCAGTAGATTGTGTTACACTTATACCCTAGTCCAGGGTGTGGGGTTTTCCTGCGCCTTTCAGTGTGCCTAACCTCTGGACAAGCCAGACCAATCAAGGCAGCGATCGCGGCGGTCAAGACTAGGTCTCAAGAGGGGTGAGCATGACTGAAAGCCCGCAATGAGCACACAAAGCACGGACACTTACAAATTACTCCAAGCAGGTGTTATATTAAAAATATAGACACATTTATTACAAGGCCTTTGTAACATTGACCATAGCAAAGAATCACAATAAAACTCAAGTAAAGCAACACATCACAATCAAATACAATGTATATACAATTACCGAAGGGTCTAAAGAGTTAGAAGCATGAAATATGCAGACCACCAAGATGGGGAGGAAAACAGGCAGTGCAAGTAATCGTTAGACCCAGTTCGCCTTCAGAGGCCACCTAAATAGAAGGAAGTCTGAGCCCTACGAAGAGTGGAGCCTTGTGCTCAAAAGTACCTGCACACGCTGGTACCAATGGGCCAAGGGGAGTCTCTTCCAGGAAGTCAGGCAGTTCAGAGTGGTGAACAAAGGAGGGTGAACAGATCTCCGCTACTCAAGCGCGGCCTCCACTTGCGGGCAGAAGCAGAGCGCGAGTGCGAAAAAGGTGTGATGTTTAACACAGCAAGGAAAAGCTACGAGCTACTGCAGGAGGGCGACCAGTTCCTAGCATTGCTACTCACCGGTCCCCGATGCAGGCAGACCCAGGCTTCTCTGCGTCAGTTTCAGTGCTGGCAGGTTCAGATACGAGCAGGGGAAGTCTCGGCGTTGTGTAGATTCCGCGGCAGCAGAAGTTAGAGTTGAGGATGTCCCAAACGCAATGAACCCGCACAGATTGTTACCACAGCAGGGCAACAAAGCGGCTGTGTGTATTTCAGCCCAATGTACACTTCTCACTTCAGACCTCGGAATGCCAAGTGTACGAATCGTGTGAGAGTGTCAAGGACTCGGAATACAGCAGCGACCTGACGGCAGTGACAGAGCAAGACTCCTGGGTAAACTGGTCAGTCCACTGGATGGCCCAGAGACGCTTCCGAAGGCTTACGTGCAGGAGATGATGAAGATGCCGAGAATAGTTGTTCCCACTATTCCAAAGGGTCGAAGTACCAGTACAGGCCTTCTCGTTCGATCAGAGGCAGAATGGTTTCACAGGGTGACAGCAGTGCAGAGGAGCAGTCCTTCAGCGGGTCACCAGCGATTCCTCGGTTCAGTCTCTTAGTTGCAGGATACTTGGCTCCTGTATCCGTCGTTCGTGAGAACTCAGGAGATCGACATGGTAGTGGCGTTTCCAGCCTCCTCTTATCCAGAGTTCCCTTCGCGAAAAACTGAGAGGACCCAATGGGAGATCTGCTCACAAAACACTCACACCAAACGTGGACCTATCACAGACCACAGTGGTGCCAGGCATTCAAGACACACTAGACTCTCTGGCACCCAGGATGTGTATTGGGACCAGACATCCCAGCCCACATCCTGGAGGCACACACAAGGCATGCAGAAGCCCACGAAAGCATCTGTGTTTCGCGGAAAGTACATGCCCAAATAAGGATGGCCCCGGGTCGGCTCGACCTGGGGAAGGTGAAGGAGCAAGACGGTCAACGGACAGGACAAAGAACCTCGTGGCATGGCCATTTTGGAAGCCAGGCCACCCATTTTGGCCAAACGTGAGAAGCGCGGTTAACAGGGCAAAAGGGAGTTCAAAACACAAAGAAATGATCACTGCCACCAGTCCCGTCTGTGACATACTTGCACAGTTCGTTATGAATCTATCGAGAGTTACTAGGGCCTGTAGAATGACTAGAGACGCAAGAGCGCAGTAATGTAAGTTACGGTGCACTCTTGTGCCATGTTGCGTGAAAACTGCAACATGAGAAAAGAACTACGGAAAACAATGTTTCCCAGTACTGACTGTCTTAAGGGCATGTCAGTTTCCCCGTAAGAATGGAGCGAAAGCCCAGAGGAGTGTGGCGGAAGGCTGCGCTTCTCTGGCAAAGTCTAGATCAGGGTGAAAACAACAGCAAAAAGTTTAGGGGTTGCCAAATGGAAGGAAAATTACCTACAATTAAGAAATCTTTCTTAACACTCGCCCCTCCCAAACTATGGACAGGGGGAACTAATCCACCCCCGGATGAGTCTCTTGTTCAGGTCGGTTAAACATTCTGGACAACCCATCAGCATTGCTATGTTGGACACCTGGCCTATGCTCAATAGTGAAGTCAAAGCTTGTGGACTTATGGACCACCTAAGCAACTTTGGATTCTCTCCCTTCATGTTCATCTGCCACTTTAAGGGCTTATGGTCAGTTTGCACAGTGAAGTGGGTCCCATAGAGGTAGGGCCTCAGCTTCCGTAGGGCCCACACAACAGAGAAACATTCTTTCTCTACTGTGGACCATCTGAGCTCTCTGTCCTTAAGCTGGCGACTAATGAAACCAATAGCGTGTTCCTTACCCTTCTCATCTACTTGCGATAGTACAGCTCCTATCCCAGTGTCAGAGGCGTCTGTCTGCACAATAAAAGGTCTTTGATAATCAGGGGCCCTAAGGACAGGGGCCTGGCACAAGGAGTCTTTTAAGCCGTTGAAGGCCTTCTCACACTCGTCGGTCCAAGTTACCTTCTTGGGTATCTTCGGAGTGGTGAGGGCAGTCAGAGGGGCAGCTATGGTGCCATAGTCTGCCATGAAGTTGCGGTAATACCCTGTGAGTCCTGAGAAGGCCCTCACTTGGGTCTGTGTAGTGGGGGTATGCTAGTCTTGTACTGCTTATACTGGGAAGAGGTTGTATCCTCCCTCCACCTACTTCATGTCCAAGGTAAACCACTGAGCCTTGTCCAATCTGGCATTTACTAGCCTTTATGGTCAAATGTGCTTTCTGAAGAGCCTGTAGCACAATCCCGAGGTGTTTCATATGGTCTTCCCAGGTGGCGCTGAAAACTGCTATATCATCCAGATATGCAAGACAGAATTCATCCAAACCATTCAACACATGATTCACAAGCCTCTGGAAAGTGGCAGGTGCATTCTTCATCCCGAACCGCATTACCCTGAATTGGTAAAGACCGTCTGGAGTGGAAAACGCTGTCTTCTCCTTGGCATGTTCTGCTAAGGCTATTTGCCAATAGCCCGCAGTGAGGTCAAACGTGCTGAGGTACTTGGAGGCACCCGAGTTATCCACCAGCTCATCTGTTCGAGGCAAGGGGTGTGCATCTGTCTTGGTGACAGCATTCAGAGCCCTCTAATCCACGCAGAACCTCAATTCAGAAGTGCCTGCTTTTGGAACCAAAACCACAGGGCTGGACCAAGGATTACTAGAGGGTTCAATCACCCCAAGATCTAACATTTTGTTGACCTCTGTCTTAATATAAGACCGTACTTTGTCTGACATCCTGTATCCTCTACTTTTGGTAGGAACACGGTCTCCTGTGTCTATGTTATGTTTGCACCAAGGTGTCAAACCAGGGGACTGCGAAAACAGGGGGGAAAATTGCCTAAGCAAACTTTTCACCTCAGCCTGCTGATCAGAAGTCAGGTGAGGGGCCACTCGGACACCCTCAAAGGAGCTATCTGAAGGACCGCTTTGGAACAGGTCAGGGAGAGGTTCAGACTCCTCTTCCTCAACATCTGAAGCCAGTAGCAGTGCTGCGATTTCGACTCTTGGGACGAAAGCCTTCAGCCTATTTACGTGGAACACTTTTGGAGCCTGTCCAGGCTTTCCAAGGTCCACTAAATAGTTAACCTCACCCTGGGGCTCCACCACTGTGTAAGGGCCTGACCATTTGTCCTGTAAAGCTCTAGGCCTTATGGGATTCATGATCAGGACTTGCTGACCAGGTGTAAAGTTGATGAGGGAAGCCTTCTGGTCGTACCAATGTTTCACCAGCGCTTGTCCTGCCTTCAACTTGTCACTAGCCAGACCCATCAGAAGTACCATCCGTTTTCTGAGCCCTAACACATAGTCGACTACGTTGGTAGTAATAGGGGGAGTGGGCATCTCCCATTCCTCCTTGACTATGGCTAAGGGTCCCCGTACAGGGTGACCAAACAGAAGTTCGAAGGGGCTGAAGCCAACACCCTCCTGTGGTACCTCTCGGTAGGCAAACAGTAAGCATGGTAAAAGAAGATCCCATTTTGTTCTCTGAGGTTCTTCCAGAGCCCCAATCATGCTCTTTAATGTTCTGTTGAACCGTTCCACCAGACCATTGGTCTGGGGGTGGTATGTGGAAGAGAACTTGTAGGTGACCCCACATTCCTTCCACATAGCCTGCATGTACTTTGACATAAAGTTGCTGCCTCTGTCAGACACAACTTCTTTAGTGAAGCCAACCCTAGTAAAGATGCCAAGTAACGCTTTTGCAACTGACTTGGCAGTTACAGTTTTCAATGGGATGGCCTCAGGATACCTGGTAGCATGGTTGATCAGCACCAGGATAAACCTATTGCCTGAGGATGTTTGTGGGTCAAGTGGACTAACAATGTTGATCCCTACCCTTTCGAATGGTATTCCCACAACTGGGAGTGGTACCAATGGAGCTTGGATTGTTGAGCCACTCTTACCAGATAACTGGCAGGAGGCACAACTCCTGCAGTGACTTTCTACTTGCACCCCCATCTTGGGCCAGTAGAAGTACATGGATAACCTTTGCTTGGTCCTCTTAATACCAAGGTGACCAGCAAGGGGCACTTCATGCGCCAGCTGCAGGAGGAAGGGTTTTACAGCAAGGGGAACCACCAACCTCCTATGGTCTCCTTCTGTAGACTCTGTGGGCTCACTGTACAGGAGTCCACCTTCCCAATAAATCTGATGCTTCCCAGGAGGTTCACCCTCAAGCTGGGAGCAGGCCTGTCTCCTTAGGCCTTCCAGGGATGGGCACTCACATTGGGCTCTACTGAATTCTTCCCTGTCAGGACCACCTCTACTAACAAGTCTTTTAGTTCAGGATGGTCATTGGGGTCAAATACTTCAGGTATCACCGCCTCCTCGTCAGGTCCGGGCGATTGACCAACTTCCTCCACCGCAGTGGTAGGTGAGTTTGGGGGAATATTTTCTTTCCCTCGTTTCGATTTTTGTTCCTCTTTAGCTTTGGGTTTCCCCTTTGGCTGGGGCAGCGCATTGGTCTTGGCCAATGCTGCCCGTGTTTGAGACCGTGTGCAAGGTCTGTCAGCAGTCTCTCCTACGAGCCCTAAAGCTCTGAGATCGTTGCCCAACAAGACCTTTCCTGGGACGTTTCTCTGAATGCTCACTGGAATCCTGACTGCTGTACCATTTACAGTAAGATATACAGGAATTACTGGAAACATGCGAGGTGGGCCGTCAGCCAACTTAGTGGGCATCAGAGTAGCTCTGGCAACTTCCTCTGAGTCTACCAAGGTATAATCCACTACAGTTCGACTGCACCCACTATCCTTAAGAGCTGGAGTATCGACTCCATTGATCAGCACACTGTCTTTAAAGAAGAGCTTTGTGTTATCTGGAATCCTAGCATAAGCCTCTGCGACTTTAGGCTCCCAGGAACCCAGGGAAACTAAAACTATCTCAGCTTCTATCCCACTGGGGAAGGAGTCTGAGGAGAAGGATGCTCCTGTAATCTCTTCTTCCTCGTAGGAGGAGAAGGCCAGATTAGCGGAGTGGACCCCCAAAGGTTTAACCTTACACCGGGGATCCCCCTTCACGTGGTCAGTTGCTCCACAAGCAAAACAAGATCCATTGGGTCTGTTTACATAGGGAGGCTTATTATAACCAGAGTTCTGTTTCGAGGCTGACCTCCACTACCCTTTGAGTTCTCTTGTGTCTTACCCTTATTTTTCTTTTTGTGGCCCTTTTGAGAAGAAGATTCATCAGATTCCCCACCCTCCTTATCTTTGGACTTTTTCCCTTCCTCCTGCTTACCAGGATGAGTTTTGTTCTTATGGGACACTCGATGTGACACCCATAAATCTGCTGCAATGGCAAGCTTCTTAGGATCTATCTCCTTTGAATCTGCCAAATGCTGCTTAAGCTCAGGGGAAGAACATAAAAATATGTTCCAGCATGACAAGACTTATCATACCTTCAAAGGTAGAAACCTTATAACCTTCGACCCAGCCAGTCAAGTTTTTTAAGGATTCGGTTACATAAGATACCCAAGTACCACCTTCTTTTTTCTTATACTCTCCGAATCGTTTTAAATATTGGGCAGGAGTCTTTCCAATCTTTAAAATGAGAGTTTGCTTCAACATTGCAAAATCTGCTCGCTCAGCCTTCGACATTTCCATAATGGCACTGCAGCCAGAATGGGGCAGTCTGCTGAGTAACCAGGCAATCTTATCAGCATTTTCAACTTGTTGAACTTCACATGCATACTCAAACGTATTCAGCCAGTCCATAATGTCATTCTTTTCTTCATACACACTGGGCAGATCTTTTGGAAACCTTGGATGAGAGGAGGCCCCAGACCCATGTCCAGGACCCTTGGATCCATTTGCAACCTGTAGCTTGGCCAGTTCCAACTGGTGATCCCTGTCTTTCTGTTTTTCTGCCTGTTTGATTTTTAGCTTGACCCTATGGAACTCAAGCTCTTCCTGTAGTTTGGCCATATTGAACACAAGCTCCTTCTGCGTGAACGGCAGCTCTTGCTTCTTGAATTCAAGCATGGCCTCCCCATCGACACTGGCAGAGGAAACATTAGACATCTCATCCTCCCTGTCCTCATGGTCGCGGTGGACCAGTGCAGCGGCAGAACCGTCGGTTCTACCACTGAGAGCAGCCCCACCTCCTTCTGCACTGTCCTCGGAAGCTACAGCGTCAAGCTGAGCTTCTTGACACGCCACGATTCTTTGGATCATATCCAATCTGGTACCTTGAGAGGAGACACCTCTTTCCGCACACATCTTTTTCAACGTTTCGGATTTAGAAGCATTTAAAGTTAACAAGGTATTTGTTTCCATGCTGTTAGATAGGACTATGGCCTTTTAAAAGTTATACTACGACAATTCACTACCTGTCCTGGTAGGAATAACTTGCAATGCCTTCACTCGTGCGCAACACTGGATACCTTCAGTCGTATCCCACCGCTGTACACCAATTTGTTAAGATGGATTTCTGAACTCTGTCCTGGAGGGGCAGAGGTTCAGAAGGCCAGACTAGTTTATTGGAACAGGGTAACCTCTGGACATGCCAAACCAATCAAGAAAGCGATCATGGCGGTCAAGATTAGGTCTCAAGAGGGGTGAGGGTGACTGAAAGCCTGCAATGAGCACACAAAGCACAGACACTTACAAATAACTCCAAGCAGGTGTTATATTAAAAATATAGACACATTTATTACAAGGCCTTTGTAACATTAACCATAGCAAAGAATCACGATAAAACTCAAGTAAACCAACACATCACAATCAAATACAATATATATACAATTACCGAAGGGTCTAAAGAGTTAGAAGCACGAAATATGCAGACCACCTAGATGGGGAGGAAAACAGGCAGTGCAAGTAATCGTTATACCCAGAGGCCACCTAAATAGAAGGAAGTCCAAGTCCTACGAAGAGTGGAGCCTTGTGCTCAAAAGTACCTGCACACGCTGGTGCCAATGGGCCAAGGGGAGTCTCTTCCAGGAAGTCAGGCAGTTCAGAGTGGTGAACAAAGGAGGGCGAACAGATCTCCGATACTCAAGCGCGGCCTCCACTTGCGGGCAGAAGCAGAGCGCGAGTGCGAAAAAGGTGTGCTGTTTAACACAGCGAGGAAAAGCTATGGGCTACTGCAGGAGGACGACCAGTTCCTAGCGTTGCTACTCACCGGTCCCCGATGCAGGCAGACCCAGGCTTCTCTGCGTCAGTTTCAGTGCTGGCAGGTTCAGATACGAGCAGGGGATGTCTCGGCGTGTGTAGATTCCGCGGCAGCAAAAGTTAGAGTTGAGGATGTCCCAAACGCAGTGAACCCGCACAGATTGTTACCACAGCAGGGCAACGAAGCGGCTGTGTGTATTTCAGCCCAATGTACACTTCTCACTTCAGACCTGGGAATGCCAAGTGTACGAATCGTGTGAGAGTGTCAAGGACTCGGAATACAGCAGCAACCTGATGGCGGTGACAGAGCAAGACTCCTGGGTAAGCTGGTCAGTCCACTGGATGGCCCAGGGACGCTTCCGAAGGCTTACATGCAGGAGATGATGAAGATGCTGAGAATAGTTGTTCCCACTATTCCAAAGGGTCGAAGTACCAGTACAGGCATTCTCGTTCGATCAGAGGCAGAATGGTTTCACAGGGCGACAGCAGTGCAGAGGAGCAGTCCTTCAGCGGGTCACCAGCGATTCCGCGGTTCAGCCTCTTAGTTGCAGGATACTTGGCTCCTGAATCCGTCATTCGTGAGAACTCAGGAGATCGACATGGTAGTGGTGTTTCCAGCCTCCTCTTATCCAGAGTTCCCTTCACGCCAAAACGGAGAGGACCCAAAGGGAGATCTGCTCACAAAACACTCACACCATACGTGGACCTATCACGGACCACAGTGGTTCCAGGCATTCAAGACACACTAGACTCTCTGGCACCCAGGATGTGTATTGGGACCAGACATCCCAGCCCACATCCTGGAGGCACACACAAGGCATGCAGAAGCCCGCGAAAGCATCTGTGTTTCGCGGGAAAGTACATGCCCAAATAAGGATGGCCCCGGGTCGGCTCGACCTGGGGAAGGTGAAGGGGCAAGACGGTCAACAGACAGGACAAAGAACCTCGTGGCATGGCCATTTTGGAAGCCAGGCCACCCATTTTAGCCAAACATGAGAAGTACGGTTAACAGGGCAAAAGGGAGTTCAAAACACAAAGAAAAGATCGCTGCCACCAGTCCCGTCCGTGACATACTTGCACAGTTCGTTATAAATCCATCGAGAGCTACTAGGGCCTTAGAATGACTAGAGACCCCAGAGCGCGGTAACGTAAGTTACGGTGCACTCTTGCGAAAGCTGCAACATGAGAAAAGAACTACGGAAAACAACGTTTCCCGGTACTGACTGTCTTAAGGGCATGTCAGTTTCCCCGTAAGAATGGAGCGAAAGCCCAGAGGAGTGCGGCGGAAGGCTGCGCTTCTCTGGCAAAGTCTAGATCAGGGTGAAAACAACAGCAAAAAGTTTAGGGGTTGCCACATGGAAGGAAAATGACCTACAATTAAGAAATCTTTCCTAACACTGCCCATCGTGCAAGTCGTTTTTGCAAGAAGGAAGCAAAGACCTTTCCGATAGTGTCCAAGAGGGCAATCGGGTGATAGTTATTGGGATCATCCCGATTGCCCTTCTTAAATACAGGCACAACTACCGCTTTTAACCAGGACTCAGGCAGCACTTTTCCTGACGCAATTCTTCAAAAAAGAATGGTCATCAAATTTGCCCAAAGGCCACAATGAGTTTTTAACATTACATTTGAGATGCCGTCAGGGCAGGCCGCCCTAGAGTAATTAAGCTTCTGAATCGCCCACTTTATGTCATCTTCGGAGTCAGCCACATTCCATCTTTCCGCAGTTGTCAATACACCTGGGACATCAGTACAGTCGAGATCATCAAATACCTTTGAAAAGTGTTCAACCCAACATGCTCCATTTACGCCATTTGACATTGCGTATGTTTGTTTTACACTGCCTGTGTTAACTGTCATTCTTTAGGATCAATTTTAACATTTGTTCGGCTTGATCTTGATCCCGAATCAGGTTGAATGATTTGATCAAATTTCGATATTTCTGGCACCGAGTTTTTATTTGGGCGAGATTTCTGCTTGGAAAATTCTTTTTTATCAGTCTTACATCATCCCTTAATTTTTTCTTTTCTCTGTTTTCTCTGTTTATTGTTAAAGGGATGGTCTAGTAAAAAATTTTATTTCAAAAATAGATAGGCCACATTAAAAAAAAATACTAGCATCCTCTGTTTTAAAACTTCCTATGTAAAATTTTGAGCTATTCAAGCTCAAAATTCGAAAAAGCAAGCACAGGGGCGCCGCCATTTTGTGAAATGGAGGCCCTCCTGTGCTGGCTTTTGCTTTTGCGGCACTAATGAAGGAAAAGCCAGCCAGCTGTAGTAAACAAAGTCTACCGCTGGGTGGCTTTCCCTTCATTAGTGCCGGGACTCGGAGGACGCGGACCGGAGACCAGAGCAGGAAAGCTGCAGCTGAATCTCGGTAAGTGCTATTTATTTTTTTTACAAAAAATAAGCACCGGAAAACTTAGAAATAAAACCGCAGCTTTAAAAACGTATTTATGTTTGCGGTCGCTTTTGAAGCTTTTGAAGCGACCGCAAACATAAATACAACGTTATTGTGTTGGAAAACGCTGCGGTTTTTCGTTCCAAGTTTCTCAGGCTCCTCCGGCTCGGAGGAGCCTGAGAAACTTGGAAAGAAAAACCGCAGCGTTTTCCAACACAACCGCGTGTGTTTCTGCCTGCTGTGGCTATCACTTTGGGTCTCCGGTGCTCGCAGGGGAGCACCGGAGACCCAAAGTGAAAGCCACAGCAGGCAGAAACACACGCGGTTGTGTTTACATGCCGCGTAGTGTTTCTACCTGCAGCTGATTTCCCATTTGGGGCTCTCGGGCTCCCCACGGGGAGTCCGAGAGCCCCAAATGGGAAATGCTACGTTGTCTGCCTGAATCTGCTTTTCCATTTGGGGCTCTCGGGGAGCCCGAGAGCCCCAAATGGAAAAGCAGATTCAGGCAGACACAACGCGGTTGTTTTCCGCAACGCCGCGTTGTGTCTGCCTGAATCTGCTTTTCCATTTGGGGCTAACGGGCTCCCCGTGGGGAGCCCGAGAGCCCCAAATGGTAAAGCAGATTCAGGCAGAGACAACGCGGTTGTTTTCCGCAACGCCGCGTTGTGTCTGCCTGAATCTGATTTTCCATTTGGGGCTCTCGGGCTCCCCGTGGGGAGCCCGAGAGCCCCAAATGGAAAAGCAGATTCAGGCAGACACAACGCGGTTGTTTTCCGCAACACCGCATTGTGTCTGCCTGAATCTGCTTTTCCATTTGGGGATCTCGGGCTCCCCGTGGGGAGCCCGAGAGCCCCAAATGGTAAAGCAGATTCAGGCAGACACAACACGGTTGTGTTGGAAAACGCTGCGGTTTAAAAACCGCAGCGTTTTCCAACACAATAACGTTGTATTTATGTTTGCGGTCACTTCACAATCGACCGCAAACATATATACAACGTTTTTAAAGCTGCGGTTTCCTGCTCTGGTCTCCGGTCCGCGTCCTCCGAGTCCTGGCACTAATGAAGGGAAAGCCACCCAGCGGTAGACTTTGTTTACTACAGCTGGCTGACTTTTCCTTCATTAGTGCCGCAAAAGCCAGCACAGGAGGGCCTCCATTTCACAAAATGGCGGCGCCCTTGTGCTTTCTTTTGAGCTTGAATATCTCAAAATTTTACATAGGAAGTTTTAAAACGGAGGATGCTAGTATTTTTTTTTAATGTGGCCTATCTATTTTTGAAATAAACATTTTTACTAGACCATGCCTTTAAATTAAAAGGATGTTTCAATTCAATTTCTTTTTCTTTGCAGATATTTAAAATTGTGTAACAACATCGGGTAGTTTATCCTCGCTGTGGTTGAATTATCATTTAGAAAATTCTTTGTCATCAAGGCCAGCTGAGGAGCATTCAAGCGTCATCTATTTACACCATTATTTACTGTGATGTTGCCTCTAAATTTGTCATTTACTGTCTTTGGTGCCATCTTCCAAGACAGCAACAGAGCATCATGGTCACTCTTTTCTGTCTTTATGACTTCAAGGTATGAAACTTTGTGTAGGAAATTCCTGGACTCCCAGATGTAGTCAAGTGTCTTCTTGCAGTCTCCTCGCTTCCAAGTGAAACTTGGGGGAATATCTCCACGTGTGCTCCCATTCAGCATGGCACAATCTCTCTGAGCAATCTCCAGTGCCCATCGATCACTGCGATCAAGGTGTAAAATATCGCTGTTTTTCCCAGCTATTTTGTGCTTTGTTACTGGGCAGTTTAGCCATGCATAGTTAAAATCTACACATATCAAGATTGTCTGGTCCTTAAATGCTAGTAAGCAATCATCTACTGCGGACATTACAGCTGCAATAAAGGCAATTTGTGATATCATTGCTGAGTTCCAATAGAGGTTTATTAGCAGGATCACCTGCTCACATGGATTTGTAAACCGACTGTTTTGAATTGTGGTGTCTTGTACAAACATGTTGAGATTTTTCGAAGATATAATCTTCAAATCATTGGTGTTTTTTACCAATGTGACTAATCCAGAGAATGGACGGCCAAATAAGTTCTTTTTTGCTGGATTCAGGAGAGTGGTGTAACCGTCACACACTGGACAGTCGTGCAACCATGTTTCTTGCATGCATATTATAAAATTTTGTTCTGGAAATTGCCATTTTTCTTGAAAAAGATGTACAAAGCCTCGAGTGTTCCATGATATAGGTTGGTAGCTACAGTCAGTGGAGTCCGCGTTAAGCTATTGGCTATTTGAATTTACTGCCTTGTTTGATGGTCGCTTTATGCTCATCTGGGCCCACAGGCCATTTTTATTTGCACACACATGTTGTTTTCAATGTTTAAAAATCAATCCTGTTTTCCACGTGACAGGGATCTTTGATGCCTCTGTCTTTGTAAATTAAAATGCTGCTTATCCATTGGTAATGAGGTAGGCTCCTTTCCACATGGCTCTTTAATTTTACTTGAAAAACAAAAACAAAAGCCAGGCCATTTTTGTTTCAGTGTTTAAAGTCTGCCATTCATGTGAAGGGGAATTCTGTTTGGGGCCTTTGAATGCACCCCGCAGATGGCTACTCTCCTGGCTTACTGGCAGTCCCATTGAGTGTATTGGCGATTGCCTTCCCCCGAAAACATAAAACTGCATAATATGTTACAGTACTAGTCGTCTGCCAAAAATCTTCTTTTGCATGCAACTGTAAATTTATAACTTTATGAAATGACCTTCTGAATGCCCCGATTTCCCATGTATTTTCAGACTACTGCCCACGGAACGTCCAGACACGCAAAGTGCTTTGAGACCATGACAATGGAAGCTAGATGCTAAACAAATACAGCATAACATAACAACAAACAACATTAGGTAACATACCATAACAAAACACTTATGTATAGTTGGTGAAGCAATATTGTTAAAATCACAGTGCTATCCTCATGTTCATATCTGTTTAGACTCTTCCCAAAAGCCGATTTTCAGCAATTAGTAGTTTATATGGGGCTAACGGAAACCTTGACAACCCGTCATTAAAAATGAAGCTTCCCTTGCAAAAAGATGACTGGCCCTGGGCATTGCCTGATTTCTGTCCAGTGCCCACTGATTACATGAGAGTGGTGTGCTTACAATATTTACACATTTCTAAATGAGGCCGAAGTGAACACAGTCATTTCAGAATGAATATTTGCCATTCTGAAGCAACTATACAAAGTAACAAGAACAGAGTGATTACTGGAAATGTGAAATTGCTCTGCTCAGGCTATCCTGTCCGAAAGACAACACAAAGCCACATGGTGTCACTGCACTGGGCACCAGACAACAGATAGAAATATACCTAGGACATTTCATTTTCAGGCGTGATATCTGTTGTGCAGAAATGCAAACTGGCCCAGTGTGCTCATCAGATAGATAGGGCATGATATTATGTAGATATACATTTTGGGGGCCCAAATGTAATTCCCCTACATTGTCGTAGGAAGACATCTGCATGAGGTTTTCAGTGGTGCCATTTGTAAACACATTGGCAGACTCTGGTCTTGTAGGGTAGCTCACTTGTGATTACATCTTTTGAAATGCTGGGAGACGTATGTGTTGCACTATGGGGAGTTTCTTTCCAATATTTCAATGAATGGGGTTATTTTCAGAAGAAGAGGTGTGCATGTTCGGCTGGAGTGTTCCCTGTTATGTAATCTAGAAAGGTACCATGGGATATCCACAATTTATAGGTAGATTAGTGAGTTAAAGGACAGTTGGGAGATTTGTTTGGCTTAACTGCCAGAGTTTTCTAGCTACCAGGCCCTAGACCGGGGATAGAACCCATGTTGTGCAATATTGGCGTGTTCAGGAAGGTAGGGTGTTGCCTCTGACCTATCCTCCCCGGCTATAGGTGAGGTGAACAGATCTACGAATGCATACACAATTTGAGACCAGAAAATTATAAACAACAGGATATTAAGAACTTCTGCTAATTGCACTTGCACTGGTCCAAGCATTCTGTAATACCTCCCAAAATGCTTTTAAAGTGGTCTGGAGACGGCAGATAGAATACATCTTTTTGCACTCTGTTGGGCCAAACATATATTCCACTTGACTTTGTCTACCACGGGATACAGAACTGATTATTACAGCTGTCTCCAGGAGCATCTAGAAAAGGGTTCAGCCTTTGGTAGCGTATTCTGTGGTTTAACCAATCAATTCATCTTTTATAATGTGCAAATTACCAGAAACCCATCTCTAAGAGCGACACTTGCTGGGATCCAAGTAGCCGAGATCGGGAGAATAGCCCATAGCCTGCATGTACTCCCAGTACATAGAATTATCAACAGTTATTTTGTATACCTTGAAAGATGCTGTTTCCCCGATCCAGATGGCATTCCTTAATGAATTGCACTGAAGAAAGGGTGCCTGCCCCTGACTCACAACCAATATTTCTTTCTTGGGTGCACTGCCTAGCCATGGCAGGCCTGCATTTGTGCTGGTTGTGACAGCCCAATCGGTTCAGGTGTGTTAGCAGTATGTACCCAGGGTGCACATAGGCAGCTTGAGGGTGTGCACAGGATGGGTGATGCGGATACTATGCTGGGGTGTCTGCACACAGTGTGATTGGTGGTCTGCCGCAGGTTGCGGACCTGGTGTTGTGCAGTATAAATAGGCTATTGAAGGGTGTTTTTAGGTTGCTGAATGAGGTATGTGGGTGAAACTACACCCTCCAGGAAGCAGGTCCCGGAGAGGAGCAAATGTTTCCTTGAAACCCTGTCTCATATCCCATATATGAGAGGGGTGTGAACAGAGCTGCTCGAAAAGGTGACCACGAGGAGCAGGTGAAAAAAATGAATGGAGGTGGGACATCTTCCTTAGAATGTTCAGGTGAAGGGGAGCTTCTGTTTTATGCAGAATTACTCCAAGAGATCCTTAACTGTCTCACGTGTCTCTGTATTGCCTCAGGACCTGGGACCGTCATTGACTTGCAGCAGCAAAAAATAGAATGGATATGTGGTGGCCAGATTGACCTTAAGTTGGATATCCGGAATGACCTTTTTTAAATGCCCATATTCGAATAAACAACTACACGTGTAAGCGGATTTCTAGTGGGCACTTACTGAGCTTTCCAATAGGTGTGTAATGGGTATCAGGTAATAAAATTGCGGCACAAATGTCGCTGGTAAAAAAATCGCAGCAAAAATGCTGTGGTTTGACCTGGTTAAGGTCTACCCCATTATACCATTTGAGGGAACAGGCATTGCGGGGGTGTCCCCCGCCCCCGTTAAATGGTATAATAGGTCCAGGGGTTGCGGGGGTGTCCCCTGCATCCTTTATAAGATTGTGGCGGCAAAACCACAGCAGTTTTTCCCCAATATTTTGTATACACGGCCATTTTTGCTGCGATTTTAAGACATGGAACTGTGTAATGGAAGCTGTTACTGCAGCAGTAGCTGGCGGTGCAGAGGCAGCAGCAGATGGTGGCATCATCAGCATCAGGGCCGGCTGAAGATGTGGTGCTGCTCATGAGGGCCCATTTCAAAATGTTGTTTCAGGGTCCCATTTCGTTCAGCTGAGAAAACCAGCCTGAGGCACCTGTGGGGTGCATAGATTATAATGGAGCGACAAAGGAACGGAGCAAGAAGGTGAGTAGCTGAAGATTATCATGGTGCAGGTTTATTGTCCTCTGCACTAAACAAAGAAAGGCAGCCAACAAGCAGCAGCTGAGTACTGTTAGACCTCAGAGGAGTGTGATGCCAGCAAAAGTAGCCTGTAACGTGCACGCTGCAAAGCACACATTTCTGGTGCTGAATTAAAAGTATTTTGCTTTGTGCAAACATTGCGATAACAGCTCTGGCCCCTTTGAGGATCGGGCCCATTTCAACTGAAACTATTGAAAACCACTGGCATCATCCCTGATCAGCTTGTGCACCCTAGGAACCACCCACTACCTTTTCCGTCTGTCTTTCTCATAGGGCCCAGGGAGGCAGGTGTACCAGGAGTGGGCAGAGACAATGGACAACTATTGTCCTGCACTCTCCATGCCCTGCCTGCTTCCCCAACTTCACAGGCAGACAGTGTGACCATGGGGGCACATGGAGTGTGAAATGCAGTGGATGCACTAGAACCTCCACTTTAGAGTGCCCACATGATCCGCGTTTTGCAGAATTGTCCTGATTTCATGATCTGTGTCCTCCATCCCATACACAGCCTGCCCGGGACTACTGAAAGTCCCAACTTTGCTCCTCTGCAGTATGATCACTGCCTCAAGCCTTGCCAGACAATGTCAGGGTAGTTTCTTATGTGATGCGGGTACTGTTAAGGCATTGCTGCACAGTTGATTTAATCTCTTGATGCACAAAACATGAACTATAGCTGGGAAGGTATGTGGTGAAGTCCTTCCATTGCGGAGGAGGCCCAAATTCTGGTTTTGCCATCAATGCATCGTATGTGATCCTGGGCAAATCATTTAATCTCACTGTGTCTTATCTGCCAGAATTGGGACCTCCTAGAAGTGACCCAGTTCGCAGATTTTGCTATTAAAACATTCCTCTCATGGATTACTAAACTATAGAGTTTTGAGATATTAATAGTAGTGACCATTCGTATATTGCTATATGTCTCCCGGCTTACACATAGAAATGTCTTAGATGATGTCCTAGAATATCAAAGACTGATGACACTTCCGATCATATTTGCTGCAATGCGACTTCTGGAGAAGCCAATATATGTACAAATGACAGGGTCTGCTAGTCTTTTGGAATTTCCGGAAAAGGCCCTCAAGTGGAATCTAACAGGTCTACATTTTTTTTGTTATTTTGTTACACGTTAAAATGCTTTTTGCCAATGATTTTACCATGAAAGTGGATGTTGGGGGGGGGGGGGACGGTGCACGCCACAATCTTCTTCAGATATGCCTGTTTCTTAATTGTCCTGCAAAACTATTTTTTAAAGTTGGTAACCGCACTCCACTACCATTGCTCTGACCCAGGGGTGTTGCTTGGTCTGGAAATGATCTGGGGCTACACTAATGTCGGGACTCGGGGCGAGCTAGCCTTTTGGTTATAGCCCCTGAGCTTCTATCCGGGGCTACAACCAAAAGAGCCGGGGCTATTGCCCCCTTAGACCCTCCCCCCACTAGCAACGCCTCTGCTCTGTCCCACCCTCCATCCCGGTCCCACTGGCTACAGCAGCAGGAGCAGCGAGGTGGGCAGGACACGCAGCTTCATGGCCACAGGGCATCTCATGTAGTGGGAGGCCTCACATCCTGGGCTGCAAGACACAGGGGGTGCCTCTCTTCCCTTAAAACACTTGTTCTAGGCGGCCTATCTTTTTCCACTGTCGCCCACAGCCTGATGCTATGTGTGCAGAGTGAGAAAGGACTACATGCACGGAAGACGGCATAAAATAACTCAATTAACACTTTTCTGCGCACGCATTATGACATGTATCTAAGCCAAGGCTAACATAGAATTTGTCTCATAGACATCCTCAAGCTTTAAAGTCGGGCATACATATTATTTGCAACTCAAGTATGTGAACGTGCTATTGGCATGACTTATTAAGTGAATTCGTTTATTTGTCACTATACATGCTGCCGGTAACACCGTTTATGTGCACGTAAACCGGTGGAAACCCAAAATAGCACAAACAAAAGTTGTCATTTCAGAGATAAAATCTCATCCAAATTAAAATGCAAATTCTGGTACTAATGAAATTATATATTTCAATCGCAATGATGAATTTCTCTCTACAAGACGAGCGCTTGATAAATATTGTTTGATATCAGAAGGGGTGCTCTGAACTGTTTAAACAGCAGGGGGCATAATAACCTTTGATACAGCTAAGCAGGCGTGCATTTTACTGCACTGCAGCCGCTTGTTTGAACAGCTGGAGACTTCCCAGTTCACCCTTTTCTTCCAAGTTCACCCTTTCACCTGACGGTCCTCTCCCGACCACGGTGCGCCCAGGAGAGGACAAGGAGGCAGAGGAGGCGCCGAGTAGCATTCGCTAAAGAATGCCGACTGCGATGCACCTGCTGTCACCCAGCTGCTGGTGAGGGCTAGCCTTCAAATAATCGCTCTCCTTCACTGGGACGGTGTTACATTCTCTACGAAACCCTCGGCGGGAGGTCACTTTAGACTGAAAACGAGCTCAGGAGCTCCTTAAATAAGGAATTGCAGAGAGTTGTTTCTGAGTTTTACATCGATGAGTGCCCACCGAGTGCTCCACAAACAACCAATGCGAACTCTCACAAAGGTCTGCACAAAATGCGGATGCTTGACAAAACAATATGCCTCGTTTATAATAATATAGTACAAATGCATGGCAGCCTGCAAAAACCTGAAAATAATGTTCTAATAGTCAGGGCTTTAAGTGGGGTAAGAAATCGAGGGGGGGGGCTCATTTGGGGGCGTGGCTTGTGGGGGACGTGGCCTAAAACGTACCAAATCGTAAGGTATGCACACATATATATATGCATGTTATATATCTGTGTGCGTACCTTACTATGGTTTGTGTACTTTGCAAGCCATCTTTTCTAAACATAGAAATATGTATTTCTATGTTTAGAAAAGATGGCTTGCAAAGTACACAAACCATAGTAAGGTACGCACACAGATTTATAACATGCATATATATGTGTGTGTGCATACCTTACGGTTTGCCTAGTTTTCAGGCCATTTTTTTAAAAAAACATTTCGGTTTTATAAAAGATGGCTTTGAAAGTACACAATTCCAGCCATCTTTTATAAAGCTTTGACTACGGACAAAATTGTCCGTCGGCAAAGCTTTATAAAAGATGGCTTGAATTGTGTACTTTTCAAGCCATCTTTCATAAACCTCGAAAAATGTCAAGAATCCGCAGGTTCGCCGAGGTTTAAAGACGCCTCGGCGACCTGGGGAAACAAAGGGACAGTAACTGCCTCTGGTGACCCCTCGCGCGAGAGGTCACCAGAGGCAGTTACTATGACTTACAGAAGTGGCAGCCAGGCACAGCATCGCTGTGGTTGGCTGCCACTTCTGCCAGATTGCCTGACTTCATGGCAGGCGCATCTCCCGTCGTGGCTGCCGCCGCGACGGGATAATGCATCCCGCCAATGTTGCGTGCAGTGGGACGGGGGCCCCGGCAGGGCCCCGGCTCAGTCCCACTTTTTGGAGACTGCCGGGGCCCAGCCCCGGCAGGCCCCGGCCCACTTAAAGCCCTGCTAATAGTACTCTGTACAAAAGTCTTGAATTAATGTTCTTATTACAGGCTACTTGTGATATCACAACTGACCTGTAATAAGAAAATGACATCACAACCGCTCTGTATTCAGTTATTACTCTTGACGTTTCAATGCCTAATCCTTCAGCCAGCAGAGGGAATTTCACTGCAACACTTAATAAAGCAATGCAAAGCTTTTCACAGTCAATGCTTGCAGATTAGTTTTCTGTGACACATTGCAGCTGGCAATTGACATGGGACTGTTTATGGTAGAATGTTTACTTTTTGCACCTCTGGAGTTCAGCTCATGTGAGCAAGAATCTGCATGTTATTACTCATTCTAAAGCACACAATGAAGGTTTTTGTCAATACATGTAACTGAACTTCTTGAACTATGTTTCTGCACCCCATTAGGAGATACATTTTTGCTTTTTCAAATACAGATTCTATATGGATCACATGGATCAGCAAATGGAAGATCTCTTACATTGTATTAAGCAAGATACAAGATATTAAAGGGAATGTCCGTGTGAGGCCATGTATTTTAAGGAATGAAATACCTACTACCATACATAAAAATGAAATTGCAGCCACCTTGGAGTTCCGTGAACTTATAATGGAACTCGGCGTACGGCCTCATTCCTCTATTTGGCCACGAAACCCCTGTGTGACTTGCAATATCTTATAACGAACAGTAAAGCTGACATTGGGCCTCATTACGACCCTGGCGCTAAGGGGATAACGGTGCCGTAAAAGGCTGCGGCGCCATTAACCCCTTAGCGCCTAATTACGAGGTCCCTTTGCGGACCAGCCGTTAAAGTAGGGACCGGCAAAGGGACCTTGAAGGTAATTACAGTACCGCAATTTGCCGTAATTACCGCCTTCCCCATTCCCATTGAGCCCTATGGGGCAAAAATGGGAATGGGGAAGGGCCAATGGTGCATGGGGAATTACCGCCCCGCCAACCTTGGAATGGGGTGGTAATTCCCCATTGCACCATGGCAGACTCGTTACAATACCGGCAGCAACCATGGTGCTAATAGCGCCATTGGTTACCGCCGGTGTTGTAATGAGGGCCATTGTCTGTTGTATTACAGGGTTGCGGTGATATCACAACTGACCTGAAATAAGAAAAAGACATCACGACTGCTCTGTAATCAGTAATAGACCTTCAGTTGTGACATCACAGTGCTTGCTGCTTGAGACAGCACAGAGCAGAATGCCAACTCCCACTGCAGCACTTAATTAAAGCTGTGACAAACTTTTAAATTCCATTCTTGTGAAATAGCTTTTTGTAACACTTTGCAGCAATTAACTTATAAGAAACTGTTTATGGTAGTATGTTTTTTGTGCATTTGTTGTAGTAAAACACAGAAGAGCAAGACTCTGCATGTTATTACTCATTTTAAGACACAACACAAAGACATTTTAAATGCATTTTATCAACTTGCTTCATCAATACTTTTCCAACACATTAGTTATTTTTGAATTCCAAACAGATTTTAAATAGATTATATTTATCAGCAACTGGTAAGACAGCGCATTGCCATTTATTATAAGGAATACAATATCCTCTAACGTATGTAAAAGAGATATTGCAAGTCACCTGGGAGTTAGGGTACCTCATAAAGGAAATCAGACTTCAGCCTTGTTCCTTTATTTGGTCAGGGAACTCTGTGATGACTTGTAATATCCTTATAACATATGGTGGTGGTTATTTATCTCTTCTATACATTTGTGTCTACATTAATATGATATGCCCAAACCTTGCTGTAGTGCAAGACACAGAGCTCCTTATTACACAGTTTGCAGGTTTCGGGGTGAAAAATGTGCATGCAAGTTACAGTTACTGCATGCAAAATTCTGCCTGTCTCCGGCTCCGCCCATTTATAAGTCCACTGCTAGTCGTGCAGTAAGGGTAATGTTTGCATGCAAATTATTTTTTTTAATCTGCTTGCTTTAAGGGGAAAAAAAAGTCTTTACCGCCAGCATCATAACCATTACCACTTAAACAAGGAACAGAACGTGGAGGGGTGGCTATTTTAAAAAACTGAACCCATTTAAATTAAATTCCTACCTTTTCAGCAGCTACATGCACAACATGACATTGGAGCAGTTGCTGGTCCTTCCTTAGGGCAGTGGGGTGCTACTCCCTTTCTTTTGGTGATGGATGTGGCGCTGTGCTACAGTATAGGGCTGTAAGTTACAGTCCAAAGCAGAAGCACAGTGCGAGACAACACAGTCCACCTGGGTGCTGTATTTGCCCGGTGGACCCTGCTGCATGCCTCAGCACAAGGGTGAATGTACCTGTGCCGTTGTTTTTCTTTCTTTTTCAAAGAAGAGGTCCTCATTATAACTCGCCCGGTATGGAAACAACGGTGGCGGTAAACCCGCCGCCACCGTTGTTTCCATGCCGGGCGATCACAACTCCTGCAGGCGGAGGCGTCAAACCCGCCAGGTCTGACCTGGCGGGTTTAACACCGCCCGCCTGCAGGCGGACGAGGAAACAACGGCACTATCACGAGATGGTGCCGGTGTTTCCATGATCCCCATTCCCATTGAGTCCTATGCGACTCAATGGGAATGGGGATTTACACCATTCCACCTCCGGAATTCCCAGGACACTGAGGTTGTAATGCCCCGGTAATTCCGGGAGTCACGGAGGCGGAATGGTAATACGAGTCCGGCGGTAACCCGGCGGTTTTACCGCCTCAGTTACCGCCGGACTCGTAATGAGGCACAATGACCTTGAAAAAGAAAGAAAACCACAAAATACGTAGTGCCCAGCAATGAGAAGCTGACAGGCGTAGGAAGTCTGGCCCCACCAGCTCCCATTATGGTGAATGGGGTTACTGGTAGGAGAGCAGCACTCCTCCGTCAGTCAGTGTGTTCTGCAGAGCGGGCTGGCCATCTGGTCATGTTCCTATGTGACGGTGTGCTGAGGGTGTAAGCAGGTAAGTGAAATGATAAATTCATGTTAATTTGTTTGTACATTTGTTTGTATGTATGCACGCATGCATGCAAGGGGGATTCTCTGAATGTGTGGATGAATGTTTGTATGTTTATGTGTATGCAAGTGTGCTTGTCTAAATTCTGTATGAATGTGCGGGTGAACGTGAGCGTGTATGATGCATGAAGGCATGGGTGAATGAATGAGAGTGGACTTAAGTGACATGTATGTCCATATGTACGCATGCGTGCATGCAGGGGGAATTTCTGAGTGCATGTATAAATGTTTGTGTGTTTGTTCTTATGTATGTATTTTTGTCTAAATGCTGTATGAATGAGCAGGTAACGAGAATGTGTAAAGTGCATGAATGCGTTGGTAGATGAATGAGAGTGCATGTAAGTGACATTTTAAATTGATGTACATTTGTTTGTATGTATGTGTTCATGAAGGAGGGTTATCTGAGTGCATGAGTGTATGAATGCGTGTTTGTTTGTTTTTATGTATGTAGCTTGTCTAAATTCTTGATGAAGGCTCAGGTGAACGAGAGTATGTCTGCTGCATGAATGCTATGTGTTCCCAGAATGCCCCTAGTCTTTAAACTGGGCCCCTCATCTCCTTCATATTTTGATGCAGTTTGATCATGCCATTTGCTATTCGTTTATTTGAAAAAGAGCATCTATTTGTTTATTAACAAAATAGCATCTCTTTTAGAACATGTGATTGCTTTGCTACGCCTTTTAAAATGCAAGTATGTATTGTCTTTCATATAATGCCATATGCCACACATATGATGTTTTATAGCATGATAGGCTTTGGGGGGTAAACACTGGAAAAAGAGCACGTTACTGGAAACAGCTTTCGGTATCAGCGACAGAGAGAATGCCATACTATTATAGATATATTATCCACCATTCTAATCGGCTGGAATCAAAGGGGAAACACACTACTGAAAGGGGTCCACTGAGCCACACTCTTTCCAGGGGTTCTGCACATTGTATCGATGGCTCCTCATTTGTGCAAAGAGGTTGCAGGAAGCCAGGACTCACCAGTTTCCACATCTTTGCATGAGTGATATTGTGTATGCAGCCATGTGCATGGTGGAGATCCCCTTGCAATTATGGGGCAAGCCTTTTCATGAGTGATGTCCAAAGATTTCCTCAGATGTATGTTGATGTACTAAAAACAGGCTCAATCCGCGCTAATGTGTCCATTCCTTGGCAATTAGAATGTTGGCCTCTTGCAGCAGTAAGACTTTCTACACATTGCGGAAATGCTGCGTGGGCATTCTAGGGTACAGTCATATATGAAGTTCCCACACCTTTGTGTGGATCCTCTTATAACACATATTTTCTCTGAATCAAACAAGTTAGGATGAGGATCCTAGAAAATATGTGAACTGATTTCAGAACATAGGTGAGGAAAATTAATTGAAATGCAAACTGTCTGAATCAAGTTGCAAGGTTCCAAAATGGTGCTCTGCTTCTCTAACCAGTGCTGCATAGTACGATGAAGAAATGGCATGCAAAGGTAGATACATACCTTCTTCTGTAATAGAGAATACCGGACAAATGACACAGGTTTTACAAAGAACATTGGCCAGGTACATTTTATTGAAGTGCGCATGCCGAAACCTGAGAAAGCCCAAGGACTGGTGTCTGTTTCCACATATAATGTTATAAATATTGTCAAGTACAGAAGAAATCCCAGTTTACACCATCAAAATGTATTTAAAATGTAGTTCTTAAAGCAGGGTAATTCACTTATAAATGTCATAAACCCACGTTCCATGTGGTTCAAATGGAGTGTGGCTGTACTTTAAAAAATGAGAAAATGACCTACATCAAAATCCTAACTCTCTTGTTATGAGGATAAATACATATTTAAATGAAAGTGAGGCTCATTATGAGTCCGGCGGTAACCATGCCGGTACTACAGGCAGGTTGCCACTTGACCAGTAATGATTTACTGGTGCCTGACTTGCCGGTAACACAGGGGGATTACAACGCTGGCGGTCCGGAAAGTCAGGCACTTTAAATTGTAAATCCCCATTCCCATAGAGTCCCATAGGAACGCCACCGTTAACAATGGTGCCAGTGCTTCCATGACGGTCTGCTTACCATGGCCACTGTGTCCGGCACGGTCTGACCTGCAGACCTGTAATATGCCGGTCCGGAAACAATGGTGCCAGTAAGCTTACTGGCACCCTTGTTTACAGACCAGCAGGCTCAGAATGAGCCTAAGTGTCGTTAAAATGTAATGTTCATCTCATTCGTAATATGTGGTTCACAACAAATACATGTAAATAGTTTATTTCTTTTTCTAACAGCAAAAGAATTTACCAAGTGTACTATCATTTAACAAATATATGTCAAATAAATCATTGTAATGCCACTGTAAATGGAGAAAAGCATAATTAAAATATATCAAATGTCACAATTAGAGGTTAGACTGTTAGAACATATACAGGGAATTTATCGCTGTGTAATTTGTATTGCCAAATGCAGTGTCCCAATTTTACAGTGAGTCTAATAACAAGGAAAACTTCAGTTCAATTTAGGGAAAATAGGAAATGGGGAAGGTCTAGGGGATTCGCTCAGCCACCTGGAAAGCCAGTTCTCCTTACCGAGCAATCAAAGGAACAAATTAAGTCCAGTACAACAAAAGGAAAATGTGCTTAGGGGTTAGACAAATACCCTATAAATACATCTTTGCATTCCAAAACGTCCCAAAGGTGGGCTCCCAATAAGATATAATCTGAGTTGGTCAAACGAGGAGAAGGTCTGCTGTCCAGAATCACAGCATCAAAGGCAATAATATGCATTTAAAGTGTCAATTTTTACATTAGCTTGCCCATGAAACCATCTGCGCCTTGAGCTAATAGAAAATTCAAACAAAGTGATTCCTGTCAGCAGCTCATTTGATTCATTATGCTGACACAGGTTTGCATGTGCACAGTTCAACAAAAGAAAATACTAACAATTAAAAAATGTTATTTGTTTCTTAAAGCATTATTTTGTCTATGGTTGTATACTGCATAAGCATTTTTGAAAATGGCAACTGCTCTGCCATCATGAGAGTCTCCTCTTCAAAACAAGGCAAAACATGATACAATGTGTGCAAAAAATGGATAGATTCCCTAAACCCAAGCCTGTAGATTTGGATGGAACCCCCTCAATAGATTATATTTCATTCATATGCACATGCTCGAAACCGTGAGCAACACATCTACACTTGCAGAGAATTCACAGTGAATGTGATTTATATTAATGTTGATTGTGCTGAGTGTTACTGTGTTGCTGTGGATATTTATTCATTGAGCCTGCCAGGTGTATTGAAGTGCCCTGCTCGGCCTGCCTGCAGTCTTTGTACGTTTCCTACTTTGTGGGAGGAGACTGCCTTGTAATAACAGTAACACTCCTGGAGCACGCAGAGTGTGTTGAGCTTTACTGAGTTGCTGCGGAGGTTGCTTGATTGAGCCTGTCTGCTGTATTGGAGATCTCTCCCTGCCTGCAGTCTTTCTACGCTTCCAGCTTAGTGGGAGAAGACTGACTTTTAAAAACAGTAACACTCGTGGAGTGTGCATAGTGCGATGAGTGCTACTGTGTTGCTGTGTGGTGAGTTAAGTGACTCGTAATTAAATGCAATTCAGTGGAAGCTGCCTGGGAGGAGGTCGAGCTTCTAGATAGGAGGGAGTTATAATTCACTATTCTGTTTACATGTAGTCTCTTGATTAGTGCAACATTGTGTTCACCTCACTCTTGAGCTGACTTTTTCAACCTCTACTAGATATCCCGATTAGCTACGTCTTTTGTACGAAGTTGACACATATCTAAGTAAGCCGTTTGACACTTTTGAACACACGCATTGTCTACTTACACAGAAATAGTACGGTGGTGTCATTACATAGTACACACATAATGAGCACAGAAGGAGATTTGATTAATGACTGCAATGTACCTCTGTGGACTCTCTTGGCCGGCACAATCAGGAAGAATCTGCCTATCCAAGGAGGGGGTGGGGGTCATAAACTAAAACAAGCTAT
The DNA here is from genome assembly GCF_040938575.1 of Ambystoma mexicanum. NCBI lineage: Eukaryota > Metazoa > Chordata > Amphibia > Caudata > Ambystomatidae > Ambystoma > Ambystoma mexicanum. Next base: position 538,662,025 of record NC_090927.1, on the reverse strand, counting down.
GACAATGCCAGCGTGTAAGGTTATGAACTTACCTACAGCCGCCTCTAAACACTTGGAGGCCGATTCATGGATTTGATGTGCGATGAGTTTTTCAGCGCAAGCGTGCGAAAGCGTGCGAATCGCAGTGCCAGTGCGAAAATCGCAGCGAAATACACACACAGCGATTCATGGAAGTCTGTGCGCATGGAAATCCATGGATGTGCACCAAAATTCTGCATGGCACACGCTGGCGCAGACTTCTCCAAACAGCGTGCGCTACTTGCACAGCGAAATCGCACATAGCGTGGCGCACACAACAAAAGTAGGAGGAACAGGGGGCGTGACACGCAGAATGGGGAACAACTCGTGAAAATGTGGGTGTCACGGGGAAGTACAGGAGGCAAGTGCGCAGAACGCCCATACGCACGTTCAAAACACGTATTCATGGAATCGAATGGGGCTAAGGTGTGCGCCAAAAAAGACGTGCTAATCAGGAAACGCGTACGCCAGCAGGAAGCAGGCGTACGTGGACCCGCGCAGCATAAAAATGCGCGCAAACAACAAACAAGCACAGACGCCAGGATGAATATACCGTTCCTAGCAGCAGTGGTCGTGGGATACCGCAGGAGGAGGAGAAGGATAGTCAGGCCCAGAACTTTTACACCTAGAACCAGCCTTTTTGGGATGCCTGATGACCAGGTGTATGGGAGGTACAGGTTTCCACCTCACATAATACTCGACCTGGTCAGTGAGTGGGAGGATGACCTCGCATCACCCACCCTGTGCTTCCAAGCACTCAGCCCCCTGCATAAGGTCCTCAATGTAATGCACTTCTTGGCCACTGGATCATTTCAGCGGACAAGTGCCATAGTGGGTGGGGGGTGTCACAGGCCACGCAGTCACGCTGCCTACACCAGGTCTTGGTCATCATGACTGCACGCCCATCAGTCCGCAGGCACATATACCTGCCCAGAACACCTGCAGAAAGGCAGGCTGTCGTCCAGGATTTTTACGGGGTGGCACACTTCCCCAAAGTGCTAGGTGCCATTAACTGCACCCATGTGGCTCTACGTCCTCCCAGGGCATCTGAGCACATCTATAGAAACCGCAAGCACTGGCATTCCATCAACGTCCAACTATCCAGGGTCCACCCACGACAGTTTTATTTACAGAATGTCAACCCTAAACCAGGACCTAGAAGCTGGGCGGCATGGCGATACATGGCTGCTCGCTGAGTATAAATGCCACAGCACATGCATGCATGTCACATACTGAGTAATGTCACAACCCCACTAATGATACCCATCACCACCTCCCCAGGGGACAGTGCCTACCCTCTGAGCACCCACATGATGACGCCAATTAGGAACCCCACCACGCCACCCGAGGTAAGATACAACACAGCCCACATTGCAACCCGGGGCATAGTGGAGCGCACATTCGGAGTGCTCAAGTCACGCTTTCGCTCCCTTGACCGTTCTGTTCACTGTTATACGCTCCCCCAGTAGTGTGCAGGATCATAGTGGCAGCATGTGTCCTGCACAACATTGCAACATGCCAGGGCCTGCCCGTGGACATGGTGGTGCCCCTACATCCCCAACCACATGCACGGCCGCTGCGCATGGGAGGGGAAAGGGCACGGGGTGAGGCAGCCCGTACGCAGCTGGTGGCTAATTACTTCACCTAAAATCACATGCCTGTGGAGTGCACACAGCCCTGGCACATACCAGCTGACAATCAATGATGATGACATAAGGGACAGTCAACTGTCACAACCATACCAGCCTGAGATTGGTCACCTGGAAGTGTTACATTGTGTGCATCCCTACCTACACAAACACCACCAATGCTGTGTCATCAAAAGGCACACTTCTATGCTGCTAAAATCATTACCCTCTTGCAAAATACAACATGACAACTGTGACATGTGACCCAACCCCTCCCCAGCACCGCCACCCAACACACCATGGCATGTCATGCTATGTGAGAGCAAACAAAGCAATCCCCAAAACATGACACAAGTGTCAAAGTACAGTGTCCCTAGTGGAAACTGCCCACACACAATATGCTCCCAGTAATGCTCCCAGTAATGTCGAACTAACAACACACATGACCAAATACTTACCAACAATACAATGCAGCTACACAACCTCAAACATAGCATAAACATGACAGTACTAAGTTAAAGTAATGGTAGTCTTACAACCTGATTATGCCAGCACATCAACCACTTCCAACTGTACAGTGCTGCTGCCACGCAAATGTCTAAGTGCACTGCTTACAACGTGAACTCCATCTCCAAAGTAGACGGCCTTGTGAAGACATGAGGAATTAACCTGCAAATTAGGAGAAAGACATGGATGCACAAGCACATAGCAATACACCATGCAGTGTACAATTCAAACACAATATCCACTAGGAATGTATACACAGTATTGACTACAGACTGCCCACACAGCTCATGGGAGTCCTACGTCACCGTGTAAGTCACTATCACTTGGGCACACCCTTTACAAGCCCATGGAAACGAGAAGCAGGAGTGGTGTGTGCCTCACAAACCCAAGCATCTAACCCAAACTCAGGACAAGCCTGCATGTGCCCAGCCGGAATACAGTGGCTGCCCACGGAAGCCACACAAGGCAACACACTGGGGGGGGGAGGCCACCCAGGAGGTCCGAGGACAGGGTACGCACCAACAGCCACCTGTGTGGATGTTGGGAAAAAAAACACCTCCATGGGCTCATGGCCTGCACGACTATGCCATTGTGGGAGAACTGCTGCTGTCGCTCTCATCACCCTCTGCTGCTGCCACAGGAGGTGGTGCTGCCACAGGAGGTGGTGCTGCCACAGGAGGAGGTGGTGCTATGGGAGGTAGCCCACGCAAAGCCCTGGTATGGTCCTCCATGGCAGCAAGCATGCGGGTGTGGAAGGTCTCATTCTGTAGGATTATAGTGCGGAGATCCCCATGTAGCATCTGACGTGATGCCCGGATCTCCTCCCGAGTTGCCTGCATCTCAGCTGAGAGCGAACGTGTGAGCCGCTCCAGCTGCTGTTCTGTCCTCAAGTTAGTGGAAGCCTCAAGGGCAACAAGAGTCTCCCTGAGGTGATGGAGTTCTACCCTCAGGGCTTCCCTGTGGCCCTGGAACTCAATTGATATTGATTGGCGTAGAGTCTCCAGTGCCGCCCGTATGTCCCTGTTGGACGCCAACATGTCCTCCCTGTGTGATTGGCAAATGGAGTCTGTCGCCTGCTGTAGTTGCTCCATCTGCCTTTCAGGGGGGACAATGGAAGTGGCCACCCTCTCCATTGCCTGAGCCATCATCTCAACTGATGCTGCCTGTTGGCTTGCCATACCGTACATGGATTGTTCCCATACGGTATTGCCTGGTGGGGTACGGCCACCGCATCGGCGGGCACCACACCTGTTTGGGGCAAGGCGATCTGCGCCTTGCTGTGCCGGAACTGCCTGAGGCTGCAGGACTGCATTCCCCCTCTGATCTGCTGGCCCGGGAACAGGATCAGATGTTGTGGAGTGTGACCCTGCATCCGTAACCGCCAAAGGTGGACTTACCAACACTGACATCCCCATAGAGGGTTCTACCCCTGGTGCAGGTGGGTTGGACAGAACAGAATCCCTGCCAGAAACAATTACCTCCGACGGCATATAGGTCTCATCATCTGAATCAGCACCTGAATAGAGGTCTGGGGAGGTGCACCCGGAGGCACCCCTCGACAGAATGGTCTGCAGCAAGATTGGGTTCTCACCCACCACCACACCACGTCCCCCACTGGTGCCCGGTCGTGCCTGAGATTCCTCCTGGGTCTGCACCATCTCCTCAACCTCAACAGCATCAAGTGCGTCATCCCCTGCAAAAACATGAAAGACAAAAAATGGAAACAGGCATTAGCACCATAGCACACAAATAGGCCTGACAAGCTACAGAACCAGTACATGATTTACACATGTCCCACATGACTATAACCCTCCAATGCATGCACTGTCACAGAGTTGGAAGGGGAGGCAAAAGGCAGACAATGATGACACCAAGATGGAAGAGCAACACATTTGCTGCATGCTGGGTAGCACTGCCATCACACATTGGCCTGTGAGCGGCATGTCCAATACACATACATGACACATGCCATCACACAGATGGCATGTACCATAGCCATGGTACATTCCACAAGTACATCCATATGTCAGTGAGTGAATACTGTCAGCCATCCATGTGAGATGGAAATGTTGAGATGAAAAATGCTACATAGTGTGACAAAATAGGCATGTTCCACACACTGCAACACATCCAGTGTACAAAAATACAGTGATTGCAGGCGGATGTACACGTCAATGGTTGTGCACTTCAACATGACAGGAAAGAACTATCATGTTACACATTCAAACAGGCCCCAAAAATTCCTGTGAGCAGGCCAATACTCAATTAGCCTGAATGGTCAAATCATTCACCTAACAGGGTAACACATGTGGGCCAATGTGGGGTTCTTCAATGACAGAAGCATGTCACAAATGTGACAATACGGCTGAGGAATGCGTAGCAAAAGTGGGAGAATTGAAACAATCAGCCTGAACGAACACTGAAAAATACAAACAATGTTGTTGCAAGATTCCACTTCAAGGGCAACTGCCGTAATGTTGCGCTAAATTACTAATATGGGCAGAAGGGATACTGTCACACCCAAATCCAAGGCCGCTGAATGTTTTGGATGAAGCACATGGGTGACCCATACCACTCAGGCACACAACCCTCACCTGGCACTAAATCAGAACCCGTCACCCAAACAACATACACATGCATTACACACACATGCATGGGCACTCACCGGACAATGCATCATAATCAGGTAGTCCTCCCACACCTTGGACCGGTTCCTCTGTGATGAAGGCCCCAGCAACAGACTCATGTTCAGTGAGTTCGTTGTCCTCTTGTGGAGACACACCGCCAGTCACCAGAGTAGCGGCATGATTTGAGGCCAGCTTGTTCTTTGCTCTGCGTTTCAGGTCATTCCACCGCTTGTAGCAATCATCAGCTGTGCGCCTCACAAATCCAAGGGCACTTATGCAGTCGGCGATGGTCTGCCAGTGTGCTTTACGTTGACCTGGTGTGGTCTTGCACCCTGCAGTCACCAACATTAAGTGGCTATGTGCCGACACATAGCCCACAAGTGCATCAAGTTCCGGATCATTGAAGCAAGGCTTCCTTGAGGTACCGGAGTGTGTAGCCATGTCTGGGGTCTCAGCCTGTCGTGCCAGAGAACCCTTCTTCCTCTTCTTTAAAAGTGGAGCAGAGCCAGAGTGGCTTACGCCGCTCTGGTCAGTAGGGGCAGAATCACCGGTGGACTGGGTAATAGGAGTGTGGGAATCACAATGACCATAGGTCTTGATGCAGGCATTGGTTGCAGGGTAATGTTGGCAGGGGGAACGTCAGTTTGATGGACCGGGACTGACACTGTCCTGGCTGGGAGAGTCAGAGCTGGGGCGCATGGAGCTGCAGCTGCCCCTGCAGCCTCCCCACCCTGCATACTTGGGGCAGCAGATGACATAGCTGCCCCAGATCCATGTGGATTGGTGACAACAACTTGCACCGCCACACATGGCCTAGACTTGCCGACCTGGAAGTCAGCCAGGGATTCATCCTGTGCCAGGTCAGGTGCCACAATGGGCTGGTCCAACAGGGGCTGAGCTTGGATGGTGTCAGCCACGTTTCCCTCAACCATGGGGTGGGGGGCATGGGTGTCCCTGATTGTTCCTCCACACATGGGGGCATAGGGGCACCCTGCAAATCCCGGCCACATCCCCTACTGCGTCCACCACGCCCACCTCTTGAGGGTCGGACACCTTTGCCTCCCTTACCGCTTGGTCGCCTCCCAACCATGGCACTGATGTTGTTGTGCGTATGGGAGTTGCAGTAAACTATTGTCCTGGGCAATTGGGGGTCAAAGGGGTAGGATACCAGATGGAATTCGTACCCTAGTGCTCTAACAAGGCTGTCTGTGTCCCCTGGGGGAAGATGATGGGTCACGCAATGCACAGGCAGCCCAAAATCAAAAATAAACGGCACGCAACCCCTCGTAGACCATGTGCGTGAAAAAATGAACCCGCGATACGCTGTGGCAACCAGAAACACAAAAATAAGCATACGCGTAATACACGCAGTTTACAATGACCTCTGAAGGGGAACGCGACACTCGGGGCAAGCACAGTTGCTAAGTACGTGCAGAACTCACCGTCTGCCTGGAAAAAGAACGTGAAAAATACGCGCGTTGGCAACACCCCCGCCAAAAGAAGAATTGTACGCTGTCTGAGGAGACAGGACAAAAGGAGAAGTGAACTCTGTTTGAGGAAACAGGCCCAAGAAAAAATCCGAAAAGAGCTGTCAGAGGTAACAGGGAGTGCGAACTAGAAACGCTGTGAAGTAATCGTGTGTGAACCGACAAGAAGTACAGATTTCACCCACTCGCTCTCCACGAAAAGCACGTACAAGGAAATGGCGTCCTGCACGCAGCTTTTAAACCGGCCCACACGTACACATCAGAGACGCGTGTACGCGGGCGCTTTCCTCCAATTACACGCGATGACACTCGGACGTGCAGTTTTTCCATGTGTGCTCTGTCATCACGTGCTATGAGGGAAACGCCCATGCGCGTAATGTAACTTACGCGCTTACGCGCTAAGGGCCTTTGGTCCAATGGAATCGCGTGCGTGTGCTGACGCACTTACGCGCTAAGGCCCTTTCCTGGAATTACACGCTGACGTGCAAGATTTTCCCCAGGACCCAGTTGCCCACCCACTCCTGCCTCTGGGGTTGCCATGTCCAGCACTGTACCATCTGGCAGCACTGGCCCAGCCAGAGAGGCAGAGGGCCACCAGCTTCAGTGCCACCGAAGTTGGTGTCCTGGTGGAGCAAGTCCTGGGGCAGTATGATGCCCTCTTTGGAAGTTCGTGCGCCGACAAGGAAGGACGGACCAGGATCTGGATGGACATCGTGACTGCCATCAACGCGGAGGGGTATGACATGTCAAGAAGCGCTGGGAGGACTTCAGGCCCAGGACCCTCAACACGGCCCGGCACCTCGCTAAGGCAGCGGATGCCAGTGGGCGCCGGGGCCAGCTGTCAGACCATCAAATGAGGGTCCTGGAATGTATATGCCCAGTGCTCTACGTCCAGATCCTTGAGAGGCAGACCCGTCTGGAGTCGAGCGGTAAGTGTACATGCATGTTGATGGTATGCTGTGCGTGTCGTGTTGTGCCAGTAGTGTGCAGGTTGCACATGTGTTTATGTAGGGCCATGTAGGAATGTGTATGAACATGGGCGTGTGGCTGCCACATGTGAGTCCTCTCAGGTGTGAGACACATTGATGGTGTATGTGTTGGTAAGCATGCTGGGCATATGCAGGTGTGGGAGCACACAGGTTTCAATCTCTCCGTATGTACATTGGCATGGTTGTGGCACAGATGGTGGTTCATAATTCATGTGTCTGCACTGTGTACATGTGCATGTATGTATATTTCACAAGTGTGCAAATGTGATGCATCATGGATGCACGTGACACTGATATGGAGAAGGATGAATGGCAGATGTGACATGTATGGCGATCTCTTCACTGAAACAGTTGCAGGAGATGTAGACATGCATGTAAGTGTGGTGGCGTGTGTGCATGTCTAGTGCACTCCCTGTGTTTCATGTGATGTCTGGCTCACCTTTGGCTGCTCATGCTGTTGTATGTGTATGGATGTTGCTGGCCGTTGTGATATGGCTGTGGAATAGCTCATGTGTGTGAGTTGAAATGACATGTGTGTTGGGGATTGCGATGTCATGTCTAAAGTTTGACACTGCCACTCATGTGGAACTGTCATGTGTGTATCAGTCCATTGTACAGTGACCTCATGCCTATCTCCTATCTCTCCCTGTGTGCAGCGTCAACTGATGAAGAGGGCGGAGAGTGTGCTGTGGAGCACAGCGGCAGGGATCGCACCGCCAGCCGGAGACGCAAAGCCCGGCTCTCCTCCCAGGTTGTGATCTCGTCGGGGAGTGAGGAGTCCGGTGCCATGTCCCAGGCCGCAGCTGCCGAGGGTAGGTCCAAGAGGCGGAGGTCGGAGTTGGACTCCTCGGCAGCAGAAGGGGCAGCTGAGACCCCACAGGGTCCGACGGAGGAAGATGGCACGGAGTCATCCAGGTTGGTGGGGGGTTTGGTGGAGGAGGAGGCCGTGCAAGGGACAGACACAGGGTCTGGAGGTGGGGATTCCACTGGTGCTAGTGGTGCAGTGCAGGGGCAGGGACAGGAGGCAGCACAGGCCACCGCGGAGGTGCCTGTGTGTAATCCTGTCCCCGATCCTGTGACTGCATCATCCCACACCAACAGGGATGCCTACGTCCAGACCTGTTTTCAGGGAGGGGATCCGCTTACAACAACTGGCCTTCCTCTCCCTGCGGACATGGCTATCTGGGTCCTCGTTGAGCCTGTCCTGGGTGGGGTGACGTTGCGTCAACGGGCCATGCGAGCTGACCTGCAGTCTTTTAATGAGGAGACTGCACGTCTTCTCGGATGGCTCGTTGACCGCGTTGACCTACTGGGACAGCTCATCAGGGCCGGACTCCTCCGTTTTCTGGTTCTTGTTCTGACCCCCTCCTCAACTGAACCCCCTATGCCCCAGTCGTCCTCCATGCCATCTTCCCACCCATGTATCACCTGGGTACCCTATGGAGCTGCCTCTGACCCTGCGGCCAGGCTGGTGGAGGACACATCCCTGCCACAGTCGGGAGTCGGACGTCCAGCAGGGGTGGCCACCTCAACAACTGCACCCAAGCCGGAGGAGGATGTGCAGGCAGCAAGAGTCAGGGCACAGGCAGAGGCACAGCAGCAGCAGCAACAAGGTGGGAGGCATCATGCCTTGGGGCCTTCGACATCGGAGGGGCAGGGATCGGCCAGAGGGCAGGAGGACCCAGGACTGGAAGTATCTTCCGTGTGGCAGTGGTTAGGCCATGCTATAGATGCGGAGCGCAGCGGGCAGAAAAGGCACGGCTCACGATGGTCAGGGCGGAGAACTCCATGTGGAGGGCCCTGAGGCGGGCCGAGTGCCTCGAGGCAATTCGCAGGGACTTGGAGGAGAACATGTCGTCGTCCCTGCGAACCCTCAGGGCCATGGAAGAGGACCGGCTCCAGGACATTGAGCAGGAGTTTGATGATGCCCTGGCCCGGGACATCCAAAAGTGAGCCGTCGGACTAGCCCGCTGCCCTTGTAAATAGTTTTTAGAGTTAGGTTTCCTTTATGTTTTCCTTTTATTTGTGGTCAATGGACAATGCCACCCAAATTTGTATATAGTTATATTTTTAGGTAGGTAGGTAGGTTTCATTTGTTTGGTTGGGATCATGGACCCTTTACATCCTTGGACAATGGATTGTATATAGTTTAATCACGTTTTCAATTTTTTTTTTTGTTTTGTATTATGGACATGGAGCAATGGATTTTTTTTCCCCGGACAATGGATTGTATATAGTTGGACTATGGATTGATTTTTCTCTTTTTTTTTGGATATGAACATGAAGCAATGGATTTTTTTTTATATACATTTCCTTTGGCTTTGTGTTGTTGGAGGCTGACTTTGGACTGTTTTTCTTTCAAATTTATATGGATTGGTTATCATTTTCATTCAATCATCATTTGCACATGCTTTTCATTTCATGTTTCATATTTTGGTATGCTTTCATTTCATTTTTGATTTCATGTACATAATACATTTTCATTTTTTAGTTCCATGTGTGGGATTCGCTCATTGGGTTGATGCATGTGAAAATGTGGGTTTACACAAGCAATGCCAACCAGTGTAGGGGTGCAAGGGGACATGAGTGGCAGGTGCCCTGCAGGTGGCAGGTGCCCTGCACTGCTGGAGGGTGGAGGTACAAGGGGACATGCGTGGGACATGAGTGGGGGCCTGCTGAAATTGCGTGTGAAACTTCACTCAAACCCCAGGAATATTGGCCCTTTGCGAGCGGGGTACGTGTATTACGGGGTTCGCGGGAAGTCTCACACGCGATTTCAGCAGAGTACGTGTATAACGGGTTTGCGGGAAGTCTCACACGCAATTGGTGTCTGATGCTGCCTGCACATCCTCCATCAGCTGGTCTCCAGTTGTGGTGTCCACCCCTGCTGGGCCGCCGACTCCCGACTGTGGCAGGGATGTGATTTCCACCAAGCTGGCTGTGTTGGTCGGGCCAGGTCCACAGGGGGCCCTGGTGGAATCTGGGCTGGAAGACGGTGTGGAGAACGACTGGCGCATAGTCTCCACAGAGGAGGAGAGGTCCGCCAGAGTGTGCGACACATGTAGGGACCCACCAACCAGGACGGAGCCCATACATTCATGGGACCTCTCGTCCGCAGGTAGTGGATAGGCAGATGACATGGCACTCTCCCCTACCTGCGGACGGGCCTGGGACAGGGCCTCCCTGCTGGTGCATGGTGGTGCAGTCACAGGGTCAGGGACAGCGACATGCATAGGCCCCTCCGCGGTGACCTGTGCTGCCTCCTGACCCTGGCCCTGGACTGCACCACTTGCACCAGTTGTACTACCCCCACCAGGCCCCATGTGCAGCTCAGTAGCGGGCTCCTCCTCCTCTGTGGAGACCACCAACCTGGATGTCTCCACACCGTCTTCCGCCATTGGAAGCCCCATGTGGGGGCTCACCCGGCCCTTCCGCCACAGCCGTTGTGGCAGACGCAGCACCAGCCCCATCGGTCCCGGATGATGGTAATTCCTGGGAGGGTGGCTGGGCCTTGCGTCGCTGCCCAGTAGAGGCATCCCCGCCGCTTGGCTCCACACGCTGTCTCCGCCCTCTTCTTCACTTGACGCTGCGTAGAGGGAGACATAGAACACAAGCATCAGGGTACAGTACAAAATACCCTAGACAGGAAGCAATAACACATGAGTGGCACTGTCAAATGTCACTTCCATCTTGTCATTCCACAACACATGGGTGAATGCACACAACACACATGCAGAAACAGTCCTGGCGCCTGCAATCAACATCAACATCCATGTAGAAGGGCCCCTGTAAACCAAGATGTTGCCTTCAAAGTCACATGCAGCCATGGCGTTTCAAAGTCACACACACACTTCTCTGGCACACACACACACGTGCACCATACAAGTACATGACATCAGCACCCATTCCTCACCCCCCCTTCATGTCCAGGAACAGAGAGAGCCATGCTTTCATGTGTGCATTCCGCATAGAGCCCCCCATGTTGCATTAAAACACATGCACCAACCATGTGGTTCACACATAACTGGTCTCACATGCATGACCATGACGTCCCTGCACACACACATCCATACATGGCCTATGTCACACATACAGGCAAGCATCAGACTAGCAGCACACTGCAACATGCCCTGTCTCACACAGCAATGCTTGGCCACTTACCGCTCAACTCCGGACGGGTCTGCCTCTGAAGGATCTGGGCGTGGAGCGCTGGGCCTACGTGTTCCAGGACCCTCATCTGGATGTTACTCATGCGTACCCGGCCCCCCTCTGCGAGGCGCTGGGCCTTGTGGAGGGTCCTGGACCTGAAGTCCTCCCAGCGCTTCTTGACGTGCTTAATGTCGGGGGTTGCCAGCCCCTCTGCGTTGATGGCAACCACTACGTCATCCCAGATCCTCTCCCGTCCTTCCTTGTTGGCACGTGATGTTCCGAAGAGAGCATCGTAATGCCCCAGGACATGCTCCACCAGGACACCAACTTCGGTGTCAGTGAAGCTGGTGGCCCTCTGCCTCTCTGGCTTGGGGTTGCCAGTGGTGCCAGATGGAGATGTGCCCGACATGGCAACCCCAGAGGCAGGAGTGGGTGGGCAACTGGGTCCTGGGGCTGGGCTGTGGAGCGATGGTATCCCAGTCGGGAGTCTTCTGTTCCAGCAGGGGTGGACACAGCAACTGGACCCCTGCAGATGGCTGATGTGCAGGCACCAAATAGCAGGGCACGTGGGCAGCAGACAGTCAGGCAGCAGCAGATGGCAGGTGGGAGCGTTCTGGGGGGCAGGAAAATGGCCATCAGGGCAGGAGCGTGGTCTTCCGTGTGTGTATGCGTGGCCAGCTTGATACGGAGTGATTTGGCATGTGAAAAATGTGCACATCAGCATGTGATTCGAGGAAAGGCCATTAGCGCGTAAGCGGGTCAGCACACGTACGTGATTTCATTGGACCAAAGGCCCTTAGCGCGTAAGCGCGTCTGTGACGTATTGCGCACGGGCGTTGCCCTTTCGGGTTTAAAACTTCACGCGAACCCCAGGAATACATGTACCCCACTCGCACAGGGCCCTTTCACGTGTAAAACTTTACGTGAACCCCAGGAATACACGTACCCCACTCGCACAGAGCCCTTTCGCGTGTAAAACTTCACGCGAACCCCAGGAATACACATACCCCACTCGCACAGGGCCCTTTCGCGTGTAAAACCTCACGCAAACCCCAGTTATACATGTACCCCACTCGCACAGGCCCTTTCGCGTGTTAAACTTCCCGCGCACCCCCGAAATACACGTACCCGGATCCAATCGCCTGTGTGACTTCACGCGAACCCCCGTAATACACGTACCCTGCTGAAATCGCGTGTGAGACTTCCCGCGAACCCCAGTTATACACGTACCCCACTCGCACAGGCCGTTTCGCGTGTGAAACTTCCAGCGCACCCCTGAAATACACATACCCAGATCCAATCGCGTGTGTGACTTCCCGCGAACCCCCGTAATACACGTACCCCACTCGCACAGGCCATTTCGCGTGTGAAACTTCCCGCGAACCCCGTAATACACGTACCCTGCTCCAATCGCGTGTGAAACTTCACGCAAACCCCAGTAATACACGTTCCCTGCTTGGCTTTGCTGTTTGGCAGCCCTGTAAACTAGTCCAGGGTTATAGCAGCCCTTTGCGCTGGATTGGGGATTTTGATGGCTTTTCCTTGCGTGAGTTACGTTCTTGGGGGCGTAACTGGCGCTGCTGCAGGGTCGCTGCGCCACGGCTGGTTTTGGAGTCTAAAATCCATGAATACGCTGTGCACGGAAATCGATTTTAGCGCACGCGGCTGGCGCAGACATTCCCATGCGCACACTGTGCGCCAGCCGCATGCGCCACTTTTGTGCGAAATTCTATGAATTACCCTGTTGGCAACAAACGAACCAAGTCAATCCCTTGTTTACTAAATAAAGTGCTGGCTTCCACTGTCATTCTTCAAGGAAACCATCCAGATGAAAATATTAGTACTGGTGTTGGGCCACTAATTGTAACAGCTGTGATGGCAGACCTCTGTGCATCTTTCATTATTACCTCTAGGCCAGGCAATAGGATGGATGCCACTGTGTACAAGGACCAAGTAAATTCAATTGTTCTAGATGTGTCATTTTTTAAGTCTTTGTAGGAAAATAGGCAACCTAGGTGACAGGAGTGGGATGGGTTGCACCTCAAATGGTACCCTAGTCCAGGTGCTAAATCAAGGCAGTGTGTTGAGGTGGGACACACAAGATAAACAAGAAAATCATCCTTAAAACCATCATGCACAACTGACTTATTTAGTACCAGGAACACACAAATGAGGTGTGATTCCAACATATTGCCAAATATGGATTCCCTGGGGGCAGCCTCTATTTCTGCTTTACACTTGGTACCTGATACCTTGTTAAGAATGTATAACAGCATTAAGGATATAGTACAAGACATAACTATACAAATTTTAGCAACTGACTATAAAATGCAGTCTCTGCTGGATCACACTAGAAAGACCAAGAGTATGCTGCACGTAAATCAATCAGATGCCTTCGATTTGATTTGGCCATTGATAACACAATATTGGAAGAGCTGAACGTTGAAGAACAGCCATGCATTTATGTTAGTCAAACACCTAACAGCTCATTGCCATTAGTGGACTGTTACACTGATTTGAGTACATCATCAGTGTTGTTCAACATGCCAAGAGCAGAGGATGGCACAGAGGATGGGGAATGAGAGATGGCCCACCCCAGCTTGTGTCAGATGGCAACAGATCAATTCCTTTTAAAAATAGAAAAACGAAGAAATTGCCAGAAAAAAAGTCACAAAAAATAAATCCTCATTGAATTTTTTTGCTCACTACAAACAGAGGGTGAGGTCATTGACTTAAAGGAATAGTGTGCTAAAATGTTTTATTGTCCCGAGCGTTTGGGCATGTGGTTTTAAGCAAACTGTGAACGATCATAAAAACCTTTCCTATGCACCTTACCTTAGTTTTCCGCACTTTTACACATGCAACATCAGGCAGTCGGGCGTGGCCATCTTGTGCTAATCTTATCAGTTTATCCATGGCCATGAATTCAAGCGCCCCTGCAGCACTAAATCATATCCCCCGCCCCTGAAGCCGACATCACTATTCCTAGTGATATTCTCCACCTATTTTCATGATGTTAGTGGGCAGCGTAGCCAAATGCGCCCAGTCACCACTTACGGCTTAACGTTAGTTGATGCAGAACCCGGAATATCAACACACACATCCTCTCACAGCACAGCGTGTCCCAAATCAGAATAGAAAACACTATTTTTAAAGGTAACACTAATACTCTGCAATTTATAATGTGCTGTTATTTCATAATAAACACTCTGAGAACATCCGCCAATTTCCATATTCAACCAAATTTTTTATTTCTTTGTTTTCGAACATCAAATCTTTATCAAGAGGCACACAGTGTTCCTTTCAGTGGAGAAGAAGCTTATTGGACGCACAATGAATCGCAAGGCTTCGATATCAGGTTCTTGCTAGACCACCGTAAACGATGTCAGGTTGCTCCTGGTCTCTGGTACCATGAAAGGGCATATCGGTCTGGGGCGATCGTCCCACAACAGCATAGTTGTGCGCCAGCCATTTAGGTGTATCTGCCACTGCCTGCTGAAGAACCTGTCACTGGGTATCTGGAATCACTGACATTCTCAGATTGGAATGATGTAGCTGTGTAGAAAACATAACAGAAATATATCTCAATAGCCGTTATTATTCTAATTTATCCATTTACCCTTTAATTCTGCACCAGGTGAAACCTAATAATGAACACAAACCAGAAACAATGGAAACACAGAGAAAACATAGTGGAAAGTTGGAGTCGACGATGTGCTTGAGAGGTTAGTGCTGTGGGGTACGTTTAGCTTGCAATGGAATCCGGATGTGGAAGCTGATGGAAGAATTCGAACAACACATAGATGCCATTATAGCGGAATATTAGTAACATACTTGGCGTTGGTGGAACCTGGGGGAACCCAGACGTGGACTCCATGCATTTCGGTGCTGGACTGCCCATGTGCCCGGGACAAAGACAAATACATACAGTTTGTGCTTGTCAACACAATATGCCCCAACCAACAACCCATTATAATGTAAGCCAGCAATACCGGTCAGAAAATGAAACCTTGACTCATTTGTCTATAAACTCGTCTACAGTAAAACTGACATTATATTTGGTATTTCCATTCTCTTGGCGTACTGCATAGTGCCCGCTCAGATCAACGGTTTTCATGAAATTAAATTACATGTTCCTTTGTCCAATTTTGAAATGGTGAACCTCATAATTTTTGCGGGTATTACCCACCTCCCGTCATTCAATCCATAGCGAATCCTCCCTTTCTTCCAAGGACAAACAACAATTGAACCTCATGCTAAGTTTCCTTTTTTGAAGGAAAGCCACAAATCAAAAACATACTGTACTGGATGCATGTGTGTGAACAGCCCACAAGCAACATCAAATGCAGTGACCTTCCCTCCCATGGGAGCGATTAGCCCAGCTGACTAACGTGGAATTTGAAATATGTTCCAAAAACAAACTAATTGTTTGCTGGCATCCACCAATGGCGCGCTATCGTGAATACTTTTTTACTCTTCTATATTGATAGTGATTTAGTTATTTTATAACAAAAGTTCCAGTTAGTGTCCTCCCCATTGTCACACATCTGCATGCGCCCTGTTTTCACAGAGGAATGTGCTCAGCGGATAACGTGAGACACTGACAAGTCATAAATCCAAGTGCCCTTCCATCTCCACTGAACTTCCATGCACTAACAATTGTTGGAGTGGCGGTATATCCCACCCCCCTGCACCATTCTCATACCAGGCAAATGACATATAAGCTAAGGTGGGAGACATCTCCACCCCTTTGTACCCATTTGCATCACCCATGTTTCATATAAGTGTATTAACGCTGTGCTCATGTGTATACTTTGAAGTCTATTTGTGTCCTTCGAAACACCTTCTTTTTCGAGGCCTTCTACCCCTCTGGTGAACTGTTCACTCTCCCTGTCCCAGTGTTGCGCACAGCCAGCCCCCACCACCTCTATCCTTTGTCAGCTCAGCACGTCTCCTGTTCTCACGGAAATGCAGCTATTCATTTTTGCAAGTAGCGAGTATCGAGCCCTGACAAAATGTGCTCATCCAAGAATATGACACCAAGGACTGCTCCAACCTTAGTGCCCCACCCATCTCTGCTGACTGACTCATGCCATCTCCAACCCCTCCCTGCCAGGACGTGGTCCCCTGAACCCATGACCCCTATTCCCTTTGAACGCATCTGGTCACCAGACCCTAACCCCCCGCACCACCTCAAATTCACCTACCATAGACCTAATCTAGAGTGGTCATATATTTTGGTAACCCTAACACCTATCCCCACTGTGTTTGAAATCGTAAGACTCCAAAGGCTGCAAATCAAAGATCAGCCCTTCTGATAAGGCATCCAAAAGCACCGACCCTAACATTTGCCCCCAGAAAAATATAGGTCGGAATGGACCTATTTCACACCAATAGCCCCCTTTCATGCAGTGTTTTGCTTACAGTTATTAGTTCTTGCATGCCAAGTTTGTTATTTAGCATAGGTCTCATTCTTTAGTGGGAGTCGTATTTGTTCTGTCTATTTGGACACGTGCATGCTAAGGCAACTGCAGACCCCGCAGTTGCTTTCATGCTGATATCCATCTGACCCTCCCGTGCCCTGATCAGTGAAGGACCCACAAGAGCTGGCCAAAAGCAAGAAGCAGGAAAACACAGAGATACACTGTATGGCATCCCCCAACAGACACTTCTTGTAAAAAGAAATTGACAAAGAGGATACATTTGAAAAGACAATTTGGATGCTTAAAACTTCTTAATACATTTAATAGCTTTGGAATTCAAGTTAAATAGATTTCCATTGGTCATGTACAATGTACAAACATTGTGGAACATGCACACTGCTGGTAATAATTTATACAGGGAAGTCAACTGTTCAACGAGGTCCGCTTTTGGTGGACAGGGCATGTTTGCAATTTGTTGTGGCAATGTATGAGTCCTAGGAACAATATCATGATCTATTCCATGAGTATGCATGTCCAACACAGTCAAAGTGAGATCTTTCACAAAATTGAAATCCTTTTCCTGGTATATCGGCTTGACCAACTACTTTTTGCCTCTTTTTGTAAAGGCCATTGTGTAACGAAGCATCCCAAAGTTTCCTGCAGTTCTCGATTGTTTTCTCCCTATGTTCTCGTTATGCGCTAATACTGCTATTAATGTTCGATATTGCATACCGTCTATGCCGAAATGCAATCTCTTGGGCCTGTACTTTAGGCACATATTGTGGAACACCTCCAAATCTCCGGTGTGACAGAATTCTGTGAATTGCTTCAGGTCTCTTGAAAGAGCTTTATCAAACACAATCTTCTCAAGATCTTTGTGTGGAGGTGAAGATGGAACCAACCACTTCTTCTTGCATTCCTGTTCTTCCGATAAAGGTCCATGTGCACATTGGTGAAAATGCTGGTTTTCTGTCTATGGGTGAACGTTGGAACAGTGGTGCATCAATGAGCGCCATTTTTCGAGTAGAATTTCCATAGACCCATCACAAGTTTTGGAGCTCCACTAAAGATGTTCGGTGAAAGACTGAGACCACTGTAAAATATTTTCAGAACCCTTTTTTTTACCTACAGCTGTAATTTTTTTATTGATTGTTTTGATTGTTTTGGCAAATGATGTTTTGGCGAAATTGATGGCTAATGTTTGGAAACTGCTCTCGCATGGCCTTGGCTATTGAAACATGTCTGTCAGTGGCTATGAGGTCTATTTGCATTCCCCTCGATTGAAGATGTTTGAGGGATTTTATGAAACCGTGTTTCTCCATGGCCACTGAGGATTTACATTCGGACACCTGCACGACCTCCGAACTCACAATTTCTTTAGTTTCCATGTCCTGAGAGTGGTATGTGCAGTACTTTGCTGAAAATCTGGGGCTGTCACACTGTCCATCGCCAGCTAGCCTGAACCGTTTGCCAGAGAATGTCCTTTCAATTGACATTTGTTCAATTTTCCAGGCTTGACTAATAGCAGGGAATAACAATTCTCTTTGATATTTTTAGTACTGTGTTTTAGCAAGGAACTGAAGTCCCACAAATTGACAGAAACTGGACAATTTACTAAAAGTAGAGCCACTGAAAAGTAGAGCTGCTGAACACAGTAGATTTCCAGCTGGCTCTTTGCCCAGCATTGGTTGAGCGGACCAAGAAAATGTATGATGGAGATGGGCACTGGTGGCTTGGATTTTCAGGTTAGTGCCTTGTAATACATGAGTCAGAATCACCAATGGATCCCCACATATTTTCCCCCTCACTGCATGCACACATTTCAGCATCAGTATAATTTCTACCAGGCAGCTGTCGAATACAATTGGCCTCATTATGAGGCCGGCGGTAACGGGTTAATGGCACCGGTAAGGATGCCGGTGCCATCAACCCCCCTACCACCGCATTCCGAGGTCCCTTAGCGGGTCCCACTAAGGCCGGCTGGATAGCTGCTAAGGGACCAGGGAGGTACTAACAGCCCACTATTTGCGGGCCCGTTATTAGCTCCTTCCCCATTCCCATTGAGCCCTATGGGTTTTCAGAATGGGGACTTACCGGTTCCTCCAAGATTGGAATGACCCAGTAAATCCCCATTCTGACTACCTGGACCCGGACCCGGGTTTGGAGGCAGCCATGGTTCTAATAGCACCATGGCTGCCTCCAACCTCGTAATGAGGACCAATGTATTTATTCTCCTTTATTAGCCAATCGTCCTGCATGATTGTGGATTGTGACTCAACTGTGGTGGACAATTCACCCACACTAGGCAAACTGTAGTCAAGATATTTGGCAAGTTCCTTAGTCAATTGTGTTGAAGCTTCAGTCTCTGTTAGTTCAGCTTGTGTTATTTGAACATGAATTGGAGAA
Organism: Ambystoma mexicanum; assembly: GCF_040938575.1. NCBI lineage: Eukaryota > Metazoa > Chordata > Amphibia > Caudata > Ambystomatidae > Ambystoma > Ambystoma mexicanum. The sequence continues at coordinate 538,642,791 of NC_090927.1, read as the reverse complement.
ACCATCAACAATGAATGTTTATTGTGTGGACCTTTTTTTGCAGGTGTAGATTATGTCAAGTGGTCCTTGAGGAATTCCATTGAATCTTCATTATATTCAGTTTCATCTTCATCTTGTCGAGTTCTCATATTGTAGCAATGGTCCAACAACACTTTGCTGGCTTCGCCGATCACATTCAATTCATTTTCTGGCCATTGTAAACAAGCATCTCGAGTCTGCTTATTGACTGGACTATGCTGCGCCTCAAATAGTAGTTGCTCCATGGTGAAATCTGTTTGACAAGCAGCATCTTTGGTTTCATTTGTTGTCTGTGTCTTTATACTTCTGTTCCTTCTGGTCCTCTAGGAGATGGGTTGTAAAAACATGTTCAATGTAAATCACACATACAGTAGATAGCACTTTAAATATAAAATAACATGTTATGAAGAAAACACCAGCCCAAAACACTTTGAGAAAACGAAAAAAATATTTTTTATTTACGCTTGTTTACGTGATTTTCTGTGAAACCGTGGTCTTCTCTGTTAAGACCGCACCAGCAAGCTGGTCCACCACCTCTGATCCATGTGCCTCCTCTTCTAATTCCAGACCTTGTATACATTCCTTGAATACAATATTGATTAAAAAAAAAGAATCAAACATTTTTGAAATCTTTCATCGCACACATCGCTTACAAACATACCCTCGTAAACAGTGTACGTCATTTAATCAAAATATACATTTTGAATTTCACCTGATTGATGGCAAGTGTACTCGATCAGAGATCACTGTGACAAACATACTGATTGTAATGTTGCCCTCAAACATTTTGCAATGTATTCTGCATTAGAGAGAAATTGTAACGTTAGAACTGAAATGATAAAAGTTTGAAAGACTGCACGTTATAAGAATGTCTAATAGTATGGATTACTTTCTTTCATTCAAGGGAACTATCAGTACGCATACCTCCTACTCTGGACCAGCGCCAAAGGTTGAGGTAATTGTAGTTGAAGATAAACCCTTAAATGACACATAGTGTAAACAACCGACTGGATACATAAACCATTTCATATTATTTGAAATTCCAAGCATAATACATTGTCGTAATTGAAAAGTGAAAAAGAAAAACATGATAGGCGCTAGAAGTTGTTGTTGACTCAGGAAAAAAAATGGATGTAGAATCTTGCTCCTTCATTTTCAGTGCATTGTCACGAAGTGGTAAAAGGGAAAAAGATTTGCATTAGATATGTGGGAAGATCCAACCCTTGATAGTATGAACTTCTGCAAGTCTGTAGGGCTGGTATACTGGACGTGTCGGTGTAGTCGTCACTTGCGAGGGTCTGTGCTCCAGTCAGTATGCTCTCCTAAAAAAAGGACATGTCAAGCACGCAATTACGAAAAGATTATGCTTCTTTTGAAGGGCACTGTGGCATTGTTTTTTATCGTCATAATTACTTTCTATGATGCTCCATATACCTGAGACAGATGTGTAGTTAAATGTGGTACAGTTAAAAACGAATACAATCTGGTAAATATGCAATGCATCATCCGGGACTCCTGAGGCAGCGTGTGCATGGATAGAGTTGAAATTGCATTAGGAAGCAATTTACTAAACGTTCTGCGTCGATGCTTTTTTGTGTACTGCGATTGGTCATGCATATCTGGGGTAAAGTGCAGGCTGCAGATGAGGAATCGATTTGCCCTCTCCCAAGACAGCAACAACTCTACTTTCAAGCTCGTCCACCGGAAATCCACAACGTCGAACCCTGATATTCTTCGGGAAGGTATGCATGATAGTGCCCATACTTTTGACATGGCTCCTAGAACGGCAACCCGAAAACCATAAAAGCAGGCATTCTTGGAAAATCTGTATAAAAAACGTACACATAATTACAAAAAACTTCTACTGAATGCATGAGATTGATGGGATTATATCAAACTTTTCTATGCAATGTTTCTTTTGGTCAAAGAAGCAAAACCTGTGTAACGTAGTTGAATATACACTGGGATAACTTTCATACAGAATTGATTAATGCGACGTAAATCGTAATGTGTTACTCGTCCGTTGAATGTACTTTCATGCATCAAAAGCAAACATGCTTATATACATGGTTCGAGAAAGATGCAATTCTATCACAATTGACACTGATGAAATTTGCTATATATCGAGATCAGAACACTTTAAACAGTAGACAATGCTAAAGTCATTGTGATGAATGAATATTACACTACTATGTACATTTGTTCGAAATAGATAGAAATTTTGAGATCAGAAAGCGATGATTAGGTGACCTGCCCATACCTTGACTAACAAACAATTGGATTCAGCAAGCAGGGTAGTAAGTAGCAGGAGAACAGGTTGCACGATCACAAGTTGACTCACAGATGTTCTCAGGATAACTATCAAGGGGTTTACAAAGAATTTAAAAAGTGGGTGTGTATGTGATGCAGAAAAGTGCCGGAACACTGCTGAATGGAAACACACTTATGTGGATTGCAGGGGCGCGGCCTGCTTCAGGGGAGCCGGCCTGGAGACACTGGGTCTGGGGAGGCCATGGGCCTCATTACGACGCTGGCGCTAATGGGTTAACGGCGCCGTAAAAGGCTGCGGCGCCGTTAACCCATTAGCGCCTGATTAGGAGGTCCCTTTGCGGGACCCAACCCTAACGGCTGGTCTACACCAGCCGTTAAAGTAGGGACCCGCAAAGGGACCTTGGTGCTAAGTACGGTATCGCAATTTGCGGTACCGTACTTAGCGCCTCCCCCATTCCCATAGAGCCCTATGGGGCGAAAATGGGAATGGGGAAGGGCCATGGTTCAATGGGGAATTACCGCCCACCAACCTTGGAATGGGGTGGTAATTCCCCATTGAACCATGGCGGACCCGTTACAACACCGGCACCAACCATGGTGCTAATAGCGCCATGGTTTAGCGCCAGTGTTGTAATGAGGGCCCATGTGAGCAATGGCCCCTGAGCGGAGGATACCTTCGAAGTGTACATGGTGTTTGGCAGCTTGGCTATTCCCACCCTGCCAGCCCTGCCAGGACAAGTGAGTGTGTCCTTGATTCAATGAAAAATTGAAACAACTATTCATAAAAGATGATTTTTATTTTATTTTGTTGCCGATGTTGATGTCACAAATGTACTACATATTGTATACTTCGGTTTGCAGCACAGTGTGAGAAAATCCCCTGTAATGACCACCGTGACCGGGGAATTTTGCTCGAATTACACCAACGACACAGGCTGGTATTACTCATCGAACGCAGTATCCAAGCATCCCATGAAGCCACCATGTGATAGGCCACCAGCCTGTACCACCTGTTGAAGAGAAACATACAGACTGTATTTAAATGAACATGATAAGTATACAAACCTTAGTGGAAAATGCAATCTTGTATCCTATGGCATAGTTGCCAGTACAAATGTTACTTCATGGATCAATCAACTTGGGCTTTAAAGTCTAGACACATTACAAAAGTGAACACCCATGCAATCCATAACGTTTGGGGGATAGAGAAATATTGTTTCTTGGTTGTAAGTGAAAAACAAATAAGATGACCACTATGATTTCCCCAAATCGCGAGAGATGTATTGAATTGACAGTCTACATTCATTTGGCAATGATAGAGCAAAGTTGCGACAATATAGGAGACAAACATGAAATGTTAGTGGCCTAAGTTACACCACATCTAGAGTAAACTTGCTTGTTACTTGGATTGCTAGGGTGAACTGTTGTGCAAAGTTTGTGCATAAGCACCATCATAATCCTCAACACAGACCTTTTGAGGTAGGCTGCCCTGAAGTCATGCAGCCCGGTAACGCATTGCGGCTGTGTCTCGTCTTCCGATATGTAGGCCAAGTATCCAGAGTTTTCTCTGCAGCAGCAGTTCTCCTCCTCGGTTGGCATGACCATGCACCGAGTGCAGGTACACCAGGTGGAGACGTCTTCCATGTGACTAGGCTCTGGCTCAGGATCCGGTGATTTGTCCTCCCAACTGTCGTCCGATGCCCCATTGTTTCCGTATCTTTCTCTTTCAACTAATTCCACCTCGGAATACTCTGGCTCATACTGGTAGGGCTGTATTGTTGTCATTATACGCCAACATTAAAATCGATAGTAATGATAGTACTAGTATCTGTTTGCACAGGCTACGAGCAACGAAGATAGCTGAACAGAGCAGAAACAAGTCAAAGGATATACAAAAAAAGACAGTGAAACGATTGAAAAAGCAACTCTGATGTTATCTGATGAGAAGCAGTCTGTTTATACTTATTGAGAAAAGAGGCTTCCTGCCATTTCCATGGAGACACGTCATTAGCTGGCGCACAGAGAACGTTGGCACGAGACATGCATTTGCATTGTGAAATGGGCCGTAAGCGTCTTGGGATGTCAGCTTCAGGGGCGTGGGATATGATTTAGTGCCTCAGGGGCACTTGAACTTAGGGCGATGGATAAACGAATAAGATTAGCACAAGATGGCCACGCCCTGATTATTGATTTTGCATGTGTAAAAGTGAGGAAAACTATGGTAAGGTGCATAGGAAATGTTTTACGAGCGATCACAGATTGCTTTAAACCACATGCCCAAACGCTAAGGACAATAACATTTTTGAGCGCACTATTCCTTTAAACCCCCAAGAACCCCAGGGGAGTACGACTGTCTCCCTAGCTGGTCCATTTATTGGGAAGGTGTGCCTGCAATGGGCCAACAAGTGGAAAAGGACAATCTGATTAAAATCACTACCTTTTTGCGACCCAGAAGAGATGAGGTACCAGACTGCATCCAGTCTAGTGGAAATTGCCCTCACATTCACAGGTTGGATGATTTGTCAAAGACCAATTCTCCCTGTGAAGTTTCAACTACATTTGCAAGGCCAGTCCAGAATGACTTTGTCCAGGGTTTAAGGGGGCAAGCAAGATGCTCATATAACATCAGCGAAGCCTCTCAATTTGTACTCATTTGATTTATCCAACCAAAATTTTAAGGTTACAAAAATTATTGGTTGAGAAAACATGAAGCACATAAATGGAGATTTGACAATAAACAGAGGCAAACAGTTGGACATTTTTCAAGTAATTCCTGCATAATGAGCACTACAAAAAGGTGACATTATGTGGCATTTCCAGAAGAAGGCAACAATCATTTGGTATGTTATTTATTTTCTAACATAGTTGCTGGTTAGTTCCGGATGAGCAAGCAACACTAAGAACTCTAGGGTACGATTTCTATGAGCTCAACATTTCAGCTGAGGTCTTCATCTTTCTTTAAGCTCCAGTGTTTCATAAAAAACAAGGTCAACTGCCTAGCCCTCAAATAAAAAGCAAGGAGCTTCTGGAATGTCTACAAATATAGCAAGTAGTATTCTACCTTTGCCTTCCAACATAGAGTCAGTGCAAGACCGGTCATGGTAATAGGCATCTATAAAAAATGTTTTCTAATTCCAGAAAATGTCAAAATCACATTTAACCCTGTGCGCCTATCCACAGCCTCCTGGAATGTCTGTGGGTATACTAATATAATAAGAGCTTTTCAATCAACCAATTTTTTAATGGACAAACATGTTCTAATACCATGGCAGTACAACACTTTGATTTGGAAGGATATAAAACATTCCCTAAAACGGCCAATAGAGGAAAGATGGGATGCCCTTCTGGAGTATTGGCAATAGCAAACCTAAATATTAAACCCAGGTACCATGAAATTGACATCGGCAATGAGGATCTTATGGCTGTTGGGCTGCTTACTGAATCCTTGGATATTGAAATCCTTTAAATACATTTATATTGGAACCCTAGGAAGATTAAAGATTCCTTGCTGCAAGCAGCTTTGGATGTGACCATTAAAAACTGCTTTGAAGAGGGACACTCACATGCCATCATTATAGGAGGAGACTTCAATTCAATGTTGGCCCTTTTGCTGTGAACTCCTTCAAGTTGCCCATGGAACTGACTGGGACGTTTACTTGAAAGGTCTGGGATTGACATTGTGCTTGCCTGTGGGGTGGAGGGGACTCTATGACACAAAGATTTTTGCTTGGCATAGAGGAGAGATCTCTTCATGGATTAATCAAGTATATGTATCCCAACACCGGAATTCACTGTGTAGTCTAATCATCATAAAGAACTTGGTGATGGGTGATCATGCAGCTTTACAATTTAATTTGCACTTGCCAGTTAAGCTGCATAGCTTTGTTCCTCATACGACTATGGTATCATTGGCTAGGGGTGGTCTATGATTAAAATGGAATGTAACAGCCTGTCATAGCTTTTCTAACACTCTGAGGAATGTAATAACTATTGGTAAATCAATGAGTGAACCTGCGTCTTGCCTATTTTCTGCTGCAAGATACGGCCCTACACTGTTGCAGTGTCTGAAAGTACTAGCAGAGATGTGTAAGATGTTGAGGCCCGAAAATGTCCTCCATACATATGATTTTGGCCTCGCAGAGGGCGAAAAGTGCAAAAGAAAACAGTTAAGAGAACTGCTGCATGAACAGTTCCCACTGGAAACTTTCATTAATGATACAAAAAAATTCAAATTTGTAAAACTGCAGAATTTTGGGCCCTTACAAATAACAAGGTTGGTGGCTTTAGAGTGATCATGTCTTATCCTATTTCAGAACAGTCATGGACCGACATTTACTCAGTCAAGCATGCTAAACCAGCTCAGGATATACAGGTGGACTATAAGATTGCTGGACCGATAGTACCTGGAGTTTGTCCATGGGACATAGATAATGTATGGGCTAATACAAAAGCAAAGGCGTTGAGAGCGCCCGGCCCTGATGATCTAGCAGCCATTGTCATTAAGAGCGACCATGACCTCTGGATGATCCCCCTTCAAGTGCTGTTCAAATCAATCTTTGCCACTCATCATTTGCTTCTGACTTGACGTGAGGCGATTATTCTGCCAAAATACAAAAAGGGAGATGCCAACGATCCTAACAACTACAGGCCAATTACACTTTTGGATGCGTCACGCAAAATGGTTGCATCTCTCATACTGAGGGAATTGAATAGTTGTCTGGTGCGTCTAGGTGTGATCGCTCATTTCCAGGTTGGTTTTAGACCCTGCATAGGCACTGCTCTAAATGCACCATCATGGCAAATTTACAACTGCCACTAGTATATTACATGTGGAATCATTAGATATGAGCAGTGCCTTTGACACTTGTCAATAGAAAAATACTCTGGAATAAACTGTTGGCTTGGGGTGTGTCATTGAATTTGGTGCAATTGCTTGCAGTTTTGCACAATGGGTCCTCCATTAAAGTTAGGTTGACAAAGGAGGGTGTGTTTTCAGGACCAGTCGAGACCTTTGTTGGCCTGAAGAAGAGCTGTGTCCTGGCCCCTGCCCTCTTCAATGCATATATATCTGAGAGCGATAGCCTTTGGTCATCTGGCATTACTTATACGGTCAGTTTGGGCCATCATAAACTTGATTGGCTGGATTTTGCTGATGACCTGATATTTATTGATAAGACAGCTCTCAGATTGCAGTGAAAACTCAGCCTTTTTTTAATATTATACCACAGATGACAACCTCCTGGTTAATGGTGATAAATCGAAAATTTACATTTTTACCATCAAGTCGAGAACAAAGACTATGGGCCTCATTACACGGTAGGCGGTGGACCAAGGTGCTGTTAGCACCTTGGTCCATGCCGGTAAAATACCGGCACCGCCTTGGAGGAAAGGGGAATTACCGCCCTATTCCAAGGTTGGCGGGGCGGTAATTCCCCCTTCCCCCATTGCCCTTCCCAATTCCCATTTTTGCCCCATAGGGCATAATGGGAATGGGGAAGGTGCTAATTATGGTACCGCAAATTGCGGTACCGTAATTAGCACCCTGGTCCCTTTACGGGTTGGTTTTTAACACCTGCTAAAAAGCAGGCGTTAAAGTACCAACCCGCAAAGGGACCTCGTAGTAAGGCAGTAAGGGTTAACGGTCACCGGTACCATTACCGGTGACCGTTAACCCTTACCACCTTCCGTGTAATGAGGCCCTATTTATTGGAAGGTGGGAGATCAAAGGCTGGTAAGAGTTCTAGCCATCAGATAATTATTTAACAATGGTTCTATATCAGATTGGAAGAACTCACTAAGAGCTAAATCTTATCCTCTAATATCCCAGCTAAAAAGACTTTATAACCTTATAACCAACTGTGCAAGTACTCACTCCTTCCATTAATTTGATTCTACTTGGCCAAAGTGGAACGGATAACTCTCTATGGCCTGGACATGACATTTATATAGCTGGGTCTATATTTAAACAACTTACAGGGTACAATCTAAAAGGAAACCCTATGTTTGTTTAAATTGATCCCAAACAAGTTTGGAGTGATTTCATTACAATATAGGGTATCCTGGACACAGCTGTCTTGTTATGCTAAAATAATAAGCCCTCAAACAAATTCCCTGTATCTGGATTTGTGGGAAATTCTGAAAGCTAATTTCATGCATTCTGATAATCTGTTCAAGGAGAAGAAGATCAAGCTCTTAAATGACATTTAATCATCGGAGGAAGAACTTGTTTCGCAACCAGCTAAAACTAATTCTAAACTATTTACCCTGGACTGGTCTGAAACAATCGAATGTCTTAATACCTACCACACTTAAAAAGAATATGTGACATTTCTAAGGAGAAGATACAATATACCAAAATATATTTACCTCTTTCCCTGTAATAAGGTACACAGATTTTATTTGCATTTTCGCTTAAACCAACTGCCCACTTTGGAGCGCATGGGTAGTTGGAAGAAAATTGGATCAGACCAGACCTTGAACTGTAGACTCTGTAAGTGTACATTTACACTAGAAACACTCAAACATTTAGTCCTAAAATGTCCAAATGTAACTAATATTACAATATATTATTTTAAAACTGCAGTAACAGAGGGAGTAATTTGGCTGGGTGAAATGTTTTGGTCACAACTACTGTCGGGTGACAGTGTTTCGTTAGTCCTGGCCTTGTGTAGATTTCTTTCAGAAGTTTTTTAGATTCTTGGTGAAGGACTGTAAATTGAAATAGCAATGTGTGTGTTTTATATTGACTTTTTGATGTTTTATTGACTTGTATTTTGTGGTTTCTTTTTTCTTCTAATGATATGTTATAATCTTAAAAATAAAATATGTTGATGGTTAGGTAATCTTGCTCTAATACCAATACTTGCTATTGATATTGGAGAAAATAACGCATTTTAAGAATCTGATTTGATTTCAGGATAAGGTGTGTTCAATACTCCTTGACTTCGTAAATGTTAAAGTCCATCCCTCATGCACCCATCTTTAAGTACAAGCATAAGAGAACAGTAGCAGTTTCTGTGTTTTAATGACTTCTTGTTCCTTGAATAATTTTACACTCATTACATTTTTGTGCTTAAGTAGTTTCTCTTACTGTTATGTTATCTGAAAATACTGACATGGCATCTCATTCCTTGTTATGTCACTGGTATTAACAGTCAAATGATGTCACCTTCTATGATGGCATTCAGGCAAGGATTGTAATGTTACATCCTGTACCCAGGGCAATTTGGTGAATTTACATCCCCTCCTAATGGACCCGCTTTATTTTGCCCCTGTAACTAACATTTATGCCAAAAGGTTGAAGAGTGTTCAATTTAGCATAATATATAAGCATAGTTCCCACAGTTGAAACTGCAAAAAATCACATGCATTTCATACACTTTTTAATTATTGGTTCAATAAAAGGTATTATGACTAGAACCTGAAGCATATTTAATATAATACTACTACAGAAAATTATATTTCAAAAAGAAACAAATGGAACTGCAAAATTAATGTTATGGCTTGTCCATTGGAAGTCATACATAACTGTCACAATTTATTGTGCATTAACTCTCAACTCAGGGAGTTCCTCCCCCCTCCCCAAGCCAAGTGGCACACAACAAAGTGCTTTGCAGATTCAACTTTACTGAGGCTGCCAACCTATACAGTACCATTCATTAAATTCCCTCTTTACCACCAATAAGCTAGGAACCAGGCCGGTGTATAGTAAGAATATACATTTATTTAAGTTTTTACAAAGAACAATAGAACCATCAAACAAATAGCCACCAATGCTGTGGCACTACACAATATCACAATTTCAAATTATTTGCACCAATTGGCTGACCTATATTTCTAATGGACTTTCAGTTACTACAACACACAGGTAAAATTTAGAGATGCACAATCATCACTTTGCATTGTATTTCTTGCAATTGAACCCATAGCAACATGTAAAACACACAGTGGCCCCCATTACAAGTTATGCCGGTAGCCATGCCACAATTTGCGGCATGGCTGCCGGGAAAACCGCATCTGTGTCCGTGTCCTCGGAATGAGGACTTCCCGGACCATTCCGAGTCCGGATGGCCCGGTAATTCTTCACTCGAGGACACGCACACGGTTCATCCCCATTCCCATTTCAGCCCCCATAGGGCTGAATGGGAATGGGAGAGGGAGTAAACAACGGGCCATTACGAGATGGCCCATTGTTTGCTCCCTCTTCCCCTCGCGGGACCCGGTATGCACGCCTGGTTTTCCCAGGCGTGCTTAATGTGTCCCGCGAGGGGAACTTGTAATGTGGCGGAACGGGTTGAATGGCGCCGCAGCCTTTTATGGCGCCATTTAACCCGTTCCGCCAGGGTCGTAATGAGGCCCAGTGATTGCTTAGTTTGTTACCATGCTCTTTTCTCTTAGCAACCCGCACCCTCCAGGCATCAAGCAGATATGACCCCTTTGGTGTGAAGGCAAGGTACAGGGAGTGGGAGTGCAATGGGAAAATCGTTTTGGCTTTTTATTTGAAAGGTATGGTTTGGGAATGAAATCTCTGGGAAAAATCATTTTTCAACACACAAAAAGGTGAAATGCAAGGTTTTGAGGATTCTGGTTCAAGAATAAATGGGAAATTTAATTTTGCACCACTCGTACAAGTGGCATGCATTGCTTTAGAATTCTTATTTGAGTATAATGGGGAAAATGTGTTTTACACACTCCACATTCACTTGAAAGGCAGAGTTTTAGGGTTACTTCTTTTTGGGATTAAGGACACCCCTTCTGTACAGAAGTCAGGGGTTTCAGAAAAATAGTCGCTCAATGATTTATTGTCTATACCGGCTCTCACACACTGGCATGAACTTTGTTAGTTTCAACCTCTAACAACACTCATCCTGTGATTCTTCTAGACAGGAATTAATTGATGTAACTTTAATTAAATGTGCTAAGGGTCTACACAGTTTAATGGAAAAGATCAATTTAAATGGATAGGGTGGTTTTCTATGGGGGAATTCATCTGAGTTATATTTAATACAATTTGTCAAGGATCTCCCCAGGTTCACCCCCCCACCCACTATGCGAGATGGAGATTAAGGCTGGCAGACGACCCCCCCACACTTGTGTTGGCATTTGGATGAATCTACTTATATGGGAGGCATTGGTTATGGAGCATTCAGGGAAACAGCTGGGCTCCTCTGAGGACAGCACAGATCTGGTAAAAGGCTTTGGTCAATGATAGTCCCCAGCAACCAGTCCTCCTCCTGCTCCTGAAATGGCAGGCACAGCTAGCTTCTAGATTTCCCAGTCTCTGTCTCCCATGAAAGGTTTAAGGCCTTTTCAGGTAACCAGCATTCTCCTGGCAAGGTTTACCCTGATGGCCTTGTTAGCTCTCCTTGTCTCTCTGCTAGTTGTTCCTCACAAGAGTCCAGAAGTAGACTGCTTCCAGGAATGGAGTTGAAAAAGTCAAGAGCCCCTATCAGATTGAATACTGATCTCTTATAGGGCTGATGACACTCACATCTTATAATAATTCCCATGATACGGATTGGCTTGCTCTCTTCCTCCCCCTCCCATAATATACACCCACTGCCTGCTGATAGGACAAGGAGTTGGGAGGAGGGGATGATGGAAGCTGAGGGAGGAGGAAGATTCATCATCGAAAAATGACAGGGCGGTTTACCTTTTCAGTGTTGGTAAAATCTCAAAACATGACAGCTACCTTAATTTTTCCGATAAATGTAGGCAGTTATATATTTTTGATTTCTATATTTTATGGCGCGTCTAGAAAATACTAATCGTATTTTGGTCGACTTTCCTGGAAGGAGCTACTGTTTTTTTATATGCTCCTTAGCTGAAATAGTAAAAAACTCTGACACTTCAAGGTTCAATCATTACTTTCACAATCGATCAACAAGCCATCTTTCCATTTCCTCAGAATTATGAGAAGGCCTGAATGATAATTTCCTTCATAACTCAAATTATATATATCACACCAAATTCATATGTACATGGTACCGGCAGACTTCTTAGCCCCTTTAATATGAGTCCAGGATGAGCTCACTGGGAAACACAATTCTCTTTTAATTAAAGAAAAGGTGTCCCAACGTTAATCTATGGCAAGGCATCAACTGGGAGTTCACAGTTGCATATGTACCCCCACATTTTTTTAAGCTTAATTTCTCTTCTGTGACCTGACACAAACATCTGTTTATCAGCAGGGTCTGTTCCTACAAAGTGTTTGAAGATCCATTAGTGGCTCTGAAGGCCATTTCTTGAGGTCGAGTCAGCCCTAAAAAGGTAATTTCTGTTGCCCACTAATGCACAGTTAATGGGGAGGCCTGACCTTAAAGGTAATTTCTTCTGGCCAGTTTATCTGAATCCTCCACAATTAAAATCTAATTCTTTATATTTCTTCTGCATTTAACTGAAACGTAGGCCTGTTTTCACCTAGAGGGCCTCCGCCAGAGGTCCTTGGGTCATAGTTTCAGCTCAGAGAGAAAAACAAGTTGCATCCACAGTTCTGAAAGTCTAGCATTTTGCATTAACACAATGTGTGTACACGTAACGTTTAGTATTGCATCTGGGCATATTGGAACACATGTACATTCATTTTTAGTATTATTCACACATAGGCCACAGTTACATAAGAAACCAGGGTTCACTTTTACACAAAACAAAATAGGCTTTTCCCTTTAAAGGTTGCCATTTTATATGATGAAAATAAGTATTTTTATTATGAACAAATGCAAAATGCTTGGCTTCACTTTGGATTTCTGGATCACCGTCTTCTACTGTATTGAAGTCAATATCACATGCTGCTATCTGTCTTTTTAAGTTGAAATTGTAACTTTTCATATTTTAGGAAAAACAGCATTTCCAGCCGCATGGGTCTTATTTTTCCATGCACCGGGCACATATTTTCCTTCACTTGAGCGCCTGTCCATTTTAGGAGAGTTGAAATAGGCCTATTTCTATTTCTTATTTAGGCCTTATGTGGGAGGTTAAAGTTTTTAACTGGCCCATATTTTCGAATGGGTCTCAACATCAGCCCGCTTCACTCTCACAATAGGGGCCTAGAATGGCTTCTCAATCTCTGTCACTCTGGGGCTGTATTTTCTCTCCACATAAGAATGTACCATATATATAAATACTAATACTAATTGTTGTTACTAACATTTGATGAACATGTGTAAATAAGGGGCAAGCGGTGCAGTTCATGCAAAACCTGTACTAGCCTGAATTTTGAATGGTTCAAGTCCCACAAAGTTTTAGAACTTCCCTGGAGGTTCATCCAGTGGCATTTAAGTTCAGCCAAAAGTTTGAGATTACGGCTCTGAGAGGGAGGGGCAGAGGTAGGGAGGGCTACAGTGATCCCCCAATGTGCCCTTTAACAAGACACATAATGCTCACATGTTAACATATTTTTCCACTTTTAGTGCTCTTCCACATTTTAGGGGTGCTGGGTGATGATGGAGGGGTTCTACTGGGTATGGCAGCGGGGTCATGGGCTGTATTGGATGGCCACAGGGGTCTTTCACACACCCCAAAGTGACCAGTGGAATTATTTGGATTACCAAACCGTTGCCTCAAATTACCTGGGAAATTCTGTGGTTCACATTTTAGGTAGTTCGCCCACTGTTACCGGACACCTTTATACCTCAAAGAGTTGTATTACAGTCCTGACCAGCAAAGCTTATTTCATTGTTTGTACTCCTGTTGTGAAAATAAGATGGCATTGTATGAATGTCATGTTTTTGTGATGAATCAGAATGAAAGATAACATTTTGATTGTTTTTCCTTAGATTCAAATTGCTGGTGAAATCAGAGTCAACACAATGGATATTTTGATGACGCGTGCAGCCTTCCTCCTAGGAGCACTTGGGATTTGGATGTCTTCCTACAGTGCACTCCAAATGACCAAAAGCAAAAACCACCCCGTAATATTTAGACACTGAATTGCAAAGAATGATAATTAGTAAATATCTGAGTATAATGTTAAAACTTACAAGAGTTAGTTAAAACGCTCAGACTGCTAACGATGGAGGGTATCAATTACCACAGAGACTGTTACTTGGGACACTTGCAGTTGAAAACCTACTTATTACAAAATGATCCCTATGACAGTCCGAGGGATGGTGGCTGTTTTTTTTCCAAAGTAAAAAGTAATTCAAGAATTTTCATTTTATCCTAGTATAGCAAGAACCTGGCTAACTACAAATCAACACTAAAGGGGCAAACACATGGTCTGTTGGGATCCCTGTTTGTTTGCTTGTCACATGTTTCAATCCCAGCAGGTACGCTTAGTCCTTCATCCTATCAAGATCAACAAGTTCATACCATTGAGTTGGGTAAAAATAAAAACATCTGCTATCCGTGTACAATGCCAAAAGCCTGTTCTGGAGGTCCACTTTAAAAATACACCTATTTTCTAAATGTTGACCCCAACATTCCTAACTCGCATACCCCTCAACATTCGCTCAATCCACTTAATTGACAAACACATTAAAGAGTCTTACGTTACAACAGCCATTTCCCTCAAATCTTGCTTTCTCATTGGCTGGGATAAAGACTACTTGGTTTACCCCAAGGTGTGAAAACATGGTAAATAAGAGGTGAAGACAGGCTCTTATCGGACAAAAGTACAAAGCCCCATTGGGACAAAGAATAGGCACATATAGCTGGAGAAAAGGCTCTTATGGGATAAAACGGTGTCCTTGAACTATAGATGTCTGTGAACTACCCCTATACCTTGCAACATGATGTGTTAATGATGTACAGGTGCAGAGTCTTTTCTCCGCATACATTTGGTTGTGTGCAATGTAGCTATTAACATGCCATCATAGGAAGAAAGTCGCACTAAGTTCAACATTCCGCCTGATTCACTTTAAATTACATAATGGATTGCATTATACACCTACTAGTATTGCTAAATTTGGCAAAAACACTAGTGGGAATGACCCCATTGCCTTTCCTCATTTGCACACTTACTTCGTATGCTACAGAGCTGCTATACATTTCATTGGTTTTGGTACGAAGTCACTGTTAGCTTAGCCCAAATGACTGATATCCCACCCTCTCTCTTTCGCCTGTAAAGTACCTCTTGGGGGAGACTGGGAAGGTCCCTATGATTACACTTGGGATTTTTATTCTAGCATGCTTAATAGCCGAGAGATGTGCACTTAAGGACTGGCCCGCCAAAACTGCTCCTGGCTCAAGTATTTGACTTCTGTAAATAATTGCGAAGGAACCTATAATTCCATGATAGCAATCAAGCAGCGACTGATGGATATCCGTGCTCCTTTCCGTAACTTTCTTTTACAAAGGAATTGATTTATAAAGGAATTGATTTATTGAAGCCGTACTATGCTAATACACATTATTTATGTTTGTATTTTCACATTTTGTTGCTGTTTGTGGTACCTCAAATAAAGTTTTTGTTAATGCTATTAAATTGAAGTGTACCCTTCAGGGCATGCCTGCTGCTTTGATCCCTTTGATCTTTGTTGCTATAGTCTAACAAGTCTAAACGGTCCCAGTTGGAAGTGCATTGGCATGCAACATGTGGATCAGGATCCATGCAAGTGTCACATGGTAAATCATACGCGTAACCTGTATAATGTTATATATCTTTTTTTTTGTTGACTTTTGGCTAAGCACATTGGCAAATGGAATGACATTTTTCCCTCCTTTTTGCCCATTTCTGCGTGGGAGACTTTATTCATTTCTCCATGTTCAGAGGTTTTTTGGAGTGTGACCACTGTTTGCCCATCCGTACAGGTATCATCAGAGTTCACACTACAATCCTCCAACTGAGCATGTGTAACAACATCATTTGGCAACTTGTCATTGTCTAACCCTGTGCATTTGTGTTTATTTAGTATGGTACCAGTCCTTTTAACTTCTTCAAAATATGTGGCTCAAAGAATTCTTCAGGTGATTGACCTGTACCCTCCTTTTGATTTCATTATCCTTATGGGGCTACTTGTTGCAATGCATGGAATTGCACTACTTGGTGATTCAACCGTGGTTCCAGGTGTATGGGATTGGTGGCGGCCCCCACTGGGAGTATCAAATCCCCAAGGGCGCTGCAACCAAGTTCAGTCACCGGCCCAATCAGTGGGGTACTGGCTCTTTGGGTAGAAATAGAATTCACCTCAACTCCATTGAATGTGGTGCCCTGCAGTCTATCCTGGGACCTGGGAATGCACATTTGTTGTTCCAAATCCTTACACTTCTTAAGGAGCCTGTCTGCCTCGTTTTGCAAGTAATTGTTTTCATCACTCATTTTATTAATTACCTCCTGCATGTCGCACATTTGCATTTGGCATTCATTGAATTCTTTGTTTCTCTTGTCTCTTTCTTGAAGCATTTTAACCATTTCCTGTTCTGCATTCTGGAGATCACTTTCTTTTTCAAAATGTTCTTTTTGTAAGACCTGCATTTCTGAAACCATCTCATCTTTATCTTGTCTAATGTGGTCCACTAATACTTTTAAAGGTACCAATTCTTGTTCACTGTCCTCAAATTGTTTCTTGCTTTTGGACAATTGAATATCAGAATCTCTGCATTTTAACTGCATGTCTTTTTGACATCCTTCTAATGCTGCTCTTCACATATCCTCCTTTTTACTTGCCCCATCTAGGTCAGCTTTTAACCTGTTAATCAGCTTGGTATCATTTTCTTGCATTCATAGGGACCTATTCAAAATAAACCAGATCTTGGCGCATAGCCGTATCAAACAATCTTTCTCTGCATGTTTACCGGCTGCATTTAACAACCTTAGAAGGCAGACCTGAATTATGCTGCCTTCTGCAAAAATATTGTCTAATTTTTCTTTCTGCACTTCACCATGAATGCGGTCATGCCATTCTGTGGCACTGTTCGATGACCACATCCCATGTGCATATAACTTTGCCTCTAATTATTGTGCTAGCTCTGGGAATGTGGCTTCCATTTGAGACATTCTGAAATTCGTTTTTAGTGACACACTGCTATTATGAAATGGGTTCCCTTTAATGTACAGATGGCAGTTTGAGACACACTTGCCACGCCCAGTAGGTGCTCTATGATCACTTTCCCAGCCTGCACCACTTCCCCTGTCTGATTCTATTCTTTGTGGTAATCCAAACCTTGAAAATACATTATTCACCAGTAATGTAGCTGCTGTTTGCGCACTACAATCTGGTGCAGGAATACACTCAATCCATTTTGACATCAAACACACCACACTCAAAATATAACGGTTACCCCTGCTCGACCTCTAATTCCAGAGAAATTGGAGACTGTTTCTTTAGTCTCAAATCATGTGATTGAATTCTTATTCTCCGTCTGAAATGCATACCAGCATTTCTTATTACCTTTCTTGTTAAAGGTGAAATCTGCATGTGACATGGAAGATGCATACACCAGGAAATGAGGGGAACATTGCACTAACGAATGTAGAGGATTTCTGAAAGGATATAATGATATGGATCTGTGTGCAAACGCTTACATTCTTGCATTCAACAACGACGGTTACAGTAGACTACATTTCAATAATATGACTGTAACTGGTGTACCACCCAGCGTGATGTTACAGGAATCTAGAGACTGACTTGTTTACTTATACAGTTGGGGGCAGATCTATTTCCTCAGCTGGGACCTCCTTGTGGAACAGCCTCCATCCCTCTCTGAAACTTGAGCAGAACCACCTCTGGTTCCGGAAGCAAGACCTTCATTTTCGCTTCTGCTTTCTCTCTTCCTCTCCCCTGCTGATGCACCTGACTGCTCTGCGCACTGGTCACCTGGTCACTGTCTGAATTCGGGCCCAGGCTTCTGCATGCCCAGTTGCCCTCGTACTGCCTACGGGCTACCCAGCACTTAAGGGTCTGTGTCTGCAACCCTACAGTCCCTTCTCTCTGCACTTATGAGCCACCTGCTTGCCGCACTTGTGAGTTCACTTCACTTCCCTCTTCCTCCTTTCCCTCCCCACTGGCGCTTCTCCCCTTCCCTCTTCCCTGCACTTGCATGATCTAAATGAAACAAGGCCTAGTAAGATCGTTATTTTGTCCTCCCTTGTTTCCCCCTCCTTGTATTGTCGCGCCTAGAAACACTTGTGTACAGGCGTGTTAACACCACATCATGTCATATCATACAGTGATGCCATCAAGCATTCAAGCACACGCGACCTGTTCATCATAACCAATCATCTATCAGTAGACATGGAAATAGGAAGAGCATAGCAATGTGCATGATCAAATAGCAGCATAGGAAGAACTCCCCAGGAACTTACAAAGACCTGAAGGGTGAAGTTAGAGATATAGCGCTGCAAAGAGTTCTCCAAGAATGCTGGAAGTTGCTTTGGACAGCTAATCCATAGCTGTACACTTTTATTTTCAGCTGCGTTTATTGGGTGGACCACGCACCTGTCATGCAGAAAAGATTCAAGATCATTGTTAATGTTATCCATCTTAAAAAAATATATACATAACATATTTAGATAGATCATTAAAACAAATCTTAAGGAAATGTGAAATGATTTGTTCAGTTCTCTAGAAAGAGGCAGAAATGAATGGAGGAGACCCTGGAGTGTTTGATGTTTACGTTGTCCGCAGAGTTAAAATGCTGCACAATAAAAGATGGCAGACAGGGTATTTCAACGATGCCATATAATGGCCCTCAGCTGGGTAGGCCTGGCCGCGATGCCCGTGAGCACGAACTAGCTACGTGAAAAACTCACGACGTGATCATGAAGTTTTGTGAGCTTTTCAATCTAATATTACATAACTTCAGCATAGAAGTTATTCATTAGGAAATTGATCAAGTCGGTAGGAGCATTTCAATGCACAGCTGGATTTATAAAGCATGGATGAGCGAGAGTTTATAACCTCGCGATCGGTAACTGTTGACTAAAATGAATCAAAGTTCTGAAATTTGGTAACTGCTTGACAAGTTATGACCTAGTTTGTTAAATTATCTGTTTTTAAGGGGTGATTAGTTGTAGAACAATGTTCTCGATTTTTTATGTGCTATTCTACAGACAATATGTGCTCCCCACTCCATCCCGCGGGTTGGCCTGAATATGTTAACCTTAGTTATGCAGTCTGCCAAAGATGGCCTCAGTGAAATATTTATAACCCAAAGGATCTGATGCACGCCTAAAATCAGAAAGCAATACCACAGTGCTGGTACAACAACAGCCTCATTTAACCTGAAGCCTGAAATGGGATAGATGATAAAAAACAAGTTGAGTTAATCTTTCCACTTGTTTTTACCATCAATCCTGTTTTGCACCTGATGGAGATGTGAACTTATCGAAAAGACACTCATGATTCCCCAGGTCAGGTAAAGGAAACCCCCATCATCCTGCCCGTGTCCAATACTGAAATGGGAAGAGAGGCGTGAATCCTCATGAATATCCACCAGTATTACAAATAAAAAAGCAGGCGGGGTCAATAAGGATTCATTGTATTGCCGACTGGCAGCGGCCATTACCGCTTATTTCTTAGGCGGGTTTCTAAAAGGCACGGATCCCTTTAAACACCCAGATCCCTGTGCCATTTTACCGCCCTGAATGAATATAATACAATCCATCAGAACAGACTGATCAACCTACTCCTACAGATTGCAAGGCTCCAATGAGCCAGAAAGGAGGAAATAGGAAATTAAGATCAAGTATAATAGCAGCATATGGTTTTGGAAAGGGGTCAATGAGCAGTGAAAGAACTAGAAATCAGACTAAGCTCCAGAAGGAAGATAAAGAGAGAGGGAGATCTGTGCAGAACACTGAAGCATAAGCAGGCACAGCTAGAGATAGAGGGAAGGGGTATTTTTTACACCCCCTGCTTTGGGGAGATGGTTCTAGAGAAAATATAGTTTTAAAGAGGTTCATAAAAATGAGTGCGAGTGATCTTAGGGCAATTTATTTATACATATTTTGGGGGTGGGGATATACGTGTATGCCCTTCCCCCACCCTTTTTTTATGCACGGCACTCTCGGCCCTGTCAGGGTGAACGTTGAAAATGTTAACTGTTTATGTCGACATCTCCTATAGTAAGTTGTTACCCAGTAGTTGCCCATTATATTAAGTAAAGTACGTCCATCACAGCTCCAAACAACCTTTCAAAATTGCTATAGAAAAAGACTATTGCAGTTACCAGCAGACTTGCATTACTGTTACCGGCACCCAATATCCCAGTGTTACCGGGATAGTATAGCTACCGGCAATGGTGGTAAATTCCCATCCCATGGAGTCCCGGCACGGTTGCTAACGGTGACAGTGCTTCAGCGTTACAAACCTAGCATACCCATACACCACAACCTATATTCTCTAACTGACTTGTGTGTACCAGTCATTGCTAGGTTTCCGCTGCCAGGCAACGCTATTGAATGACTATTTCTAGACACAAGGTGTGCGCACTGCACAATACTCTCTACCACTATTTTCGCCTTTGATATTAACACTTTCCACTTGGAACAAAATGACGGGTGCAGAGCTTATAAATATTAAGGTGATGGTGGTTTCGTGGAATATAGCTATGCCAATGTTTTGTTCGCTATGGGCATGGTTTGCTAATTCATTGCTTAAAGACTTTGCTAATATGTAGACCCGTGATCAGGTAAAATAGAATTTGGCTAGTGTGATTGTTGCATCCTCCTTTGGATGCTGTCCCGCCAGAATCGGAAACTAACCAGGATTTCTGTTGCTTTATGATGGATGTTAAGAGCAGTGTGCAGACTCTACATGCACATGTAAAGATCAAATATCGTATGTTCGTAGGTGGTAGTCGTATGTCTTGTGCTCTGGAGACCAGGAGGGATTACAGAGACTTCCAATGAGACAGCCGTATCAAGTTTATCACAACCATACTGGCCTTACCTGGCACTTCAGCCAATTAGAACATACAGAACATTCAGGAATTCTTATCGTTTGATATGTTTGTGCACCTAACTTCCGTCTATGCACATTTTCACAGGCAATATGCGTGTCTTTCTGCAAAGTGGTGTGCAGATTTTTCATAAACAAAATTTGCTTTTCCACCACCATTGTGGATATTTTGCCCATCCATGCCCAATGCAATTTTCTGGCACAAGATTGCCTTGATCCTACAAATAATCATGTCTATACCAATTTTAGTCATACATTTTCATATGTAATCATAGATTTCATCAATTTTTATGAAAATACTCTATGGTCCACTGTCTGATCTTCACCAACTCCTGTTTGTCTGCTCCAGATACAGGGCTGGATGAACAACCATTACTTCTGCCCAAATGCCATAAAAACTGATATTGTTTACTTTGGGGCTTTTATTTCACTGTTTTTCAGTTTTCAACAACTGCCCCTTGACTCATCAGCAAAGAACCTGGGAGTAATCTTCAACAGCTCTGTCTCCCTTTCACGCCGTAAAAACATGACGGGTACCTGTTATGTTTTCACTTTTGCGTAAACAGTGTTATTTTCCACATTTTCACAGCGGAGTGCAAAGAGGGAGTGTAAACAGGTCGTGTACACGCTTGCACTCTGCCCTTTTGTACTCCACCATGGAAATTGGGTAAGCATTGCATGGCATGGCAGGGGACATTTACAATGGATCCCATGGAGTCCTCCTGCTTTTTGCTTGTGCAAAAAGACAGCGGACTGCTTTGGAATCCCCAGCATTTGCACCAGCATGAAAATGTCATGCTGGCATAAATGCCGGGGTGTTTTCATGGCGGAAAGAGGTGGGGTGGAATCATAAATTACAATTCGACCCTCCTCTCTTCCAGGCAAATACTTGAAAATGACGCATGACATAAACGAAATGCAAAAAATCTTACATAAGGCTTTTATGCATTTTGTTTAATTTACGCCTCATTCAATATGAGCCCCATAGAAATCTCACTTTTAACTTCATGTTCTAAAATACATTCTACCACTATTGAACATTGTGGAAAATGTACCTGGTACATCTAACTTGGAGATCAGATTTCTTTACTTTGCAAAAGTGTCTACTTTGGTCTCCCTAAACTCCTTGTTCAACAACTCCAGACTAGCTAGAATAAAACAGCCAGGTTAATCTTTGGCCTGAAATCATCGGATCTTTTCATGTAAGGTGTATTGTGACTCAATGTAATGCCTTCTAAAATGCTAGGATATCCAAACCATATTCTCTAATGAAATAGCAATCATATAAATGCAGGAATTCAAAAATGAAATTCATCAGTTGCGTTTCTCTAAAGAAATAGGCTGTTCTAAGTGGCTAGGGCTGTTCAAGGTCTATTGTTACACTAATTATCACAAAGTCTGATTCTCAACATGTGTAATCAATTCAAAGTTCCATTCAAAGTGTTCTAATTATTATTCAGTGCATGTATTAATTTATGTTTGAACCCGATTTTCATTAGTTTACATTTGCAAGAAAATCCCTTGTTAAGAGGTGAACTCTGGTTTCAAAAACAATATTAAGCTGTGGTATGTATTTTCTTAAATCAGTGGTCTAGGCCCTCAAACCAAGACATGTTTTCTGAAGGAACAAAACAGGGGATTATTATCAGCCAGACACTCACGTATTTTGAAAGAAGCTCAATGACATCCTAAGGTCTGTTAAAGTTTGAGGGGAGACCTGAAGTCTCACTTTATCTTGGAAATCATTTCTATACTGGGATGGTGTAAAGAGCAGGTTATACAACTACTCTGGGACCACCCTGTAGTAATATATGTGCTTTTAAATGCAACAAAATAAGGGAAATTCAATACAGAACATGGTCACATCATCGACTAGAAACAAGTTCTGTTCTCCTCTAGGAATTATCCTTCGAAAGTAACAATATTTACAGACTACATTACTATAGGAAGGATATAAGTGTGCATTATGTCAGTTATGATTACAAAAGCTCAGATGCTGGGTGCATTCCATCGCTTTACTTTTGATACTTTTGCCCATTGCAAACCATGAAAATGGCAGCTGTGCATGGTATACATCCCAATGATAAAAATACATTGTCAGAAAATAACTCACTTTAAAAAGTGCAATTCTGTTATTTAAAGTTTGAAGTTTAAAAAAATACAATTTTAGAAAGTTCATGCCTACTTTGTCAGATTGTCCTCTAACTGATACAATTTTACTGAGAGTAGGGGCGAAATGGAGCATGTGCTCTCTTCTCTAGTAAAGGGGAAGTAGACATGTGAGATTCAGTCTTTAAACCACACTTCTAGTAAATCACAGATTAGAGGGGTAGTTATTTTAAGTGCCATATAATTTGAGCCTCTAATATGAATATTGAATCAATAGAAAATAATGTCCTCACAAATGTTTCATAGGAATTAGGACAATGCTCTTTATATGGGCTAACACTATAAAGCTAAAGAAGGGAGAATTTGGGAAATATTGAGAGTAAAAAAGGTGAAGATCTAGAATGAGTACCAGGCCTCCTATAAGGAGGCAACCAAAACTAACAGAAGAGTGAAATGAGCCATCCTGCAAGAGGAGCGCTAAAACTGTTTTGCGGAGGCCCAATGCAGACAACAATTGAAGCATCGGAAATCCAATGCTTTAGAGCAGAACCAGGCATGCATATTTGTGGAGTTAGTTCCTGAGAAAAGTCTGAGACGCTTCTGGTCCAGACAGTGAGAAGGCATTTGCCAGAGGGAGTAATTCGAGTGACCTGCCTGTACACAGCCATGCCTACCCTCTTTCAAATCAAGAAACTTTATTAGTGAACTAATCCCCTGAAAATAGTTATTTTACATTCCCATAGAATCTAATATACTGCAAGGCCCACTAGACTATGCTAAGTAGAAATGAATTAAATACCCCTGGTTTTCGCAGGAGCATATTTTGAGTCTATGAGCTACAGTGTGCCATAAATCTTACAGGTTAACCATGATTAAAAGACCCTTTTTGCCCTGTGATGGAATAAAGCCTGTAATGAACTTACTTATTAATACTTAAATTACTAAAAATGGGAATGTGAAAAGAGAGCAGAAATGCAATAGACAATAGACATCTGTGAGTGGGTTAGATTCACCCCTTCATTTATCTCTAGGAAATAAAGTGTCATCTTTAAAACTACTTCTTTGACATTGAAACCAGCATGCAAATTAAGGCACTTTGCCATAAGTATAAGTTACTCAGCTCTTAGCCATTTTCTTAAGGCAAGGGTGAATTGTGAGTGTGGTGATTCACAGAGATTTTAAACCAACTGAAAAAGTCTGATCCAAACTCCTTGCTTGGTTTATCCCTTTAAGAACATGGAGTCCCCCTGGGAACAGGATTTTCCACACCTGCTTCCCTGCAGTATTGTATCAGAAGCATGGCCAGGTCAATGAGGTGATCTCCTATGGTCTCCTCCTGTAGAAGAAAAATGTAAAGAATGTGAAAAAGCAATCAAGGCAATGGTGCAGGCATTTTAGAATGATCATCCGTTGATCCATGGAGAACACATCATAGTGGAGACCTCCTGTCAACGAGTGGCCAGATACATACTGGGAATGTCTCCAATTTGAGAATATCATTGTTGACACTTTTGTGTGCAAGGCCACCCTGTAGAGAGCAGTCTGATGGAATAAGAATGATCAGATCTATGATTGTGTCCGAGAAGTCACATTACCTTTACCAGCTGCACCTCCTCAGAGGCATTCTTCCTTTCCTCTCCTTCCTCCAGAAGCTCACGGCCTCCAGAGAGCTGGTTCTCTTTAGGCTGGGCTACTGTAACAGCCTCTTTCCAAATCTGCCTGCCTCGACTCTGTATCAGGTAATAATATCCCCATATATATGGTCGCCGTAAATAATATCGCCAGGAAAATGTCGTGGCGATATTATTTGGGTGACCATATATATGGGGACAGGGGCAAAAAAACAAAAAAAACAATTTATTTAAAAAAAAAAAGAAGAAAAAAGTTCGGGGGTTGCAGGGGTGTCCCCCGCATGTTCCATGCAATAATGTCGCCACAAAAAACGGCCATTTTTCGGCGAGATTTTTGCATGGCGAGATTTTTGTGGCGACATTATTACATGGAACCCTCGACTCTCCGCCCTCTGCAACTCATCCAAAACAGGACTGCAAGACTAGCCCTTGGCCTCAAGCCCAGGTTATCCAGGCCGGAAATCTCTCCACTGGCTCCGAGTGGAGGCGAGGATTAAGTTCAAAACCCTCTGCATTGATCTCCCTGACACCCTTGTTTCACCTCTGCATCATTTACCTAATGCTGACAACAGTTCTTCTCCTTCACACTTCCCTGGCTTTGGCAAAGTGTGTTTAAATGCCTTTCAGTATAATAGCTTTGTACATAGGGCAATGTATTTCACTATACCTTTGAAGGCTCAGTGGTCTTCTTTTGGCTTGGGTAACACTGGTTGATTATCAATGCCCTTCCTATGAGTCTTTATTGGCTTTGGTAATAGTGGTTTACAATCTCTTAATATATTTCCCCTTTGAGCAGTTTACATTTACTGTAATCCAAAGTGTTAAGATTACAATCTTCAGCTTGGTGGTTTAAATTGTTCTATTGCAATGCATTGATTTTAAATCAGCTTGGTATATGTCATAAATGTGTAATCATCTTTTATGTCAGTTCGGTATTCAAAAGGGCCAATGAGGTCTGGATTTTATTAGAGTGCTCTGTGGGGTCACAGTTTTACAGTGAACTCACCAGGTCTGGCATGCACATCTGGTTGCCGCTCTGGGTCCAGCTCCTCTGCTTCATGGCTGCTACCTGACACCTCAATCAATCTGGTACAGATTACTACATCTCGGGTCATCCGCATTCAGAGCTTCCCCGCCTCTGCCAGCATTCCGGGGCTCGTTTGCCATCTGCAAACGCTTTACATCGGGAGAAGCAAAAAGAAGGTACGCTTTCCACTGCACAATCTCTGCAAACAAAGCACCCACAACTTTCACAGCGTTCAGGTGCTCGCCTGCCACCTGCAAACGCTTTACGAGGGAAAGTGTGAAAACATGATGTGCTTTCCGCTGCATGACCTCTGCAAACAAAGCACTCCCTACTTTCCAACCATTCAGGTGCTCACCTGCGACTGGTAAGCGCTTTACAGGGGGAAGAGTGAAAATAAGGTGCGCTTTCCGCTGCGTGAGCTTTGCAGATGAAATCTTGAGCCCCATCTACCCTCTCAGGACTGGCATTCACTTCTCTTGCCATTGTCGTCCTGGCGTCTTGGCTCCAGCACCGTTTCCTCCTTTGCAGCTTTGCAGAGAGTATAAAATTCCTCTACCCACTACTACTACTTTATTTAATTATTTATTTATTTATACATTTGTATAGCGCACAAACAGCCCTTGGGCATCGAGGCGCTGTTACTTGTGGGGCACTTAGTTACAGGATAGGTACAGCTGGGAAATGTGTTTACATGTTGTACATTGATACATTAGCGTACATAGTCAATTTATAAATACATTTTGAAGTTTGTCAGGCGATGCAGGTGATTATGGGGTACATCAGGCGAAGAGTGTAGTTTTCATGGCTTTACAGAATGCCATGAGAGTTACCTCACCTCGAAGGGTAGGAGGTAGTGCTTTCCAGTGTGAGGGTGCGAGGTAGGGGAAGCTAGCGCCACCTGCTCTAGTTCTTTTTAGCATGGGCACACAAAGCATGTTGTCGTAGGGTGTTCTAGTTGGCCTTGTGGAGGTGGCGGGGTGGATCCTTTGCGATAAGTAATCAGGTGCAGAGAGGTGGATGCACTTGTGGGCACTTGTGGGTCAATGTCAAAGCTTTGAATATGATCATTTCTTTTATTGGGCGAAAACCAGATTGACGTAGCCCTAGGAGCGTGTTTTCTTCGATCAAGTGTTGAACCTGCAGGTAGGCTGCTTTATATCTTGAGTAAGAATGGGACGGTGGTGATGGGACTGTAGTTGTTGGGAGAGGTAGGGTCAAGCGTAGGTTTTTTTAAGAGAGCCCGGACCCAGGCTTCCTTGAGGCAGGAAGGGACTTTCCCTGTGGCAAAGGAGGCATGGACGAAGGCTGTCAGGAATGATGCGAGGGTATCGGCATAGTCCTTAATAATTGAGGCAGGGCAGAAGTCACCCTTACAGTTGGATGGCTTTATGGTTCTCATGAGGTTGATCATGTCATGCTTCTGTATGACCTTGAATGAGAATAGTGGGGAGGAGTCCAGGGAGGGAGAAGGGGTGGGGGTAGGAGTATTGGGAAGCAAGTGTTTACTAGATTGTATTTTGGTTAGGAGAGAGCTGAACTTGTTACGCATGGCTGTTTGAATTTCATCACACCACGCTTTATCTTTGGTGAAGTTCTGGGGGGCAGGGGTCAGGGTCTCTAACTCTCTGAAGATAGAAAAGATTTCTTTCGTATTGGATTTGTCCTCGGAGATTCTGGATTCAAAAGATTTGGCTTTGGCATGAATGATTGCCTTTTTGTATTCTTTTGAGAGGTCGTTGAAGTCGAGTTTGTCTTTGTCAGAATGGGAGTTTTGCCACCGTGCAAGGGCAGCCCGCTTTGCAGTCCAGAGTGTGAGGAGGTCAGGGGTGAACCAAGCATTAGAGAGGCTGGTAGGTTTAGTTTTGCGAGGTTTGGGCAGGGCTATGGACTTGACTGCTGATTTGATTGCAACATCGTAGGATAGGGCGAGAGCCTCTGGGTCAGTGGAGAATGGTGGTCTGAAGGCTGGGTCCTGGAGGAAGGGTAGTAGCCTTTCTTTAGTAAGTTGGCGGGAGATTCTTGCGAGGGCTGGCAGTAGAGGCTGAGGTGGGGGAGTAGAGGAGTTGGAGGCGCGGATGCTAAATGTGATAATGTGTTGATCAGACCATGGTGCGGGAGTGTTGCCCGTGATGCAGAGTGGGCTGTTGTGCTGGACAACACAATCCAGGGTCCAGCCTAAAGTGTGAGTAGGGTCATAGATCGTGTTCCTGAACCCTAGGATCTCAAGGGCTGAATTGAGCAATTTAGCTCTGGGTCCGTCTCATTAAGGCCTAGGTTAACATCGCTGAGTAGGATGACTTTGGAGGGTTTCTTGAGGTTGTCTGTCAGGAGGTGAATGACGGAAGCCTGGAAGTCGCCTAATTTACCTGGTGGGCGGTAGACCAGGTGTATGGCAATAGTGCAGTGATGAGAGGCTGAGTTTGAGTTGGAGGTAGTCGCTGTTTTTGTTCATGAATTTCTCTATCTTTCTAACGGATAGGAAGTCTGGCTATTAGCGCTACACCACCACCTTTAGATGGGCGATCTTGTCTGGTGATAGAGTAGCCTGGAGGGAGTGCAAGAGAGAGTGCAGAGCCTGAGGCTTCATGCAGCCATGTTTTCGTGACCACGAGGAGGACAAGGTTGTGGTTGGAGATAAGGTTGTGTATGTCTAGGACATGAGCGTTAATGGACCGGGCATTGACCATGGCACACTTGAGATGTAGTTATGAGGTGACTGGAGGGTGGGGGTGGGATGGATGTGGTGAGGGGTACTGTGGGCACATCAGTGGTTCTGGCAGGGTTGGAAGTCCCATTAATAAGGGGAGGAAACACAGGTATCATGACATTCAATAGATTGTAGTTCAAAATGGGGGTAGAAGAATGTGGCGTCACAGTAATTGCATTGGGGGTCCCATTTTCAGGGGTGGCAGACACATGTATGGTGGCATTCAATAGATTGCAGTTGAGAATGGGGGTAGACGAATGTGACATCACAGTAATTGCATTGGGGGTCCCATTTTCAGGGGTGGCAGACACAGGTATGGTGGCATTCAATACATTGCAGTTGAAATTGGGGGTGGAAAAATGTTATGTCCTGATCTTGGTGAAGTGAGCAGTGGGGGTAGACTTGAGAGCCTCCTCCTTAAAGTCAGATGGGATACGTTTGGTGGTCACTTCTGGCATGGCAGAAAGCGTGCTTGCGCTATGGGCTGGAATCTGGATTTGAGATTGTAAGCGAACGTTGCGGGCACTCATGGAGGTTGGCTGTTATAAGAATGAGAGCGCATTCGTGCGGGCGCGTAATCTCATTACCCGGGAGGCGCTATTGTGGAGCAGGTTGAATCCGGACTCCTTACCTTATGGAGTTGTCAGAGCTCTACGGCAGGCGGCAGCAGGCGAGATACAAAGAGCAGATAAGAGCATGGGAGGCCTTTCCTCACGGCCTTCCCTGCTCGGCTTCGCCTCTCGGCCCCCTCCCCCTCCATTTAAAGCAGGAGGGGAGGGGCAGGCAGAAAAAGGCAGCAAATGGGCGCTCAGGCCCACAGCAGTGATTCTGGCAGGCTCTTTTGTTGTTGTGATGCGGTCCATGGCAACCATTGGCGCCATTTCAGGATGCAGAGCCGTGAAACATGCGGCGAATGGCGAAGGGTGCATGGAACAGTCAGATGTTCCGAATTCGATCAGATTAGCTTCCAGCTGATCCGTGTAGATGTCTGCTTGCAGCAGAGCAGATAAGAGCATCGGAGGCCTTTCCTCACGGCCTTCCCTGCTCGGCTTCGCCTCTCGGCCCACTCCCCCTCCATTTAAAGCAGGAGGGAAGGGGCAGGCAGAGAGAGGCAGCAAATGGGTGCACAGGCCCGCGGCAGTGATTCTGGCGGGCTTCTTTGTTGTTGTGATGTTGTCCATGGCAACCATAGACACCATTTCAGGATGCAGAGCCATGGAATACGTGGCAAATGGCAAAGGGTGTATGGAACACTCAGGTGTTCCGAATTCAATCGGATTAGCTTCCAACTGATCTGTGTAGATGTCAGCTCGCATCAGAGCAGATAAGAGTATGGGAGGCCTTTCCTCATGGTACTGCCCTCCTGATGCTGCTGCAATGGTTTCTTCTTCCTGCATCTTGATCTAATGGCCAGCACCTAAGGGGCCTTTTATGCCTCACAGCTTCCCTCAGGTGTGGGTCATTAACAGTAATGGGCTGTACTGCACACCCTTGTGCCTCTGCAGCCCTCTTCCTCTCAGTACTATATGGATTCTGGGACTCGAAGTCCCTAACATGAAAATCAATTTGCACAATGATATTGTCATTACAAAGATCTTTTCTTCCCCAATGTAGATTCTTTAACAGAGTAGCATAAGGGTGAAAGAAAATATTTGGTTTAACAATATAATGAGGCTTTTCAGAATTGAAATTGGTGGCCTTTAAATACTTCTGTGCACCTTTTCCCTGGGATGAATAGGGTTTCCTGTTTTTAAAAGTGTTGGAGCTTTTACAAGTGTTTTCCACAATTCTAATACATGATCAGTTATGATGGTCTTTATTCATATTCTGACAATTAATTTCAGGGAATAATAGTTTGGTATTGATGATGTTCCCTTCCCTGAGGAAGACATATACGGCCTTTCATCCCACAAAGTCCTGCAGTCTCCCTGGGGCCCTTCTCCTCCCAGGTGATCCTCCCAGCTAACACTACCTCCAGGGTCAGGATCAGGAAGCGTCTGCCTTTCCCTGGCCACCTGAGAGGAGACTTTAGATCGGGTTTTAGTGAGGACTCTGTAGGATTCACCACACTATGCATATGTACACAATTGGTAAAGTAACACCAAATAAATGTTCCTTTGAATACTTCAACAATAATGCAAGCACACTTTAGTGGTTATTACATTTATAGGTACATACAGCTACTTGTAGAAGCATAACACATATGTACGTAAACAGGCACATTGCTGACAATTTTTGTTACATGCTATGGTACTTGTGTTACTTTTCCAAGACAACCACTTTTGTTACCACACATGTCACTATACCCACCTATCAAGCTGCAACCAATCCAAAACCTACTGACAGAGAAGAACAGGTAAATAACGCACCCAGTGATTCAGACAACCAACTTGAGATCATACAGTTGATTCATTTACAACTTCCTTCACGATGTATGAATATTATAAAGCACACGAGAAAACAGGCACTGCTATTTCAACAAATGGAAAAGATTTGTCATTTGGTGTAAGAAAGACAAGCTCAATCCCATAGATTGTTCAGCTACAGATGTTTAATTTACCTTGTATTTCTGTTAGTCTCTGGTCTAGTTTGTAATTCACTTAAGGTGCATCTAGCAGCTTATACCAGATCACAACATAAAATATCATGGTGTAGGCACCAGTAGTTAAATCCTTTATGGAAAGTGTCAAATTGATTTATCCGCTGGTATCTTAAACCACCAGCTGGGTGGTAGTTAAACAAAGTACTACTTTCACAGTTTATGGGTCTTCCCTTTGAATCCTTGCATGAAGCACCACAGAAACAGCTTTCTTACAAGATTATTTTTCTGGTTGATATCACATCAATCAGAAGGATCCATCAGTATCTGAACCATTTGTAACAATACACACAAACAAGGTGGTGTTAAGACCTCATCCAAGGTTTCCAGCTTTTACAAAAATCTTCTTCCAAAATCCACAAAGTAGAGTAGAG
Source organism: Ambystoma mexicanum (assembly GCF_040938575.1). Lineage (NCBI taxonomy): Eukaryota > Metazoa > Chordata > Amphibia > Caudata > Ambystomatidae > Ambystoma > Ambystoma mexicanum. The sequence continues at coordinate 538,611,216 of NC_090927.1, read as the reverse complement.
AAAGCCTAACATACACTTGATGTTCATAGAGCTGTAATGTGCTATAGACAGAACAAAAGAAATACAAAAAACAGATGCATTGGTCATGTCCATGTAAACAGGGAGAAAGGTAGATGCAGTCACTTAAGCAACTATTGTAAGGTGGATTGTCAGATGTATTCAAATGTGCTTTACTCTACAGCAAACAAAACACTTGTGGTTACCCTGAGAGCACATTCAACCAGACGCACAGGAGCAACACCAGCTTTCCTTGCTAGTGTCCATCGGAGGCCATTTGCAGAATACATACTTTCACACAACAATATTGTGTGGACACACAATAAAGATCAGACCATCAAGTAGGTCAAGCAATTTTAAGACTTATTTACATGTACTCCTACAGCTCCCCCACTGCCTTCACAGAATACAGCTTGCTTATCGATGATAAGCATGTGAATCTAAACAGATTCACGAGCCCCAGGAGGCAAGTATTACTTTATTACCAATAATCATAATTATGTGCCTTGTATCTGCTTAGAACAACATGCAGCAACCCATCCTCCACACGTCGGAGCCAAATCTTTTCTCTGCATAAATTTGGTTGTGTGCAATGTAGCTATTAACATGCCATCATAGGAAGAAAGTTGCACTAAATTCAACATTCATCCTGATCCACTTTAAACTACATAATGGATCGCATTACACACCTACTAGCATTGCTAAATTTGGCAAAAACACTAGTGGGAATGACCCCATTGCCTTGCCTCATTTGCACACTTACTTCATTTGCTACAAAGCTGCTCTACATTTCTTCGGTTTTGCTACGAAGTCACTGATAGCTTAGCCCAAATGACTGATATCCCACCCTCTCTTTCGCCTGTAAAGTACCTCTTGGGGGAGACAGGGAAGGCCCCTATGATTACACTTGGGATTTTTATTGTAGCATTCTTAATAGCCAACAGATGTGTACTTAAAGACTGGCCCGCCAAACCTGCTCCTGGCTCAGGTATTTGACTTCTGTAAATAATTGCAAGGTTACCTATAATTCCATGATAGCAATCAAGCAACGACTGATGGATATCCAGGCTGCTTTCTGTAACTTTCTTTTACAAGCTCAGGCAGTGATTTATTGAAGCCGTACTATGCTAATACACATTATTTATGTTTGTATTTTATTTATTTATTTAGTTGATTTAATCAAATTAATGATTTTTACAAACATTGTAGAAAGAAGAACAGTAAATCGAATAGAGAAACTCATATGTAGGAGAGTCAAAGATTTCAGACTAAGGGGGAAAACGTTTCTGTAGAGCTCGTGACTACGAGTGTCCCTCTGACGGCTGGGTTTGCTGTTAACAGTGATTTTGGTTTAGCGAGGACAAATTTAAGAGTCTGTGTTGTGGCAATTGTCCAGGTATTCCTTTCTTCACTCATTAAACGGCTCCACCGCAGCTCCTCTTCTTTGATGTATGATGCTGTAAGGTCTGGTGACAAACATTTCTCACCTATTTCTCTTGTCTCTGGACAGTTTAGTAGCAGGTGGTGTATGGTTTCCACCTTTGTGGCATTCTGTCAAAAACGACATATGTCTGAATTGCTATGTCCTCTGAGTTTCAAGATCTCGTTTGTTTCCAGAAAATTCAGGCATGCTCTCAAAAACAAGTTTCTGGCTGCTTTGCTAGGAAACTTTCTCAGATAGTTTGGGACCATGTTCAATTTGCTTTGATATGGCGGAAGATGACTGACTGATTTTGCCTTGGTAGCGTTTTACAATGTTTTGATCTAGTCGAGCTCACCCATTTTCTTTTTATTTTTTTCGGGTTACGGACGAGATCAATCTCTGAGGAATTAATTTCCTGAAGTTTCATTTTACACGCTGCTTCCCAGGATTTTAACACAGTACAACGTGCAGCCAGAGTTTCAGCACGTATAATGGTTAGAAGGTGCGGGCAGTCCGGAAGCAGCATTTTTCTATATAGCATTATTGATTTTATCTCTGTAGACCCTTCCAAGGAGAGGAGGCCTAACTCTCTTCTGATGAGAGGGGCAGATGTTGACTTTGGGAGGCCTAATACCGTGCGCCAGAAGTAGCCCTCCAACTTCAGCCACAGATGCGCTGGCGTATGAAGGAGGGCCTCCGCTGCGTAGGTGAGGGATGGAACCACCTTTGCACGGTAAAATTTGATCATCGGCAACAGAGAGAAACGTCCAAATTTCCTGTCCAATGCACAGGCTTGTCCTGCTAATGTTATCACTTTGTTCATTAGGGAGCACTGCTAGGTTGCGTTGATGCTGGAACAGTCTAGGGTTACTCCCAAATATTTAGATCTCGAAACCTTTTCTAGGGGGACCCCCTCCAGGTACCAGGACAGTTTTTCTTGTGGACGTTTTGTTTTTTCCAGAACCATGATCTTAGTTTTGGCTACGTTGATGGTTAAGTCGTTTACTCGGGTGTAGGCTACCAGGTTATCAAGCTGGCGCGGGAGGCCAATCGGGGTCATGTCCATTAAGATTAAATCATCCGCATATAGTAATCTTGTAGTTTTCTGCTTACCCTTAGACGGGGGACAGAGCAGATGAGTAGTTCGGAGTCCTTAAAGTCACCGAGATAGGCAATAAAAAGGGCCAGGGCTAATGGACAGCCCTGTTTCACTCCTCTATAAACTAGAATTTCTGCAGATAACAGACCGGCTTGATTTAATCTTACGTGCAGCTTTGTATCTTGGTGAAGCGCTTGGATCAGTTGAAGAAATTCTGTAGGACATCCCCAAAGTCTCAGTTTTTCCCACAATTTCGCTCTGTTAACTTGATCAAAGGCTTGCGCCAAATCTACGAATGCCAGAAACACTCTTGGGCCTCCTCCTAGGACTTTACTTTTTAAGGCACTGAGGAACATAATATTTGTCGTTGTGCCGTTGTTTTTGGTAAATCCTGTTTGAAACGGATCGGCACACGCTGCCTTTTTTGCCCATTGCTGAAAAAGTTGTAGAAGCAGTGCCCCAAAGACCTTGCCGATAGCGTCCAACAGTGCTATAGGGCGGTAGTTCTTAGGATCTTCTTTCCACCCTTTTTTGAATATGGGCACTACAATTGAGGTGGTCCATGAGGATGGAATTTGCCTGGCTTGTTTGCATCGTTTAAAAATTTCGCTAATCAGCCCGGACCATTCTCTGATGTTATGCTTAAGATCGAGGTTTGTAATTCCGTCCGGGCCCGGGGCTCTCGATGATTTAAGTTTTTGGAGAACCTTGGTAATCTCTACTACGTTACGCAGATCCACCCATGGATCTTTTTTGGTGCTGGTCTCCAGAGGATGTACGGTCACGGGTGTCTGGAACAAGTTTGAGTAGAAGTTCGTCCAGTCAGCTTCGCAGATCGGATTTATTGATGATGCCTCGAATGGGGTGGATGTGGATCTAAGAAGGGACCATAACTCTCGCGGGTAATGACCACAGACCAACATCAACATGGCTTCAGCGTCGTGTTGGTAAAGTTGAAGACGATGTTGTCTTACCCAGGATTTGTAGAGTGACTGCACTCTATTTAGGCTTTCTTGGTTTTCTAACGATGGGAAAGCGTGCAGTTTTCTTCTCACTTTCCACACTAGGTGCCTTTTGACTACCAACTCTCTATTGTACTCATTTGAGACGGGTTTGACTCTCCGACTCAAACCGTTGGATTTTAATCTGAATGGCACCAGGAGAGGTTGGTAGTCTGGTAGTTGTGGGTCTGTTAGTTGACCAAGCTCGTTTCCTTTTCTTAGGTAATAGTGCTTTATCTTCAGAATCGAAGCTGCTGATAGTTTTAGGCGATTTTGTTGATTGTTTGACACCACTTGAGCAGGCATATGTAAATTATTCATAGGACAAATCTTCCATTTCAGGACCAAGAAGTTGTGGTCACTGGCAGAGGACTTCAGTACTTCAAACAAAGTGGTTAAGGGTGCTAGGAGTCTGCTTATGAAGATGTGGTCGATGTCCGCGTGAGAGTTGCCTCTCTCCCAGGTGGGTGGCCTGTTTTCTCTGGAGAATAGATCACCCGCACAGAGCAAGTCTCTGGACGACATCAAGGACAACCACTGAGATCCACGTTTGTTTCTAGATGGAGAGGAAAGAGAAACACCAGTTGCTTCCAGCGGGGGCCAGGTAGCATTCAGGTCCCCACAACGGATCAACAGGGCCTCTGGGCAATTCACAAGAGCTTCATCTATAGTTTCTCTGACCAAGGCTAGAAATGATAAATCACTCATAGCTGCGGGGTTCCAGTACACGTTAATGATGATTAAAGGCTGATGTTTAGGGACTCCCTTTTCCTCCACAAGGCTCTCCCAGCTTACCTCCGTGGCTAGCAGGTATGTGTTTGTTTTCAATATGTTCTTAAGGTGCAGACCGCAACCACAGCGGACGGCTATTATCAAACCGGAAGATGGGCGTCCAAAAATCCCTTTGGTCGCTGGAGCACATACTAAATCGTAGCTGTCCATGGAGGGGCGTTCTGTCATCCAGGACTCTTGTAGAGAGATTATGTCAAGGCACCCAAGATTGATATCCCCTTTCCTGGTCAGATGTAAGAATCCACGGGTATTCCATGACCCCAAGGACACCTCTGTTTTAGCAGGGATAAGACTAGGGGCAAAGGGTACCAAAAGGTGCTTGGCGGATTGCTATTCTTTCTTGCTGTACGTGAGGGTTTTCGGTAGCCAGGCCCAAGGTTGCGATAGTGGGGCTTGCTTGAGAGGTTGTTGGAGGCCTGGATCTTTTAGTGCAGAGGATTGGATGACTGTGCGCTGAATTTTAGCCATTGGGCCAATAGGGTATCTTCCTGTGCCAAGGGGGTCTTTATAAGCACTTTCCTTGCTTGAGTCGTCTTTCGTAGATAAGTGTGTGTCTGATTTTTGGTGCAGACTTGGAGGCAAACCCTGCTTGTAGTGGTCCTCAAATAGTAGGTACATTTGTTTGAGCTCGCTGTTCCGTGCTCGTCGACTCCATGATTTTCCCAGACATTTTGCTGCTTTTATTCATAGAGTGAGAATGTTTATTAGACCCTGACGTCCCCGAAGGTTTACGTGATTGGATGGATGATGCACAGTCTTCAAGTTCAAACAGGTCAAATCCTAACTTTAGTAAGTTTTCTGCTGCTTCGGAGATCCTGATTTTTGCCCAGTTTGTGTGTACGTGCAGATAAGCGCTGGCAATTTTTCTTTCATGAAACGGTTCCACCCGGGCTAGGTCTATTGTTTCGACTCTTCGAAGAGAAGGCACGTATTTAAAGAGTTGTAATAAGAAACCTCGATTCAATATGACATATTTATTGTTACCCGGCAATTGTTCGATCTTAAAGGTGCGTTCTGTTTTAGGGCAGAATGCCGTTCTCCCGGTCACTTTCTTTGGGCTATTTTTCGGTCTGCTCCAGGATTTGTCTCCCTTTTTGGAGTATTCTGAGTAGTTTTGCGTACCTGATTGCCGTTTGGCCCGGGTAGCGTGCACCCATCTGGTTTGTTGAACGTTGCTCTGTCCAGGCGAGGAGGGCGTTTTCTCGACCCTCCGTCTGTGGGGCGAGCTGGATAGTCTAGAGTGGCCTTTTACCACACCTTTGTCCTGAATTCGGTGTGATTCCTGAGGGCGGTACTTTGGGGATCCCGGCCCCCAACTGGACTTCTTTATAAGTTTCTTGCAGCGATTTTCAAGGGTTTGGAAGGGAGAAATCTCCTCTTCCGTGTTCTGGGGTTGACTGCTGACCTCCTGATCATCAGATAGCGTATAAACGCTAAGGTTTATTACGTCCTCGTCTACTTCTAAGGCATCCTCCTTGGTAACTGGGGGACTGCCCACAGCATTTTCCCCTGCCTCCTGGTTTGAGTCTTCTTGCCGAGCGAGAACTGTTGGTGGTTCTGTGCACGTGGGTTTCTCTGTCCATATACGGGGCCCCCCTTTCTCCCGTAAAGGCACCTCTTTGTTACTGTTTGGTTTGGGGGGGATGGACTTGTTTGTTTTTAGGTTCTGGAAAAGGGCAAGGCCTTTTGTCGCAGGCGTGATTGCCTTTACATTCAGGTCTTGAATTAGCTCACAGTCGGGTAACATGAGATTAGTTTTGTTGTAGATAGCACCGTTTACATTTACGGTTGCCATCTTTGCTTGCCTCCCAACGGCGACCCTGCCAGGGGGTTTCGAACCTAGATCTTCCAGTTGCCTCCTTGGGTCAGTGGTCGGCCACACGTCAAGCGTCTGAGAGCCTGAATCAAAAAGTTGAACTCGTGTGAGTGCTGTCCCAACAGTGATTTTGTTGTTCGGTGCTGCTTCTTGGGCTTTCACGAGCTCCTCATCCGTTTGGCGTTTTTCAATTTTGTTGTTTAATGCATTTATGTAACCCTCCAGGAAGATCAGACGACTGTTCATCATCGCTATGATGGAAGTATGATCTTTCAGTGAGTCATTTATCAACTCATACAGTTTGCAAAATGACGCCATTGCCAGAGTTACCGTGGACATGATTAACCTTAGGTCGGTCTTTCGGTAGATTTCGTGATGTCACGCTTGAGCGTCGAGATTTCGTTGGGCTGGATGCGGTTTGGGAGCTCAACGTCTGCACCCCTGCGGAGGCTCTGCGGATGACAGGGCTGGCCGGAGCCGCAGAGACATGGCCCCCACCTGGACCAAAGATTGCTGTGGTATCAGGGGGTTGCGCTGTCGTGGATCTAGGGGAACCCAAGAGGCTCTCCCGATGTTTTCCCACAGATGCTCCTGGGGGGGGGTAACCCCAGTAAGGTCAACGTATCCGGGATCTTCCGTATAAGCCTCCGGAACCAATGAAGGAGGGCCAGGCAAGTGGCGTTCGGTGTTGCTTAATTTGTCTATGGGTACCTCCCGGGGACGATGAGACCTCCTGTCTCGTATTTCAGGCATGGATGGAAGCACTGTGGCCACAAGATCAAGAGACAGAATGGCCAACTCCCCTGATTGTGAGCCTGGGTTTGGTGAGACCGTTAAACTTTCCTCAAAGTTCCTCGTAAGTGATAGATTCGAAACCTCCTCCTTGTCATTTAAGTTTATTGTAGGCTTTCCAGGTAGGGGGGATGCCCCCGGTCGTGGCGAGCCGAAATGCCATCTGATTTTTGCATCCGTGACCATGCTGCTAAATGAGAAGCGTCCTGGTACTAGCGAGAAGATTGATCCCTCGCCAGTAGCCCCTCCAGAGTTCTTGTCCAAAGAAATTTGGTCAACAACAGCTTTCAGAATCTCGGCGTCTGAGAGTTCTTCCGAGACTGTTGGTTTCTTTTTTAAAAAGTTTGCAAAGAACTTATTGTTTTCAGGCAACTGAGACATGAACCCCTTCTGGGGTAGTTTTTGGAGACTGTCATGCACTTTGGAAAGTTTTTGGCGCTTGATCGGTTGGGCTTTAAGGCCAGACTTTAGTTGTTGGTGGGCACATCGTTTTCTCCCTTTTTCTTTTGGCAGAAAGAGTTAGTGGAGGCGTGTAAAGGTTTGACGTGGTTATTCTTTAAGGTATCCCCGGGATAATTACCGGTGGAGCGGCTCAGGTTGTTTCACCACATCTAATGGTGTTTGCGGTGCCCCGTCCACCCGATCAGGTGGGGGTGAGCCCCCCCCCCAATCTGGTCCTGTGGCAGAACGGAAAGGGAATGGTGTATCATAGGGACCACTATGATCTTTTTCGCGCCCACAATACAAATTCCCCCATCTAGCAGAGTTTTTGAAGGCCCACCCCCACCTCGATCATTGGGCTCCTTCTCGTTGAGCTCCTCTGCGTCGGGGGGGAGTAAAGACCGACAGCGAGGATGAGGGCGCCGGCTCCTGGGCCACACGCCCAGAAGATGGGCAGTCTGTTGGTATAAGCAGGTCAAAGATTCTTCTCTCCCCGTTCCCTCCTGCAAAGCCCGCCTCACCTTTTTCAAGCGGCGTTTCCTCTCCTCCGAGGGGTGGCGCAGCTTCACTCAGCGAGAGGCGGCGAGCGGAAGGAAGGAGCTCAGACGTCGTGAGTGGTCGAGTGTTGTGGGAAGTCTCCGGGCCATCCAGATGGTGAGTTCCAAATTCAGGACCAAGTTCGAAGGGAACGTGGAACTCCGTCATTGAGGAAACCGCGTCTTGATCCTCGTGGTCTAGCAGTGGCAAAAGAGCACCCCGGGCGGCCATGCCTGTTTTTGCGCTCCGTAGTCAGGGCCCTTTTGCCTCGGGATGGGTAAAGGCAAGCTTGGTAGGGTCAGGCGGCAGAGTCTCTTTAGGAGCAGCTGAGATGGAAAGGACGCAGACCTTTCTGCTGGAAGCCCTTACCGCCCTAGCTGCCATAGACTGCAGAGACTGTCACTCTACAGCCACTCCGCGGCTGCTCTGCGGGGACAGAGGGTTTTTAGCAAAAGTCCCACCCTCGTTGTAGTAAACACTGCAGAAAGACACTGAAAACACACGATGATCAGCAAACTCGTGATAGGTACTGCAGAGACTGCCACTCTACAGCCACTCCGCGGCCGCTCTGCGGGAACAGAGGGTTGTTAGCAAAAGTCCCACCCTCGTTGTAGTAAAAACTGCAGAAAGACTCTGAAAACACACGATGATCAGCAAACTCGTGATAGGTACTGCAGAGACTGCCACTCTACAGCCACTCCGCGGCCGCTCCGCAGGAACAGAGGGTTTTTAGCAAAAGTCCCACCCTTGTTGTAGTAAACACTGCAGAAAGACTCTGAAAACACACGATCATCAGCAAACTTGTGATAGGTACTGCAGAGACTGCCACTCTACAGCCACTCTGCCGCTGCTACGCGGGAACATAGGGTTTTTAGCAAAAGTCCCACCCTCGTTGTAGTAAACACTGCAGAAAGACTCTGAAAACACGTGATGATCAGCAAACTCGTGATAGGTACTGCAGAGACTGCCACTCTACAGCCACTCCGATGTTTGTATTTTTACATTGTGTTGCTGTTTGTGGTACCTCAAATAAAGTTTTTTTTAATGCTATTAAAATTGAAGTGTACCCTTTAGGGCATGCCTGCTGCTTTGATCCCTTTGACCTTTGTTGCTATAGTCTAACAAGTCTTAAAAGGTCCCAGTTGGAAGTGCATTGGCATGCAACATGTGGATCAGGATCCATGCAAGTGTCACATGGTAAATCATACGCAGAACCTGCATAATGTTAAATGTCTTAATTCCAAATTTGGCGGTCGGGAATGTACCCGTTATTCTTTTCTTTTAAGCAATTGGAGTCTATTTCTTGAGACACAATGCATGTGATTGAATTCTTATTCTTCGTCTGAAATGCATACCAGCTTTTCTTATTACCTTTCTTGTTAAAGGTGAAATTTGCATGTGACAGAAGATGCATACACCAGGAAATGATGAGGACATTGCACTAATGAATGCAGAGCATTTCTGAAAGGATATTATGAGATGGATGTGTGTGCAAACGCCTACATTCTTACATTCAACCACAATGGTTACAGTAGACTACATTTCAATAATATCCCTGTAACTGGTATATCACCCAGCGTGATCCTACAGGAATCTAGTGACTGACTTGTTTACTTATCCAGTTGGGGGCAGATCTAGCTTCTCGGCTGGGACTTCCCTCTGGAACAACCTCCAACCCTCTCTCAAACTTGAGCAGAACCACCTCCGGTTCCAAAAGTAACTCAAGACCTTCCATTTTGCTTCCGCTTTATCTCTTCCTCTCCCCTGTTGATGCACCTTACTGCTCTGTGCACTGATATCCTGGTCACCATCTGAACTTGGGCCAAGGCTCCTGCATGTCCAGTTGCCCTCGCACTGCCTAGCACTTAAGGGTCTGTATCTGCAACCCTACAGTCCCTTCTCTCTGCACTTATGAGCCACCCGCTGGCTGCACTTGTGAGTTCACTTCTCCCTTCCCCTCCCCCGTAGCACTTCTCCCCTTCCCTCTTCCCTGCACTTGCACGATCTAAATGACACAAGACCTAGTAAGATTGTTATTTTGTCCTCCCTTGTTTCCCCCTCCTTGTCTTGTCGCGCCTAGAAACACTTGTGTAGGCGTGTTAAGGCCACATCATGTCATATCATACAGTGATGCGATCAAGCATTCAAGCACGCACGACCTGTTCATCATAACCAATCATCTATCAGAAGACATGGAAATAGGAAGAACTTGATCAAATAGCAGCATAAGAAGAACTCCCCAGGAACTTACAAAGACCGGAACACTGAAGTTAGAGATATAGCGCTGCAAAGAGTTCTCAAAGAATGCTGGAAGTTGCTTTGGACAGCTAATCCATAGCTGTACACTTTTATTTTCAGCTGCGTTTATTGAGTGGACCACGCACATGTCATTGCAGAATAGATTAAAGATCATTGTTCACGTTATCCATCTTTAAAAAATGTATAAATATCAAATTTACATATATCATTTAAAAAGTCTGAAGGAAATGTGAAATGATTTGTTCAGTTCTCTAGAAAGAGGCAGAAATGAATGAAGGAGACCCTGAAGTGTTTGATGTTTACGTTGTCCGCAGAGTTAAAATGCTGCACAATGAAAGATTGCAGCCAGGGTATTTCAACAATGCCATATTTCAACAATGCCATATAATGGCCCTCAGCTGGGTAGAACTCAATGTACAGGAATGTACTATATATGACACGCTTATAACTGTGTTACTTGAATGCAACTTGGTGCCTTAAAAAAGCCTGGGTAAGGGTGAACCAATTGTTCGTGGATCCAAAAGGAGAATGTTGGCACTGCATAAAACAAAAAACTGATCTGGTATTAAACCAACAACCAAAATATAACCCAAGCTTCTAATTAATTATTGACTCATGGAAGCGTAGGTGCATATTACAAACCTAGCATACCCATACACCACAAACTATATTCTCCGACTAACTAGTGAGGACCAGTCATTGCTAGGTTTCCGCTGCCAGGCAACGCTATTGAATGACAATTTCTAGACACAGGGTGTGCGCACTGCACAATACTCTCTACCACTATTTTCGCCTTTGATATTAACACTTTCCACTTGGAACAAAAAGACGGGTGCAGACATTATACATATTAAGGTGATGGTGGTTTCGTGAAATATAGCTATGCCCATTTTCTGTTCGCCATGGGCATGGTTTGCTAATTCATTTCTTAAAGACTTTGCTAATATGTAGACCGGTGATCAGGTGAAAAAGAATTTGGCTAGTGTGATTGTTGCATCCTCCTTTGGATGCTGTCCCGCCAGAATCGGAAACTAACCAGGATTTGTCTTGCTTTCTGATGGATGTTAAGAGCAGTGTGCACACTCTACATGTGCATGCGAAGAACAAATATCGTATGCTTGTAGGTGGTAGTCGTATGTCTTGTGCTCTGGAGACCAGGAGGGATTACAGAGACTTCCAATGAGACAGCCGTATCAAGTTTATCACAACCATACTGGCCTTACCTGGCACTTCAGCCAATTAGAACATACAGAACATTCAGGAATTCTTATAGTTTGATATGTTTGTGCACCTAACTTCCGTCTATGCACATTTTCACAGGCAATATGCATGTCTTTCAGCAAAGTGGTGTGTAGATTTTTCTTAAGCATAATTTGCTTTTTTACCACCATTGTGGATATTTTGCCCATCCATGCCCAATGCATGCGATCATGTATGATAGAGATCCTAGAAACTGGCACACTGTTTTCAGGGCTGGATCAATGAAGATGTGTGTTACTCTGAATGTTGCGAAATAGCAACCTACTACTATACACGTACATCAGAGCCACACAGCATTTTTCTGGCATAAATTGCCTTGATGATCCTATCAATAATAATTTCTTTATAGATTTTAGTCATACATTGTTATGTGTAATTATAGATTTCATCAATTCTCATGAAAATACTCTAAGGTCCACTATCTGATCTTCACCACCCCCTGTGTGTCTGCTCCAGATACAGGGCTGGATAAATAACCATTGATTCTGCCCAAATGCCACAAAAATGGATATTGTTTACTTTGAGGTTTTTATGCCTCTTTTTTTCCTTTTCACCAACTGTCCCTCTCCTCATCAGGAAAGAACTTGGGAGTAATCTTCAACAGCTTTCTCTCCCTTTCACTGCAGATTGAAGAAATCACATAAGGGCTCATTTTGGGGTTCGCCATAAAAACATGGCAGGGACTTGTTATGTTTTCACTTGCGTAAACAAGTACCCGCTGTGTTATTTTCCACATTTGCACAGCGGAGTGCAAATAGGGAGTGTAAAAAGGTGGTGTACACGCTTGCACACTGCCCTTTTGTACTCCGCCATGCAAATTGACTAAGCGTTGCCTGCCATGTACGCATGGCAGGTGACAATTACAATGGATTCCTATGGAGTCCCCCTGCTTTCTGCTGGTGCAAAAAGACAGCAGACTGCATTGGAATCCCCATCATTTGCACCAGCATGAAAATGTCATAAATGCTGGGGTGTTTTCATGGCCGAGAGAGGTCGGGTGGAATCATAAATGACAATCCGACCCTCCTCTCTCCCAGGCAAATACTTGAAAAATGAGGCAAGACATAAACGAAATGCAAAAAAGCCTTACACAAGGCTTTTATGCATTTTGTTTAACTTACTCCTCATTCAATACGAGCCTCATAGAAATCTCACTTTTAACTTCATGTTCTAAAATACATTCTACCACTATTGAACATTGTGGAAAATGTACATGGTACATCTATCTTGGAGATCTTATTTTTTTACTTTGCAAAAGTGTCTACTTTGGTCTCCCTGAAGTCCTTGTCCAACAACTCCAGACTAGCTAGAATCAAACAGCCAGGTTAATCTTTGGCCTGAAATCATCGGATCTTTTCATGTAAGATGTATTTTGACTCAATGTAATGCCTTCTAAAATGCTAGGATATCCAAACCATATTCTCTAATGAAATAGCAATCATATAAATGGAGGAATTCAAAAATGAAATTCATCAGTTGCGTTTCTCTAAAGAAATAGGCTGTTCTATGTGGCTAGGGCTGTTCAAGGTCTATTGTTACACTAATTATCACAAAGTCTGATTCTCAACATTTGTAATCGATTCAAAGTTCCATTCAAAGTGTTCTAATTATTATTCTGTGCATGTATTAATTTATGTTCGATCCCGATTTTCATTCGTTTACATTTGCAAGAAAATCCCTTGTTAAGAGGTGAACTCTGGTTTTAAAATGGTTTTAAAAACAATGTTAAACTGTGGTATGTATTTTCTTGAATCGGTGGTGTAGGCCCTCAAACCAAGACATGTTTTCTGAAGGAACAAAACAGACAGAGGATTATTATCAGTCAGACATACATTTATTTTGAAAGAAGCTCAATGACATCCTAAGGTCTGTTAAACTTTGAGCAGGAGACCTGACGTCTCATCTTATCTTGGAGATCATTTCTATACTGGGAAGGTGTAAACAGCAGGTTATAAAAGTGCTCTGGGACCACCCTGTTGCAATATATGTCCTTTTTTAAACGCAACAAAATAAGGGAAATTCAATCCAAAACATGGTCACATCATCAACAAGAATCCAGTTCAGTTCTCCTCTAGGAGTTATCTTTCGTAAGTAACAATATTTACGGACTACCTTACTATGGGGAAGGCTACAAGTGTGCATTATGTCACTTATGATAACAAAAGGTCAGATTCTGGGTGCATTTCAACACTTTACTTTTGATGCTTTTGGCCATTGCAAACTATGGAAATGGCAGCTCTGCATGGTATACATCCCAATGATAAAAATCCAATACATTAATAACACAAAACAGTTAGAATGTTAGTTTTTCCAGAGAAAAGCATATATTGTCAAAAAACAACCCACTTTAAAAAGTGCAATTCTGTTATTTAAAGTTTGAAGTTTAAAAAAATGCAATTTTAGAACGTTCATACCTACTTTGTCAGATTGTCCTCTTAGTGGTACCATTTTATTGAAAGTAGGGGCGAAATGGAAAATGTGCTCTCTTTTCTAGTAAAGGGGAAGTAGAAATGTGAGATTTAAACCCAAATGATTCTCACCCTCCTAGTAAATCGCAGATTAGAGGTGTATTTATTCAATTGGAGCCTCTAATATAGATATTGAATCAATAGAAAATAATGTCTTCACAAATGTTTCATAGGGATTAGGACAATGCTCTTTATATGGGCTAACACTATAAAGCTAAAGAAGGGAGAATTTGGGAAATATTGAGAGTAAAAAGGGAGAAGATCTAGAATGAGTACCAGGCCTCCTATAAGGAGGCAACCACAACTAACAGAAGAGTTAATGGAGCCATCCTGGAAGAGGAGTGCTAAAACAGTTTTGTGGAGGCCCGTTCCAGACAGTAATTGAAGCATAGGAAATCCAATGGTTTGGAGCAGAACCAGGCATGCATATTTGTGGAGTTAGTGCCTGAGAATAGTCAGAGACCCTGCTGGTCCAGACAGTGAGAAGGCATTTGCCAGAGGGAACAAGTCAAGTGACCTGCCTGTACACAGTCATGCCTACCCTCTTTCAATTCAAGAACATTTATTAGTGAACTAATGCACTGAAAATAGTTACATTTTACATTCCCATATAATCTAATATACTTCAAGGTCCACTGGACTATGCTAAGTAGAAATGAATTAATACCCCTGATTTTCGTTTCACAGGAGCATATTTTGATTTGAGTCTATGAGCTACAGTGTGCCATAAATTTTACAGATTAACCAGGAGTAAAATACCTTTTTTGCCCTGTGATGGAATCAAGGCTTTAATGAATTTACTTGTTAATCCTTAAATTATTTAACAAAAGGGGAATGTGAAAAGGGAGCTGAAATGCAATAGACAATGGGTTAGACTCGCCCCTTGATTTATCTCTAGGAAATAAAGTGTCATTTTAAAACTACGTCTTTGAGATTGAAATCAGCATGCAAATTAAGGTACTTTGCCATAAGTGAAATCGTACGAAGCCTCTTAGGACTGGCAACGTATGTATTACCCAGCCCTTAGCCATTTTCTTAAGGCAAGGGTGATGTGTGAGTATGGTGATTCACAGAGACTGTAAAGCAACTGAAAAAGTCTGATCCATACTATGATTGTGCCCAAGACCATTTTTAAAGAAAATTTGAACGCAATTGCTAATATGGAAGCATAACCAGCTTCTCTACAGAGAAGCACATGAAAAAAAGCACTTGACTGTGGAAGTCCACAGTTTATGTGGTGGATGTTCTCACCATCGTACCTGAAATGGTGAGAAAAATGTTCTGGCTGGCTTTCAAGTGCTTGGGTGGAAGATACTATCAAAACCTCGCGTAGTTACAAAATTGTTGACCATAGTAGTTAGAATGTATAGCTGTGGACCATTTATCGGGACATTGCCAATGATATAAACCATCATCTACAGGAACCTTTCATTATGAGGTATTCTGATTATGGCAGGGAAATGGTTTTTTGAACATTTGGGCAATTAGAAAGTCAGGGTTATTCCTTGTGCAAATATGAAGCCCTTGAAACATAGTAAACTGATCAAAACCATTCATGGTTTGGTGCCCTTTAAAAATATGGCACTATATGGAAAATAAATCAAGGGTCTTTACAAAGAAGGGGTTCTGGATAAAACAGGAAATTATTTGGTTGATCAACTAGTGAAACATGAAGCTCTAGTGGGGGATTTCATTGAGGTATCGTGTTGTTTTGCTGACAGGAGGTGTTTGATGTCATTTTTACCGAAACAATTACAATGAAAAAACTCATTGAAATATAAGGGGAGTAAGAGGTTAAAATTAGTGGGGAGGGGATTGGGCAGGGGGTAAATGCATAGTGAAAGGGGAGTTTGGGGAGACCCCAAAATAAAGATTTTAAAAATTCAATTCGTTTTTTCATTATCATTTTTCAGTAATAATTATACTGAAAAACCTCTGTCAGCAAAGTAACAGAAACTCTCTTGGTGTAGAGGCAAGTAATAGCCTTGACTGCATCACAGTCTGGCAGTCTTGTGCTGACAGCAGACTCCCTTGGTGAGTCAGATGAGTAGAGATGCTTCAGACACAGATTTAATCATTGCTCTAAATAAATATCCCAGTATTGGTACATTTTATCATTACTTACACTATTATGTCAACTTCCCCGTATGGAATAGGAATATCAGGAGAGAGGACATCTGAGAGGTAATAAATATTTAATAAATGTTTCAAATTCAAGATCTACTTCTGATTAAGAAACCACGCTCTGGCCCTGGAAGTGGCTAGTACATAGCTCCCTCAGAAAGATAATGTTAAATAATGCTATGCTCATGATGCAGCAATAGCCATTCATAGTTCATTTCAAAAGACTCTAGAGGTCCTACATGAGGTCCCTTATCAGTCTCACATGGTCCAAGAGTTTGATATGTATTTAATGGGCCAATTGATGTATGCACCACTCCAATCAAGTTGTCCAACACACCAGACTCTACAGAGAAGAATAATGAGATGATCCTAGTCTGCTTTAGAGTTTAATTTTATTGGTAAAGTAAGGTGTTCAATCAGAAGAATTCTATTTATATCACCCATAACAAAAAGGATTGAGTTTCCCCCATGCCAAACTGCAAGGGGGTGACAACAGCGACTTTGATGATCACACACAATATTTCTTGTTTTAAAAAGAATATACACATGAAGAAACATTCTACAAAGAATGTTGACTAGAATGCACATGCACGTATATAAACCATTGTGTATGTGCATGATTCAGGTTTGTACCATTGTTAAACATACGTACAACATATATTTTTACACATTGTTTTTTTATCTAAATGCGGCAGTAAACAATATTTGTATGCAAACAAATCCCTCTAGCCAAGCCCCTACCACAGCATTACTCCTACAAAGAACTAAGCAATAAACATGCAAACACATTCCCAGAACTTATTTTATGATTATACGCACATGTGAACATGTTAATCACAGCAATACTGTAATTTGGCACAGTGTTAGGTATAAATATCAAATAAGGAAAGCTTCTGCTTTTGAAATTTGAAACAATTTATACATTAAACACATTTACATTTACAGACACATTAGCTTTAACATACAAAAAGGGTGGCAGGCGCCCCTGTCTCGAAAGAACATGGCATGATAACCTGTTCAGTCATTATTAACCACTTTGAGAGTTGGAAGCCATCTGCTTTTTGCTCGCTGTACCTTTCACAGATGGGAAATATCCATTTGCATATCAGTCTTTGTCCCGCCCACATGGGCAGTCCAGCACCGAAATAATATGGCAATTCCTCTCTGAACAAGAGTACCAACAGTAACCCCATACACGTGTTTCAGCCTTGTTGGGCCTCAATAGTGAGGTGGAGCTGTGCCTCTCTGAGCACAGTGAGCAGGGAGTCAACGTCTGGTTGCCCCAGGTAACTTAGGGTGACCAACCCCAAATGACCTCCAAAAATACAAGGTAGCAGGTGCCCCTCTCTCGAAAGAACGCGGCATGATAAACTGTTCAGTGGTCATCAGCTTTAACGTTTACCTCATTTTCCCTTGTTATTGTAGAAACTGTAGACAACTAGAATGGAAAATAAATGTTTGTATTTGCAATGGAGTTTCTAAGTTTGCTTTTAAAGTTATCATGTTTTACATGTAAGTAGTGGCTCATGTACATGCAGAGCCCCTTTTACAGTATAAAAGCAGGTATGTTGCACAAATGTGTTGATGTAAATGTATGTAAAATATTTCTTACATAAATAAACTTTTCAGAAATTACAAGAAAAATTAATTTCTGAATTATATACTACTGTTGGAAATGTAAACGTGCATTTTTATGGTGCTTGTGTTTTATGTGTACACTGTGATGCATGTCCGTCCAGAGCACCTTTTACTGCACTCAACTTGTATATTAAAAAGGCATCAATATGCATTTAAGTACAGCATACCATATACAAAGACACTTTTTCACAAATTACTATTAACCATTACTACATTACATTCTGCTGTTGGTAATTTACACAAAAATGTTTAGCTGGCTGTGTTTTACATTTATGCTGTGACATTTGTACATGCACCACTCCTTTTGCACCATAAAGCCCATTCATCACACAAACTCCTTAACGCACATATACATTCAATGTACCCTACACAAATCCCTTACTGAAAACATGCTATTATTAATTACAACATTACATACTATTGATGGGAGTTTACACTGTGCAGTATACATTCACATGTTATTTTCGTTTTCTTTTCCATCTTTGTGTGTAAAACTGAACTCATGGTCATGTTACACATGCACATCTTAATGCTTGCACATGTAAATGTGTGCTTTAATTTATACATATAAACACATTAGACAATACTTTATAGTATAAGCATAAAGACGTAGAATTATGAACATTTATGTATGTTAACAAGTTTATACAAATATATTCCTAATATACAAACATGCATGCAGTACCCGCCATATAGATATATGAATGCCTATTGTGGGGGGTCAGAAATGTGAGGCGGACAACTTTGTGCAGATTTTTCAAAAGATGCCATTTTATTAACTGAAAAGGTTGGATAAATGCCTCACTATCCCTCCCTGGCGAAGATTTCCCTGTCTAAAATAAACTAAAAGAAACACCCTAACAAAAGGATTCTGGCCCTCAGGCTTCAATACACAATACACAATACATCAATAAGGAAATCTATGGCATTTCAACATCACCAAATATAACAGTTGACTTCACATTGTAATAGCTGCTTCTTCTGGTAATCCTGGTGAATACCCCTTTCCCAGTTTCAAGCAGACTCTTGTTTGATTGTTCAAAAAGGATAAGAAAATCATGTCTGCTAAAATGTTCCACTTCAGAACTCTCAATCCAAGTTGATAACACAAATGTTCATATTTGGATTCCACTAGGGATTCACATTTGTTTGACAACTTCTTCTTTACTACTTGGAGTCCAGGTCTTGAGATGGAGTCTTGTTATTAACAATGTCCATTTCATATAAAGGCCTTGAAACAGTTTCTCGTTGTGAATAGAGAACTCTTTCACTACAAACAAAACTTCAAAGCTTCATTGGTTTCAAACCAAGTGTCTTTGTCAGGATATGTTTTCCACCACTTTTAGTTTCACTACTACTTCACCCAAAACACTCAAGTGATTCTTAAAATGGTTTCTTCATATGTCTTTACCTCACCAGAATACTTGCAACAACTTTTACCTGGTCTATTCCCATACCAGGTTTACAACTTCTACCACTCTTCATTCTGGTATAATCCCATGCCAGAACAGAACCAAATGTTACAAAAGTTATTGGACCTGGTATCCTCTCTTGCCAGCCAAGACAAAATACTGCAACTCTCTGTTTGGCTATACTCTCCTGCCAAAACAGGACCAATTGGTGCAAAGTTCCATGGCCTGGTATACTCCCTTGTCAGGCCAAATTACCATCTTCTAGTATTTCTGTGGTATGGGTTAAGTTCAAACGTCTTAATAATAGCTTATGCTTCACAATTGGATTCAAGGATTTATTCAAGGGAAACAAGAATCACACTGCTGCTATTCACTACAAATATGTGTTTGCCACACACAAGACAGGCAATGCCCTCCTCTTCCGAAACCTCTTTTTATCAGAAGGGCAGCCTTCCTGACACTCTTGTTTCACCTCTGCATCATTTACCTAATGCTGACAACAGTTCTTCTTCTCCTTCACACTTCCCTTGCTTTGGCAAAGTTTGTTTAAATTACCTCTCAGTGTAATAGCTTTGTACATAGAGCAATGTATTTGACTATACCTTTGAAGGCTCAGTAGTCTTCTTTTAGCTTGGGTAACACTGGTTGATTATGAATGGCCTTCCTATGAGTCTGTATTGGCTTTGGTAATAGAGGTTTACAATCTTTTAATATATTGCCCCTTTGAGTGGTTTACTTTTGCTGTAATCCACAGTGTTAAGATTATAGTCTTCATTCGGTGGTTTAGGTTCTATTGCCAATGCATTGATTTTAAATCAGCTTGGTATATGTCATACATTTGTAATCAACTTATTTTATATCAGTTCGGTATGCAAAAGGACCAAGGTGGTCTGGATGTTATCAGAGTGCTGCGGGGTCACAGTTTTACAGTGAACTCACCAGGTCTGGCATGCAAGTCCGATTGCCTCACTGGTTGCAGCTCCTCCGCTTCATACCTGCTACATGACACTGCAATCTCTCTGGTACAGATTCCTGCAGCTCGCATCCTCCGCGTTCAGAGCTTCCACGCCTCTGCCAGCATTCTGGGCCTCGCCTGCATATGCGAACGCTTCAGATGGGGAGAAGTAAAAAGAAGGTACGCTTTCCAATGCACGTCCTATGCAAAAAAAGCACCCACAACTTTCCCAGCGTTCAGGAGCTTGCCTGCCATCTGCAAACGCTTTATGAGGGAAAGAGTGAAAACGAGGTGCGCTTTCTGCTGCGTAACATCTGCAAACAAAGCACTCACTACTTTCCCAGCAATCATGAGCTCACCTGCCACCTGCAAACATTTCACAAGGGGAAGAGTGAAAACAAGGTGTGCTTTCCTCTGCGTGACGTTTGCAGACAAAATCCTGAGCCCTAGCTATCCCCTTAGGACTGGCATTCACTTCTCTTGCCACTATCGTCCTGGCGTCTCAGCTCCAGCACCATTTCCTCCTCTCCAGCTTTGTGGAGAGTATACAATTCCTCCACCCACTACTACTACTGCAATCCTGCTGCTGCAATGGTTTCTTCTTCCACCATCTTGATCTAATGGCCTGCACCTAAGGGGGCCTTTTATGCCTCACTGCCACCCTCAGGTGTAGGTCATTAACAGTAATGGGCTGTACTGCACACCCTTGTGCCTCTGCAGCCCTCTTCTTCGTCCCAGTACTATATGGATTCTTGGACTCGAAGTCCCTAACATGAAAATCACTTTGCACAATGATGTTGTCATTATAAAGATCTTTTCTTCCTCTATTTAGATTCCTTAAAGGAGTAGCATAAGGTTTAAAGAGAAGATTTGGTTCAACTGTAATGAGGCTTTTCAGAATTGAAATTGGTGGCCTTTAAAGACTTCTCTGCACCTTTTTCCCTAGGACGCATAGGGTTTCCTGTTTTTAAAAGTGTTGGAGCTTTTACAAGTGTTTTCGTCACTTCTAATACATGATCATTTATGATGGTCTTTATTCATATTCCGAAAATTAATTTCAGGGAATAATAATTCTCTGTGGCAGCATGCCATTACACGTGCCGGTATTGATGATGTTACCTACCCCAAGGAAGATAAATACTGCATCTCATCCCACAGAGTCCTCCAGTCACCGCAGGGCCCTTCTCCTCCCAGGTGATCCTCCCAGCTAACGCCACCCCCAGGGTCAGGATAAGGAAGAGTCTGCCTTTCCCTGGCCACCTGAGAGGAGATTTTAGGTGGGGTTTTAGTGAGGACTCTGTAGGATTCACCACACTATGCATATGTACCCAATTGGTAAAGTAACACCAAATAAATGTTCCTTTGAATACTTCAACAATAACGCATGCACACTTTAGTAGTTATTACATTTATATGTACATACAGCTACTTGTACAAGCATAACACTTATGTACGTAAAGAGACACATTGCGGACAACTTTTGTTACATGCTATGGTACTTGTGTTGTGTTACTTTTCTATAACAACCACTTTTGTTTCTACGCATGTCTCTATACCCACCTATCAACCTGCAACCAATCCAAAACCCACTGACACAGAAGAACAGGCAAATAACACACCCAATGCTTCAGACAACCAACCTTACAACTTGGCACCTGAGGTCATAAAGTGTAGTCATTTAATGCGTCCTTCACGATATATGGATATTATAAAGGACGTGAGAAAACAGACACTGCTATTTCAACAAATGGAACAGATTTGTCATTTGGTGTAAGAAAGACAAGCTCAATCCCATATATTGTTCAGCTACAGATGTTTAATATACCTTGTATATCTATTAGACTCTGGTCTAGTTTGTAATTCACTTAAGGTACACTTAGCAGTTTATACCACATCACAGCAGAAAATATCATGGTGTAGGTACCAGTAGTTAAACCTTTTATGGAAAGTGTCAAATTGATTTATCCTCTGGATTTATCCACCATTAGCTGGGCAGTAGTTAAAGAAAGTACTTTCAAGGCGTATGGGCCCACCCTTTGAATCCTTGCATAAAGCACCACTGAAACAGCTTTCTTACAAGGTTGCTGTTCTGGTTGATATCACATTAATCAGAAGGATAAATCAGTATCTGAACCATTTGTAACTACACACAAAAACAAGGTGTTGTTAAGACCACATCCAAGGTTTCCAGCTTTCTTCAAAAATCCTCAAAGTAGAGCAGAGAAAGCCTAACATAAATTTGATGTTCATAGAGCTGTAATGTGCTATAGACAGAACAAAAGAAATAAAAAAACATACATTTTTCATGTCCCTGTCAACAGGGAGAAAAGTAGATGCAGTCACTAAAGCAACTATTGCAAGGTGAATTGTCAGATGTATTCAAATGTGCTTCCCTACAGCAAACAAAACACTTGTGGTTACCCTGAGATCACATTCAATCAGATGTACAGGAGCGACACCGGCTTTCCCTGCTAGCATCCATCTGGAGGCTATTTGAAAAGTACATACTTTCACACAACAATATTGTGTTGGCAAAATTTTAGGAAAGATTTCAAAATTGTATAAAATTTTCCCTCTATGTGGCAACCCCCAAGCGTTTTGCTGTTGTTTTACACCCTGATCTAGACTTTGCCAGAGAAGCGCAGCCTTCCGCTGCACTCCTCTGGGCTTTCGCTCAATTCTTATGTGGAAACTGACATGCCCTTAAGACAGTCAGTACTGGGAGACTTCGTTTCCCTTAGTCCTTTCCTCATGTTGCAGCTTTTGTGCAACATGAAACAAGAGTGCACCGTAACTTACATTACCGCTCTCTTGGGTCTCTAGTCATTCCAAAGGCCCTAGAAACTCTTGCTGGACTTATTATGAACTGTGCAAGTGTGTCACGGATGTGACTGGTGGCAGCTATCGTTTCTCTTGTGTTTTGAACCCTTTTTCGCCATTTTATCCACGCTTACCGCATTTGGCACAAATGAGTGGCCTGGCTCCAAAATGGCCATGCCACGAGGTTCTTTGTCCTGTCTGCTGACCGTCTTGCCCCTTCACCTTCCCCCAGGTCGAGCCACCCGGGGCAGTCCTTATATGGTCATGCAATGTTCCCAATACACATCCTGGGTGCCAGAGAGTCCGTAGTGTCCTGAATGCCTGGGACCACCGTGGTCCGTGATAGGTCCACGTATGGTGTGAGTGTTTGTGAGCAGATCTCCCATTGGGTCCTCTCCGTTTTGGCGCGAAGGGAACTTTGGATAAGAGGAGGCTGGAAACACCACTACCATGTCGATCTCCTGTGTTCACACCGAACAATGGATAAGGAGCCAAGTATCCTGCAACACGAAGCTGAGTCGAGGAACCGGTAGTGACCCGCTGAAGGTTTGGCACCCTGAGCCGCTGTCGTCCTGCAAGACCCCTCTGCATCTGATCGTCCTAGAAGGTCTGCAAAGGCGCTTCAACCCATTGGAATAGTGGGATCAACTATTCCCGGCACCTTCATCAAACCCTGCAAGTAAGCCTCTTCGGGAGTGTCCCTGGGCCAACCAGTGGGCTGACCAGTTTACGCAGGACGCTTTGCTCTGTCACCACCTCCGTTTCGGGGAAGCCCTCGAAACTTGGTCTACTGCTTGCTCTGCGTCCACGGCACCCTCACACCGAATTCGTACACTTGGCATTCCCAGGTCTGAAGGGAGACGAGTGCGCCCGGACCAGAGTAAACGCGGTTGCCGTGTTGCCCTGCTGTGGTAACAACCTGTGCACGTCCGCTGCATTTGGGACACCCTAGACCCTGCATCCTGCTACGCAGAATCTACACAGTGTCGAGATGTCCTGATCATCGCAGCTGAACCTGCCAGCAACGTGAATTGAACTGGAGAAGTCTGGGTCTGCCTGCGTCGGGGACCGGTGAGTAGTCCATACCCCAACCGGTGGCCCCTCACGCAGGAGCCTGTTTCTTTTCTACCGCTGTTGTGAAATAGCGACTCTATCCCGCACTCTTACCCTGCCTCTGCCCACAAGTGGAGGCCTTGCTTGAGTAGTGGGGACTTGTTGTGCATCACTTCATTTACCTTCCTGAACTGCCTGATATCCTTGAAGAGGCCCTCTTTTGTCCATTGGCACCAGCACGTGCAGGTACTTTTGAGCATAAGGCTCCCCTCTTCGTAGGGCTCGGACTTCCTCCTAGTTGGGTGTATTTTGGATGTTGAACTGGGTCTAATGATTACTTGCACTGCCTGTTTTCCTCCCCATCTAGGTGGTCTACATATTACGTGCTCCTAACTCCTTAGACCCTGCGGTCTTGTATATATATTGTATTGATTGTGATGTGTTGGTTTACTTTAGTATTATTGTGATTCTTTGCTATGGTCGATGTTACAAAGGCCTTGTAATAAATGTGTCTATATTTTTAATATAACACCTGTCTGGAGTAATTTATAAGTGTCCTTGCTTTGTGTGCTCATTGAGTTCTTTCCGTCACCCTCACCCCTCTTGAGACTTAGTCTTGAACTCCGCCATTGCTACCCTGATTGGTCTGGCTTTTCCAGAGGTTACCCTGTTCCAGGAAACTAGGCTGGCCTTCTGAACCTCTGCCCCTCCAGGTCCGAGTTCAGAAATCCATCTTAACAGACACACAGTCAAGATCAGACCCTCAAGTAGGTCAAGCAATTTTAAGACATTTATTTACAACCATTCCTTTAGCTCTCCCACCAGCTTCACAGACTACAGCTTGCTAATCTATGATAGGCATGTGAATCTAAACAGATTCACAAGCCCCAGAAGGCAAGTATTAATTTATTACCAATACTCGTAATTATGTGGTTTGTATCTGCTTAGAATAACATGCAGGACCCAATCCTCTGCACGTGGGAGCAAAAGGAAAAATAAAAAATGACAGACAACATATTTGCCATGTCAGAATACAAACAATCTGAGAGCGCCAACGCATGAAGGATAAGGGGTACATGTAGGGTAGGGATAGTGTTACAAGCTGTGTTGACGCCCTCTTTTTCGAATTTAAAAAACATGTAATACTCTACACCAACCACTAGATGGCATCCCATGGAAAAGCAAGTGATTCTAAGCCACAGAAATATGATTACTGTTAAGTAGTATTTGCCTTACATATCCCATCTCTAATTTTCAGAGACTGGTGTAAAGTAATCTTTGCATAAACCATAACAAGCCATGGGTATTGGGTGCCATTTGTGAAAAAACAACTGACCATCAGCGTTGCACACTACCGCCATTATAAAAGATGCTAGGGGGGTAGGGGACTATGCCACCCCAAAGGTCTTGTCTTCTTTCCCATCTCACTTTATACTAATTGAAGACAATACAGATTTCTGGGACGCACCTTTGATTTAAAAAATCTTTTCCAGCTTTGGAGGTCACATAGGTGCTGCTGCATCTTAAAGGACACAGGATGCCTATCTGTTTTCGACAACTGGAAATCTTCAGATCTTGGTTAAGAGGGATTTCAACTAGGCATCGTGCACGCTTTGATAACATTCTGAATTTCAATTCTTCATCCAGATGTCAAATATCCAATATATGCACACATCCATGATAGAAACTGAACGTTCCTGCACAAGAGCAGATATCCTCAACATGAATTCAATACATGGAATTTGTGTGCACCCTTCTAAATCACTGCTATCTGATGGCTCTCACATTGTTTCATTTTTCTCTGCAGTATACAGAGGACTGTTAGGCAGGCCGTGTATATAAATGATCTGTATGATATTTGGTGCAAATTCCCAAAAATGGTCCATTTTGCAAAACTGTCTGGTATTTCACACATGCTAGAAGCACAACTTTCCTGGGACAATGGGAAATGGTTACTAGGAATTCTTGTCACAGACTCATACCCACCACAGTTACACTTTGGTAAAGCAAAAAGCATGATCCTATTGGAAGTCAAGTTGCTAATGGGCTTCTTCTGGAGGAAACCTGGTACACCAAACAGCAGCCTCTGCTGGTACAATCATGGCAGATTTTAGCTATGGAAAAACTTGCAGCTTATACATTCAAGGAAGATTTGTTTGAAGCAGTTTGGCATTAACTACTGGGCTATGCGTTTAATGGGGTGCTGTTCCGAGTAGTCTAAGTGCACTCAAATTGCTGGGGTTACGAAGTTGGGATATTTGAAACAATACATAGAATTCCTGGAAATTGTTTGATTTCAGACACATTTTAAAAATAAGGTTTATAGAAAATTGTCCTACCTGTTCAAATGATTGTTGCTGTTATTAGTGCTAATTGTTGCACCCAACAACAAAAGAATCCACACATAATCACACACAACAGTGCATGGTGGTGCGTGGTTATGCACACCTGTACCCTCCTTTCCTGTCGCTCTGTGGCCAGCATCCCGTGGCCCTCTTCCTGCACCCACGCTAAGAACCTCTGGGTCATCTTCGACTCCATACTTTCCTTTTCTCTTCACATATCTGACGTCTCTAAGAAGTCAAACTACCAACTGCACCTCATTAGAGGTATTCTTCCTTTCCTCTCCTTCCCCCAGAAGCTCACTGTCTCTAGAGCTCTGGTTCTCTCTAGGCTGCAACAGCCTCTTTCTCAATCTGCCTGCTTCTACTCTCCGCCCTCTACAACTCATCCAGAACAAGACTGCAAGACTTGTGCTTGGCCTCAAGCCCAGGGATGGTACTTCTCAAGCACTGAAATCTCTGCATTGACTCCCAGTGGCTTCAAGGATTAAGTTCAAGACCCTCTGCATTCTCCATAAGGCCTTCTGGTCCTGGGTCCTCAATACCTCCAACTCTCTCTTCCTAAATACCTTTCTACTCAAGCTCTTCACTCCTCCACCTCCAACTCCCTCAGGGTCAGTCGTATCTTCAAGCAACAAGTTGGTGGTAAATCTCTTTCTTTGGCTGGGGGCTCCCTCTGGAACAGCCTTCCTGCCTCAAGACGTTCCTCTTTGCTTCTGCCTTCTCTCTTCCTCTCCCCTGCTGATTTCCTGTCTGATACTGTACTGGTCACCTGGCTACCCTCTGATTCGGGCCCAGGTCCCTGCCGCCCAGTGGCACACTGGCAATGCCTCCCGTAAACCCTCACATTTGAGTCTGTATCTGTAACCCCACAGTCCCCCTACCTGCACGTTTGGACACCTGTTGTCTGAACTTACCCTTGAACCTGCCACCTGCTGGCCGCACATCTTGTTATTGTTTTGATCCCATATACAGCACTTTCCCCTCCCCTTTCCCCTGGAACTTTTCCCCTCCCCCTCCCCACCACTTGTACGATCTCAATGTCACTTGGACTAGTAAGATCGTTGTCTCTGTACTCCATCTGTTCCCCCTTCCTTGCCACGTCACACCTTGAAACACTTGTGTATAGGAGCGTTACAAATGCCATATAATATCATATCATATCATGGTGGCCAACTCCCGAAAAAACTGCACTTATGCTCGGTGAACAGTGTTTCCGAACTGAAGTTACAAACAGTATATCTCAGCTCTCTTGCTCTTTTCTACTATCCACCCTCCCTCGTTGCATTACAGACCCACCTGAGTGCATAGAGACCACACAGGTGGCAATTGTGCATGGTATAAAACATGTTCAACATTAGCATATCTCCCATCTAAGTAGATTGTGTTAGTCAACCACATCTCGCATCAAGGTAGTTTGTGTTAGTCAGCCATTTCTCACATATAGGTAGATTGTGACAGTCAGCCATATCTCGTATCCAGACAGATTGGGCCAGGTAACAACATCTCATATATAGGCAAATTGTCCACTGTTATAATCACTGCAAAGGCATTTACCCCTCCGCCCTGGTATCCCAAACCTGTGGTTACTGCCATTATAGTTATACCCCCATTTAGGCATCTCTCCCCTATCTAGGTATCCCAAATCTAGGTTCTACTGCATTTTACTGTCTACTGTCACATCCCCATTTAGGCATCCCTCCCTCTATCCAGGTTTTCCAAATCTAGGTGCAATGCCATTTTACTCTCTTCTATTGTATCCCCATTTAGGCACCTCTCCCTCTATTCAGATGTCCCAAATATAAGTGCTATGGCATTTTACTGGCTTTTGTTGTATTCCCATTTAGGCGCCTCTTCCTCTGTCCAGGCGCCCCAAACCTTGGTGCCACTGCGTTTTACTATCTACTGTTGTATGCCCATTTGAGTGTCTCTCCCCTATCCAGGTGCCCCAAGTCTAGGTGCTGCTGCATTTTACTGTCTATTGTTGTGTCCCCATTTGGGCATCTCTCCCTCTGTCCGGGTGTCCCAGGTCTAGGTTCTGCTGCATTTTACTGTCTACTGTGGTCCCCCGTTTTGGACATGCCCCCACAATCCAGGTACGATTCTCTACTGTTGTTTCCCCATTTGGGCATCTCTCCCACTATCCAGGTGTGCTGAGACCCGCTCCTATTGTAATTGTTTCAGGGAGACCACGAGTGGCGAGACCAACCAGTCGCATTTGATCGAGAAGGGGAGCGCTGCAGTCGAGCTCCATCCAGGCATACCATGCGTATGTCCTACACGACGTCTGTGAATACATGCCACCGGCACAGCCACCCATCCATGCACCCTAGAATGTAGCTATGGCTGTGCTATTCCGGTCTAGCAGCACACATAGCCATCCACACTGAAACTCCTGACATACCTATGCCATTAGTTTACAGTGACAACCAATGAACAAAATGTGGTCTAGCTGGGCACACATCAAATCTTCAGCACTAGCACTCTATCCTAAACCACCAACAGAACCCACCCATGTGCCTGACCTCCAAGTTGCTTACTGGAGCCAAGCCAGCCCACCTAAGTCCTAAACCGGCAAACATGCACACATGCATCTTTTCATTTAAACTCTTAGAACCTACGACACATGGACTGCGGTCACTGAGGTTGTTCCAATCATAAAGCACATTGAGAACATACAAATGGCGACAGGGTGCTATATAAATGATGAATGCATTACAATACAATATAATACTTGCTGTGGTACTGCTGTAACACTATATGCTACTGGAATGGTTGGAAAATGTGTGCTACTGTTCGCTATGTACACATTTAAGTGTACGAGTGCATACTGAAGTGTGCGCCTACGTTATTGCTAACTAGTGTAGGTTCATCTTAATGGACTACAATAATATTGAAGTAAAAAGATGTAAGGAGTATTGTTCCCTATATTTTTATCTAGGTCCATAGATGGATGGCTTTCTTTCCCACATTATTTTCCATGTGTGCAACTGACTAACGAGGTAGGTCCCTTTTGTGAGCATGCACAGTTAGTGAGCTATCATCTATGAAGAGAGTTTGAAAGGAAGGGGATTTCCCCAACCACTGAAATTACAAATCAGTGTAAATGGGGCATGTTGGAGCACTTTTTCCAAAGATATAGGCTTCAGAAAACAAATATTTTATATATGATTTTAAAGACTTCTCGTCATGCTGGCTTCAAGATCTGACCACAGTACTTAGCAAAAGTACTCCTAAGCTGTGAAAAATATAAGTATGGGCAAAAAAGCATTACATGCTCAGTACAAACAGTAGGTTTAGCTATGGCTATTAATTTGTCGAAACTGCTCAGAGACAATGCAGAAACTGTTTTATGCCATTATGAAAAAAATACTCATGTGTATTGCAAATAAAGATAATGGGCCTCATTCCGAGT
This sequence comes from Ambystoma mexicanum, assembly GCF_040938575.1. Lineage (NCBI taxonomy): Eukaryota > Metazoa > Chordata > Amphibia > Caudata > Ambystomatidae > Ambystoma > Ambystoma mexicanum. Next base: position 538,581,572 of record NC_090927.1, on the reverse strand, counting down.
ATGGTGGTAGTCATGGCACTATTTGCGCCATGACTACCTCCCATACCGGTACCGACTCCGACTTGTTTCAATGGGGACTTACCGGTGTAGTCCGACCTTTGCGGGACCGGTAAATCCACATTGAAAAAGCCATTCCCCATTCCCATTTGAGCGCTCATAGGGCTCAATTGGAATGGGGAAGGTGCTAATAACGGTACCGCAAATTGCGGTACCGTTATTAGCTTCAAGGTCCCTTAAAAAGGGATTACCACCACTGTTTTATTTACCGGTGCCCGGTATCCCTTACCGCCCTACTTGGAATGCGGCCCAATGTTTATCATAACTGATGTGGCTTGCAAGATATTCAGGCATGAAGTGGACCAGAACATCCCTCTCATAATTTGTGTCAAGATGGTAATTGCATCAGAATAACTGCAACACAGAGTATCACAATCAGAATTCCTGTGCTTCTGCTTGGCATAAACAAATTGTCCTTGTTTTGTGTAAGTGCGAAAACACTTACACAAAACCAGTCTTGAAGCTGAAAGGCAACCATATCACCCTTTTTACTCTGCAAAAACAGGAATATATGCGAGTAAAAATAAGCCAAACAGAAAATGAGAAACAACATACACGTAGGGCATCATTACAAGTGTGATGCTCTGGAAATAAGGGTGCCGGTCGCACCGTACCAGCACCATTTCTGGGCCACCAACGACAACTTTGCCTCCCCGGGCCATTGTGCCTGGCTGGTCTGACCTGCCTGATGCAACAGCCCCAGTAGCAGAGTTGTCACAGAAGCACCGGCACCAGTGCTTCCGTGTCCCCATTCCCATGGTAGCCATATGGGACTCCATGGGAATGGGGACTTACACTTTCCGCTGCCTGATATCCCGGGCCGCCAGTGGCACTGGGAAGTCAGGCGGCGGAAACGGTGTAACGAGTCCAGTGGCAAACAGCCAGTAGCACCGGTGGGTTATCGCCATACTTGTAATGAGGCCCATAGAAGCATACCCCTAAATAAGAAGTTTGAATGATTTTTACAAATCAGTGAGCAGCAGAGCAATGGCATAGGAAGGAACTTCTAGAGGTACTCCAACCACCCCACCCCCATTGCCTACAGAGTGGGAACCAAAATATGTGACGTATGCAGAACAGTTGAACCAACAAAGGGCAGAGCGTGGACTCTGTGCGGTACCAATAAGAATACCCATACCTAAGAGAATCTGGGAGGCAAGGTATGCATTGAGAAAACCGTACCTGCATACAAGACAATATGATGGCCATTTGAATGAGATTCCTGAAGAAGCAGAGCAGATGAATGGCAAAGATTAATGGTGACATCACACAGAAGAGATGCAGAGACCAGAGAATGCAGATATTCTATAAGTCATTAAGAAAGTACTTGGTGGGGAGTCAAACCTTTTTTAGCAGTGGGCGCTGGCTGGGTTTGATGGTCCAATTGTGAGAAGGGTCAGATATTAGATTGTCCAGTCCTTGGGTCATGCGAGTTGTGATTTTATTGGTATCAAAACAACATAGATGATATCTAGGGCCGGGATCGGCGCTGCATGGTGGCTTGTTCGCTCTGAGGTGCCTCGGACCGAACAAGCCACCACGCAGCGCCGATCCTGGCCAGAGGTCAGGCTAACCAGCCCCAACTGGAACCCTTGCTTGGGCCACCAGCCGCAAGCACCTAACATCAATTCTGCTGCCACCGGACAACTGCCTTGATAAAGACCCATGTTGAAACGTGCGTCGGCTGTTTTTTGTAACACAAAATTGGCACAAGAAGAACTATAGATATCATCTATGTTGTTTTGATACCAATAAAATCACAACTCGCATGACCCAAGGACTGGACAATCTAATATCTGACCCTTCTCACAATTGGACCATCAAACCCAGCCAGTGAGCACAGTGAGCAGGGAGTCCATGTGTGGATGCCCCCAGGTAGCTCAGGGTGCTCAGAGAGACAAAGCTTCACCTGATGAGGCCCAACAAGGCTGAAACACGTATATGGGGTTGCTTTTGGTACTCTTGTTCAGAGAGGAATAGCCATAGCATTTCGGTGCTGGACTGCCCATGTGGGCGGGACAAAGACTGATATGCAAATGGATATTTCCCATCTGTGAAAGGTACAGTGAGCAAAAAGCATGTGCTGCAAACTCTCATCTCAGAACAGGTTATCATGACATGTTCTTTCTGGAGAGGAGTGCCTGCTACCTTTTTTGAAATTACATGGAACTTATACTTAGATATTCACTTGGAGCTTATCACTCCCTCCAATAGGTTTTGTAGTTTCCCACGCAGGATGACGTGGGTAAGTGACACAGGTCAGCATGTCACTGATGACGAGTTTGCGTGATGTAACTTTAGTTTTTGCTAAAAATAAGTGAGTAAGAGGATTGCACGAAATTTGAACCCAGAGTCCCATAGTGGAACACGTAGACAGCGGATCTGATTAAAGGCTGATGTGAAGGGTTAATGTACACTTCGTATGAAGTATTTTAGAGGGCAAGACGAGTCTTAAAGAGAAGATCGTAGAGATTTATGTGACTGGTCAAGTTTGTCTGTTTGTTTTATGTGGTTTTGAAAAAATGATGATGTCATAGTTAAAGAAAAACTGATGATAATTAGTGATGCGTGAAGTTGAAAAAGAAATCGAATCCATTTTTTAAAATTGCATTTGATGGTTGTTTTTTAGCAAGATACAATAAAACTGTGATTAAAGGGATTGGTGCTTGCGACGGTTGGTGCTCGTTCATATTCTGTGATTTTCTTGAAACATATTTTTTATCTGCGATTAGAAGTAAACGAGTGTCAAACAAGTTAAGATCAAACAAGTTAAGAGTAGACAAATCGAGAATGGAGGATGTTAATCCATTAGTGCATCTCTGCAATCAATCACTGAAACAATCACTGAAACATGTACCTAAGATTAAACAGTACAGTGCAGAATGGGTTGAAGGAACCGCAGATAAAATATTTATGCCGTGGCCGCAAGGAGGGTCACTGTCGAAAGCAGTCCTGCAGCATATGACGTCATATTTGCATGCAACATATACTGGGAAGAAGCTAGACAAGCACCTAGCGAGCTTAGAGCTCTGGAAAATGTACCAAGAGGAGCAAGATGAGCCGCCTCCTTTAGATTGGATACTTAATGTATGCAAAGAGAGGGGGGACGAGCCCTCTGCTCCACCCGCCCCGTCTGAAATAGAAGACGAGAGTAAGAAAGACGATGGGTTATACACATTAAGGGAACTTAAAGCAGGGCAGGATATAGAAGTCCTGCATATGAGTCACCTACGCAAAGTAAGTAAGAGAAAAATACTGAGAAAGATGTAATCTCTAAAGTCCCAAGGGACAAGGAGTGATGCGATAAGGAAAACATCTATCGAGAAAGCACATCTCTAGAGATAGAAAGAGAAATAAAGGAATGGAAAGGAGAAAGAGATAAAACTAATGAGATAGCACCCTTACAGAACGAATGGATGGGAGGTCAGATTTTGCTTAAACTCGATGGTAAAGGCATTGAGGACGTGAGACAAAGGGAAGATCAAGACGAGCAAGATAAAAAGACAAAGAAAGGGAAGAACGATTGAAAGACGAAGGAGCAAAAAGAAAAGATAGACAGAGACAAGAGCAGTTATAGCAAGACGAGCAAGCGAAAAAACAAGAGGCAGCAGAAGAACAAAGAAAACAAAGAACAGCTGATGAACAAGAGAGGCTAGAAAGAAAAAGAATAGAAAAGGAATAGCAGAAGTTAAGAGAAAAAAGAATACAGAGACAAACGGATGAGGAGATATGAAGGGCAAACGAAAGAAGGGATGTGAAAAGAAAAGAGGAAGATAGAGTGAGAGAAGAAGCGAGAAAGTGAAGAGAATTTGAAGAAGATATGGAACGCAAGAGAAGGCAGACAGCACACAATCTCGATTACTTAGGAAAGGAAGTAAGAAATCCCCAACCAGAAATAGCATGGGAGGATATAGAAGATTTTTTTCCAGAATACAAGTCATTGCCAGGCCCATCTAGAGCAAATCTAGAAGAAGATATTGATTCAAAGAGCATTGGGGAGGCAATTGATAAAGTATATCATGAAATGAGACCTCAGAAAGAGTCAAAGGGAAGGGAAAAAATTATCGACTTGAGAGCACTCAGCTGTATGACACAGAGGAAGCCTCATGTAGTGCAAATCATAAGGAGCTGTCTTTAGACAGACTGACTCTGAAAAGAAATGAAGAAGAGAGAAGTTGCACGAGTTGGGCACAGGAAATGTCAGACTAAGACAGGGAAACCTTCCATGGGGAAGAGAGAGATGATGCATGTGGTGCTGAGGGATGCTTTCCTATGGATAAGGCAGTAAAATGGTCAGATTTAAACGTGCCTGTATCTAAGGCATTGGAGCCATTCACACAGTCAGACTGACCTAGGGGGCAACCCCACGGTGAGAGGGGGAGTCACTGCCTTACGTAAGCAGGTTAAGATCAATGCCAGGTAGACGGTGATGTGGTAATATTACCCCTGCAGTAGATAGACAAATGATGAGAAATGAGAACGAGTATGGAGCTTCACAGTTTCCCTTGCTAGAGAAAGGAGGAACGAGACCACAGTATATACCATGGCCTCAAATGGATAGAGATAATCTAAAATGTAAACTCCCGAGTTTAACTTCAGGCGCTGGGAAATGGATACATGAATTGAAATAAATGACAGGATGAAATACATTGGTTATAGGGGACATTAAGGGTCTTTTAATCGCCATTCTTCGTGAGAGAGCGGATGACGTGTGGACAAGGGCAGGGTACCCTAGTGTGACTACAGTCAACACTACTCACAACAGAGCACCATTCAATAACTGTAGGGCAGCAGTCTGGAAAGTGCTTCGAGTACTGTATCCGGACACGTCCGATATGGGAGCTATAATGACAAAAAAGATGCAGAAAGGAGATGATCTGTTGGTTTACATTCAAAATTTTCAGGAATCTTAGGCTTTGGAAACGCATGAATCTTGGGGAAAATCTATACCGGTATTCTATCATATATTATGCCAAGAGCTGCCAGAGCCAGTGCAGAAGAAGCTCGAGAAGTTAGTGGGTATAGAAGCTAAACCATGATCGGAGATTCAGCTGACCATTGCGCATTACTGCAGACTCTTGCAGGAAAAGAATCGGAAAAAAGACGATATTCGAAAAGGCGAGAAGGCAACGTTAGTGCAGAAAAAACTGTCAAAATACGCCATTGAAGGGGCAATGTTGACCAGCGTAGACAGATCGAATTCACAGCAGATAGTGAACATGCTGCAGATGAATAATCAAAGGCAGTTTGATCAAAACAATAGTGGATATGCTCCATGAGGAAGAGGATTTCGAGGAAGGGGTTGGCAAGTTAATCAAGGGAAGGGAACCTTTCAGGATAAAAAAAGTGGATTTCAAAATATGCAGAATAGTAACCAGAGTATGCAAAATGGGTAGGTTGGGAGACCACCGCCTATATGTTGGACTTGTGGAATGACAAGGCACTTTGCTTCCACATGTAGAAGTCAAGGGATGGGGCAAAATGCCAGTTTTTTAAGAGGGGGGATGTCAAATTCACCTGAATATTTGCAGCAGAATGGAGATGAATTTGCGCAGAATTAAACAATGCAGCAGAAAGTGCCGAGAGTGCAGCAAGGCTTGCAACCAAAGCAGGTGGCAGTTAATCCGCCACAAGGACCATCGCAGCAATCACCTATGCAGCTTCAGCAAAACACAAACACAGATCAGTTAATGACTCCTGGGATAGGGGATGTCACTGCCAATAGAGGGAATCCTTTCACAAGTAATGAGATGAGGCTGTACCTGCAATAGGACAGCTCACTGGGAGACCTGGTGTGTTCAATACTATCCGTGACGCCAAACCCTCATGAGGAACCAAGGGTGGACGTCAGTATAGGGGGCAAAAGTTTTTCATTTTTAGTAGACATGGAGTTCCTTTCACTGAAGAATTACCAGTTTCTATAGGAGAATGTGACATGAAGGTGCCACTGCTATATTCGAGGCAAACACCTGTCAATATATTGGGACGCGATTTAATGACTAAGTTGAATATGACAATCTTGTTCACTGATGAAAGTATAGTGTGTTCAACACCAGGAATGCATGATTTAAACGTGTGGGAAATGAATATGGCATTTGCAGGACAACTAGCTATGAGAGTGATTCCATTAGAACCAGAGGTTTTCCAGTATGGAGTACGCATTCTGTTATCGTGGCTACCAGGCCTAGCAGGCAGAGCAATGAGAACTCCAGGTTAATTTTTGTTTAGACCAAGAATACCTATGCTCGAACAAAAGGGAAGAGTTTTTCCCTTCGAGATACAAGCAGCCATAGTGTGAGGGGAAATGGTTTTGCTTGATGGACATGATGATGAAGGAAAACAATGGCGCACAGTAATCGCCATTGGGGAGGGTTACAGATTGACCAACGTCACTGATGAAGATCTGTTTGGAGATCATCCATCTGATGACAAAATAATATTTGAGATGTGCGTTACTTATTGGGTAAGAGTAATTAAAAGAGAAGTTCCTCAGGAAATGATGATAGCACAAAAACCCCCCCGAGTATTTTGAGGATGACATGGCGAAAGTGCCAGTTTCATTATGGACCACCGGCCCCTATGACGTAGGCCTACTAAAGGGGGTTGGAGAAGTACAGATTAAATTGAAACCAGGAGCAATTTTACCTCAAGCACGACAATATCCCATGTCCCGAGAGGCAGATGAAGGTATTTTTAAGATGATTTCTGCCATGATGGATCAGGGCATCTTAGTGACGTCAGAGTCACTGTGTAATACATCAGGGTACCCTGTGAAAAAAAGTAAGGGGGGGTTGTGGTGTTTAGTGTAAGATCTTCACCCGATAAACCAGATTGTAGAGACCGAGTTCCCTCTAGTTCCTAACCCACAGTGATTGACTTGAAAAAAAGCATTTTTCTCAAGCCCATTGCACAAAGACTTGCATGATCTTTACGTCATTTACTTTTAGGCAAACATGCCTGAAAAGCACTCGTTTACCACAAGGGTTTTGTGACTCTCCATCGATTTTCAGTAGAGTCCTTCAGATGAATTTAAGCAATATTGCTTTAGAAAGCATTGTTTTGCAATATGTAGGTAACATTTTAGTTTGCAGCACCTCAGAGGAAGAGTGTAGACGCGATTCTGTCCAGCTGATGATTATACTCACTGACAAAGGATATAAAGTTGACAAAGAAAAGTTACAATATTGAAAACAAGAAGTGTTGTACATAGGCCATTGATTTTACATGAGGGAAAAAGGGTACCCCTGAAAAGCTGAGGCTATTTTAAAAACAGCAAAGCCACACACGATAAAACACATACAGAGGTTTTTGGGATTGTGTAATTATGTCAGAGCATGGGTCTTTGAATACAGTTCGTATACAAGGCCTTTATTGCAGGCTCTAAAGAAAGCATAGGCAACACAAGAAAAAATCATGTGGACTAAGGAAATGGAAGAAGGGTTTGACGAATTGAAAAAAAGCAATTTGCACAGCTCCAGTTTTAGGGATTCCTAATTATGCTGAGAAATTCTTTTTGTTCTCACATACAGATGGTACTGTTATGACTGCAGTGCTCACGCAGAGAACCACGTTGGGGTACAAGCCCCTTGCATATTACAGTGGAATCTTAGACACAGTAATGAGAGGTCATTTTCCGTGCGAACAAAGTTTAGCCACCACAGTGTTCGCCATAGAGAAGGCTGCAAGCATAGTGATGGGATTCTCCAAGATGTTATTTGTTGATCATTCACTATTTGCCATTTTAGAAAAACCAAAAGGCACGTTGACTTCTCAAAGGGCTTCTGCCTATGAGGTAGACATATCAAACCCAGCGATCAAAATAGTTTGATGCAAAATAGTGAATCCTGCCATGTTTGTAGCTGAGCCAATAACAGAAGGAGAACCTGTACACGATTGCGCAAACTATGAAGAGTTTTGTGATGAACTCACTAGAATAAAAGAGAATGCATAGCAGGAGGAGAGATTGTTTTTATTGACGGTTCCTCAAGGATTGATCAAAATGATGGACCGAGGTATACAGGTGCCGCTGTGGTAAAGCACACAGCAAATGGGGAATTTCGGGCACTTATTAGTACTTGATTGCCGTCTCATTATTCAGTACAAGCTGCAGAATTATTGGCTTTGATACTCGTGATCGAGAATCCTGCAGACCAGGAAGTAACAGTGTACAGCAACTCCGCCTATGTGATGTCAACGGTGCACACAGGGTTAGCACGTTGGAAAAGGAGTGGCTACCTCCGAGCGGAGGGCATGGCAGTGCAGCACGCCACATTATTGGATAGGCTTATTAAGGCACTACAACTCCCAGTAGGCATTGCAGTCATTTAAATGCGCAGCTCACACTAAAGGTGCATATTTTATCTCACACGGAAATCAAGCAGCAGACGCTGAGGCCAAGCGCATAGCAATTACAGATAAAGAGATGATGAATGTTGAGAATCGTGATGTGAATGAAAAATTGATTGTTATGATGACTGTATCTGAAGGATACAACCACTTGTCAAAAACGCAGTTAATGGAGGTCCAGGGGGAAGCATCTCAAGAGGAAAAGAATTTGTGGACGTGAAGAGGGTGTTCTTTAAACCCATCTGAAGCATTGTGGCAACTGGACAGCACTGGTAAACTGGTGATGCCTAAAACCTTATCAAGGGTGGCACTGGTACAGCTACACTACCCCGCACACAAAACTATAGAGAATCTCGCTGAAACTATTGCTGAGGATTGGATTGTGCCAAATTTAATGGCGCATGTTGCATTTTTTATAGTGAACTGTATTGTGTGTCAACAATTCACGGCTGGGTATACACTGTACACAGTTAGGGGAGTTATTCCGAGACCTAATGGCCCTTTTCAGCACTTGCACATCCACTATGTCGACATGATACAAGTATGTAATGGATATAGATACCTGATCGTAGTGGTGTGTCCCTTCTCGAGATGGATAGAAGCAGGTCCATGTACACACCCAGATTCCACATGTGCAGCTCAATTTTTAGTGCGGGTAGTATTTCCTAGATGGGGAGTATGTGAAGTTATGAGATCAGATAGTGGTCCTCATTTCGTGAATCAGATATTTGAAGAGATCAGCTTGTTGCTTGGTATAAAGCTCACGTTTTCTTCGGCTTATCATCCGCAAGGAAATGAAATCTGTGAGCTCAATGGCTTGCTTAAAGAAAGAATAGCCAATTTGAAGCTTGCCTTGAAGATAGGGTAGTTACATTGCCTACTACTGGCATTATATGCTTTAAGGAACCAACTGGGTTCTGACCACCATCTCACACCCCATGAAAAAGTGATGGGGAGACGAATGAGGACACCTCTAATGCCTTCATCCAGAGTTAGAGGTTATGCCCAGCCAACTGCAGAACTGTTAGGAATAGAATAGCGCGACTATTTGAACTGTATGACTTCCAGTATTTCTGTCATTTCAGGATAGCTGCAGCGACAAGGGTGTAGGGCAGTACAGAACATAGCAGGAGATGCTTCGACAGACCTATCTCAAAATGTTTGTGTTCCCCAACTTTTCTCCAGAGATGCAGTCTTAGTCCGCAACCATGTAAGGAAAAAGTGGGACAAACCTCGTTTTAACAGCCCTTTTATTGTGGAAGACGTCACACCATCTGCTGTCAAAGTGCAGGGCTTGCGTGCTTGGATTTTCCTTGGGGACGTTAAAATCTTTGCTGGAGAAACTCCTCTGCCGACACCCCTACACAAAGCAAGTACAAACATTGGGGAAGAACCACAGCACGTGCAGACGAGATCTATGATGAGGAAGAAGAACGCAGAAGCTGACAAGTAGAAAGACAGAGTTCATTGGACTGTGGCTTGTTTCGGGACACTCCTTTTAAGCCATTTATAAAAGGGTTAAGGGAAGCAAATTCAAACACTCTGTGCATATCAGTTGCAGGGTCAAGGGAAGATCTGTATTCATGAAGCCACAGCAGCTTATTGACTTTGGACTGAGGCATGCTTAAGCCTTGATAAGAAGAGGAGTATGCCAGATTCTGATTGTGATACATCAATTGGAAAAGGTTACAGTACCCAGACTCGTTTAACAAGGAGTTCCTGTTTAGATTTACCTATGGTGTTACCCAGTGATGACCTTTCGAGGCACTTTCTTACTTATTTCGGGTTGGTGTTGCGCGCTTTCCCTTCGTTGGTGGGGAGAACTACTCGTATTCCAGCTTGCTTACAAAATCCTAAGAATGACGAAGTTATAAGAAGATTGCTTTTAGTCATCAATAACAATTCTTGCAGCTACCTGAGTACAGTGAGGAGAGTACAAATGTTCCTATCAACTGATGCAGCTCATAGACTAGTCAGTGTGGTGTTCTTTCATCTGAATGAGGAGTACCCACATCTTGTTGGAAGGCACACTGATGTGCTCACCTTTCTAAGGGATCTAAGAAACACTGCAAATCTGAATGTGATCTTGAAAGGTATTATTATTCAAGTGAGCATCTATTCAGAGCGAAATCACAGGTCGGTGTAGAAACTTTCCTTCAAGGGACATATCGAAAGGTTGCTGATGAAAAAAGACTCTTGATTCACGCTGGAAGAAATTCGACGTTTAGGCTTACTGAGGTCTTTTCTTTCATACTAAAGAGGCATCTACAGTTCGGCTGGTGAAAGACTGGTTCCAGAGAAAGTTTTTTTTGTCATCCAGTAAGCAGACAACTGATCAAGGACGAGTTGCTGAGTGAAGACAGCAGCTTCCAGAAGCAGTTCACAATGCTGATTTATTAAAGTTTGAGTTTTTTCTTCCCTTAGGTAATCAAGATGGGGAATCTCAGTAGCAATATAATATTACTGCATGAAGAGGGGCTCTCACGTTGTCCAAGAAGTAAATGTTGTAGAGTGACATATCTTTGTGTCATTTACACTTGCATTGTGTTCATACTCATACTGCTTTCATTAACTGTACGAACAGCATTCTATATTGGTGCAAATGGAGCTAAGACTCCAGTGCATGCTCCTGAGCAGAAGGAAAATGTACGAGTGGCAACTACTATGCAACCTAGACCCTATGTACTAATTCCTGTTCCAAGGAAAAATGTCAAATTGCCTGAGCTTGAGACAGATGTCACTAACAATAGTTCACATGCAAAGAGTGTCTTAGAACTTATTTTGGACACCAGAGACAGGCTTGGCAAGACAGGCATGACAAGGGGTTGTTAAAGGGTAAGCCTACACAAATAATACATGCAAGTACACCTGGTCCAGGGACAATTGATCCAAAAGCAGTTTAAAAAAGAAGATCCCAGATGGAGATTATGTGAGACATTTTCATGCCTAAATGGGCTGCTGAGCAGATGAGATGTTCTGAACTTTCTCTGACTCAAGGAGCACATGTAGGTGTACCCTGTCCACTGATAGATGCGCCTATGTCTAATCCAGAATGAAGAAGCTATGTTGGTACACTTCAAAATATGATTATGGAAGCTCACCTAAAAGAAGCACACAGGAAGATGATTATGAATTCAATGATTACCTGGACAGCACAGCACACTTGGGAAATAACATATGATACCAACACATGAAGGAAGTCGGGAGAAGAACTTCAAAGGAGGAATGCTTTGTATGTGCACTCCTGCCATACAGCATGGGGAAGTCGAAAATTTTCATAGCTGTTGAAATAGATGTCCTGACTGCACATTGCATAGTGCATCTCGCATTCTGTAGTACAAGAGGCCAGTTCATGGGCCGAACAGCCTCTTTCAAATGGGCAACTGAATGGACAGATCGAGATGAAGATGACTATTTTCAAGATATAAAGACAAGAAACAACGCCAAGACGAGGAATCTCGTGATCAGATATGAGAAACCTGAGGTAAATTGAACTGGAATCAGACAAAGTGAATAAAAGACTGAAAGTTCCAGGAAAATCTGCAGAAGACATTCGTAGATGGAAGAACAGAGGCCAGATGCAGATTTGGGGAACTGTCCTATCACCAGATGGCTGGGAAGAAGGAGTGGTGATCTGCAGACACTGGGTAATAATGGGTCACTACAGCCAATGATTGAACATGCACAAATGTTGTGTAAGCCTCTATGGCCGAAACTTGCTAGGCTACTGACATAGGTCGAAGACAGAGGAGGACCCTTGCAGCTAGTGCCGTTACAGAGTGCAAAGCTGTGCTTCCGAAATAATGGAACAAGAAGAATGGGGGAGAACCAGAAATGTGGTTGAATATTTTAAGCACCAGGCATGAACACTGGAACAGCAGTAATCATGGATCATTATTGGACTTGTGGATCCAAGGCATACATGAAGCTACCTAAAGACTGGGGAGGAATATGCACACTGTTGAATGTCCATGTTCCAGCATTAGTGATTCCAAAGAGTGATTTGAATCTCGACAGTTTTCCAAAAACAGATGCTCAACTGAGAAAGAAGAGATCTGTGGAGTTAATAAAGAGAATGAAGAGAGAGAACTATTTTTCAGCCAAGTCAATAGAATCTTTTGACTCCATCCCATATGAACACAGACTGTTCAGCCAGACTTCTTCAGTGTTCATGTTGATTTTTATGCCAAGAATCCAGGATGGAGCAAATACCAAGTGGCTTCAAATAACCAGATGAGAATTGCTGCAGACAATTAAAGGGATTCAATGCAATCAGAGAAGAAATGAGAGCCATAAGACTGATGACTCTCCAGAACAGATACGTCTTGGACATGATCACAGCTATGGATGGAGGTGTTTGTACAAAAATTGGAGAATCATGTTTCACATTCATACCTTCTCATGATGACGAGAATGGAACCTTGACTGAGGCCATAGACATGTTGACAAAACTCCATAGCCAGATGATCAACAAAGTAGAAGACATTGCTGATGACAGCTGGTTTGGATCACTCTTCTCTTGGGTTCCACAATGGATGGCAGACATGTTTAAGTTTCTTGGAGCCCTGATTGTGCTGGTATTACTTTGATTTTGTGTGATCAAGATAATAATCTCGCATTGCAAGAAGACAGCAAAGAAAGCCATAGGGATGAAGATTATGATTGAAGTTGAACCAGGATGGAAGCCCAAAGACTTGACAGATGAAGAAATCAGAGACTTTGTAAAGGCCAGTATCCATGCGCCTGGGGGAACCAAGTTCATGTACCCAAAGAACCATAAGATGTGAGAAGATGGATCTATTGCAGTCCAGGTGGACAGTGCATGCTCATGACATGGAATAAGGATGAGCATGTGAAATCAGCAGGATGCCTGAAGGGAGTCATAAAGATATGGATCCCAAAGAAACATTTCTTCAGACAAGGATGTCTAGATGTGAAGGATGATGAAAAAGTGGTTGATGAATTGCCCAGAGGGGGGGGGAGTGTAGAGGAGGAGCCAAGTACCCCTACTTCAACCACCCCGCCCCCATTGCCTATAGAGTGGGAACCAAAATAAGTGACGTATGCAGGACAGTTGAACCAACAAAGGGCAGAGCGTGGACTCTGTCCAGTACCAATAAGAATACCCATACCTAAGAGAATCTAGGAGGCAAGGTACCCATTGAGAAAACCGTACCTGCATGCAAGACAATATGATGGTCATTTGAATGGGATTCCTGAAGAAGCAGAGCAGATGAATGGGAAAGGTGAATGGTGACATCACACAGAAAAAGATGACACACACAGAAGAGATCGAGAGACCATTGAATGCAAATATTCTATAAGGTATCAAGAAAGTACCAAGGATAAGTGATGTCTTGGGATCAAGGTGAAGACTCTTATGCCACCGGAACAGATGAAGATATTAAACTAGTTTATACATGTACAGATGCAAAAGAAACGCAAGCAGCCAAGTAATCTTAAAAGCTAGTCTCAAGCTTTATAGTAAATAGATTGCGGTATGCGCCAATATATATATAGATGCATATGAAGGAGTAAAGGATGGATGTTTCACTACGTATTATGAGCAGTGCAGAGCATTAAGCAAGAAGGCCTCATTTCAGTGTGTCGCAGTTAAAAAGCAAATTGAATTACAAAATGAATCTCAGCAGAAGGTGTTTGGATGAGCCAAGAAACCAAGGTCTTATCAAACTGGAATTGGCGGACATTGGATATAAATCGTGTGAAAGAACAGAGACTCCTGTTCAGAAAGCTTGAGCAAAACAAAAGACAACAGAGGGCTATTAGAAAATAATATGACATACACTAAAAGGCTCAATTCCATGGTTTGCAGTCACATGGAAAAATGAAGTTGGACGATTGAGGTGGTCACATCTACGCACAAGGGCAGGCTGTGCCCACACTCCTTAAATTTCTCAGAGCACAGTACAAACTCAAGGCCAATCTTCAAAGCACTTATTGACACTGGACCATTGAGGTGATGATGGATTGATACATTAATTTGTGGGAAGCTGGTGTTAAGACAAGCTCACCAGCACCTGGATGTTCAGTCTGCATGCTGCTAGACGTAGGTGGAAAAATACTGACGGGGGTTAGAAGCCAACCAATTTTAGAGGATCGCGTAATTAAGGGTGCTATAGTTTGTGTAGCCAATGGAATGTTGTGTATTTAGTGACGTTCATAGTGGCCATTTTGAGGGGAGGGCTTAGTTGCCTCACCTGATGTTAAGTACCCTATCACTTTCCTTCACTGTTCTATACTGATATTGAACTTATACTTAGATATTCACTTAGAGCCTATCACTCCCTCCAATAGGTTTTGTAGTCAGCAACGCAGGATGACGTGGATAGGTGACACAGGTCAGCAGTTCACTGATGACGATTTTGCATGATATAACCTCAATTTTTACTAAAGATAAGTGAGTAAGAGGATCGAGCAAGTGCTGATGTTCGTTGTACTCCCTGTTTTAGATACAACAGGCTCCCTTTTGCCAAACTACCTTAGTCGTTTTGATTATTGAAGTATAATAAAATCTGCATCCTCATCCATCTCCAGTGTATTGCTACTCATCTTAAAGGGCTGGGCAACCAAGTTCACTTGGTAGCAGAGAGATGATGGTTTATTAAAAAATCCATCGACCGTCGACATAAGTAAACTTTACAGTCTCTGCAATATCGCACAACCTTTGCCATTCAGCTTACAGGACGTGAAGCTCCCTGTAGATAGTGGTTAGTGTAATTGAAAAAATCTTGGCAAGTAAGGTGTGACGGCCCCATAGTTTCTATAGAATCCCTTCCCACGTCTATGAAAAGCGGATCGGACAACAGTTTGAAGAGGCGGTAAACGGAGGCCTACGACCCGGGGGTCAGAAGAAGAAAATATGCTGATGTTCGTTGTATTCCCTGTTTTACAGACTCCCTTTCGCCAAACTACCTGAGTCCTCTTTATTATTGATGTATGAATAAAATCTGCATCCCCATCCACCTCCAGGGTATTGCTACTCATCTCAAAGGGCTGGGCAACCCAGTTCAAATTCAAATAAAATAACAGCCCATTATCTCAGGGGGATGGAACCTCTTTTAATAAACATAAGTACCTTATTGGCAAAACAAATTACTTGTTTACTCAACGAAAGATCATTTGATTCCAATTTACGACTATAATCTAATCAGAGTCCCGCTTGTATCCCTTACATGGGAAATGAAATGACAGGGCACATAATATAACCTGTCATTTTGCCCACTCTTCTTCACCACAGCCTAGACGAAATTCAAGAAGAGCCTCACTAAGTTTTCTTTTGGTGCACCTTTTAAAGAAATCACACAGATTTGACTTTTACGTTAATAACTGCAATGCTCATAGGTACAACAGATATATTGCATTCTCCTGTAACTAGGGGCCCCTCTTCTCAAATTCACTTTTATCAGTCATACAAGATGCATGGAGATTTCAAGTAGGGAGTACAATTTAATCAGAGTCCTGCATGTATCCCTTACATGTGAAGTGAAATGACAGGGCAGATAATATAGCCTATAGTTTTGCCCACTCTTACAACACCACAGCCTAAACAAAATTCAAAAAGAGCCTAACTAAGTTTTCTTATGGAGTACCTTTGAAGAAAATCATACAAATCTGACTTTTATGTTAAAAACAGCAATGCTCAGAGGCACAGCAGATGGATTGCCTTGTCCTGTAACTAGGGGCCCCTCTTCTGCAATTCAGTTATCAGTCAAACAAGATGCATGGGAATGCTACATGCACTAAAAAGAGATCAAACGGTAGCAGTGAAAATCCCTCAGAAGGTGAGCATCGACAGAAACAGAAGGTGCAGTTTCCTTGACTGTTGCCAGAGATACTAGAGTCTTCTAACCTTTAATTAAACAAGCAGCGCACTTCATTCACTGTACTGTACTTTTCTGTACTGCCAAAATATCTGAATGGGATTTTGAAAGTTGCTGATTTGTATCCCCCCCAAGGAGTATTATCCTAACCCTCTTCAACTACACCCTGCCCCCCCGATCCCCCATCCAAGCCCCACCGGCCCCTGTGCTAGCCTCCAATACTAATTGATGGCCTCTGTAAAACAGTGAAGGATTGTAACAGTAAAACAATCAGCTGGATATTTGCATTCTCACTATATGTTGGAAGCAGAAAACATTTAACCCCTCACCATGATATTATGGGTAGCTAAGGAAGTATAGTGAATCTGCACACTTAATTATTTTGCAGTGCATGCAACATTTTTTGCAACATCCCCCACCCTAATATTGTTGGGTCAGTTTATACAAGTGCTCACTGAAAACATTTTTGTATTGCAGATAGTTGCCCTTTCATTTGTTATGTTCTATGCCCAAAGGAACCTTTAAAAGATGGAAAGAGGGCATATTGTGAGAAAAGCATTGTAGCTGTCGGATGGTCATCTGTTAGTACGCCCCTTGATTTACCTTCAGTTCCCGTTAGTCAGGAACTTTCATTGTTCTCTTGAATCTCACACCTTTCTATGTCCCTCATTGGCCTATATAATTGTCCAAGCCTCTGATCTATGTCTTCTGTGTCCTGCCCACCAGCCCATGCTGATCGTGACATTCCATGCATATCCCTTTGGGGCTGTTGTGACCCTCTTTCTTCTTCCTATTGTTCTTGTGCTTCTATGGGCACTATACTTCTGTGGCATAAATATTCTATTTCGTGATCTCTTAATCCCCTACTCATGTCCATTTCCTCCTTTCTTCTCCTTAGTTCCCTTAACTCCCCTTCCTCTCGCCTTCGTTGCAACCTACATACTTTCAATCTTTGGGCTTCTGCCTCTTTTTGTTTCTCCTCTTCCAATCTCTCCTCTTTTCTTAGCTCACACCTTTTTCATTCCTTCCTTTGCTAACATGCTTTGTCCCTTTCTTCTTTGTATAATCTATGTTCTTCTTTCTCTTTCTCTCACTCCTCCCTTTTGTCTCTTTCCCGTACTCCATCAATGCCATTATCATCTAGTTTGAGCAATATTTGTCCTCCCATGCATTTGTTCTGTACTACTCTCATGCCTTTAGCTATATCCTTTGTTCCCTTCTGTTTTGCTGCCCTTTCCTCTATCTCTGTGTTTGTTTTGTCTTTCCTTTCTCTCATCACAATGTTTATTTTCATAGAGTGTTAATATATTTTGTGGTTCTCTATTCCCGCTCTCTTTTGTGTTTTCACTATTATAAGCAGGGGGCTCATATATTGGATTAACATACCCCCTGCTGCCTTTAATTCCTTTACAGGATGAAATCCATTTTCTTCAACTTTTACATCTTTCTTTTCAGGAGGTAAAATAGGAGCCGAAGATATTACATCTTCTCCTTTATTCTGATTAAGCACCCACTCTCTCTCAACTGGATCTTCGTTCTGAGTCTGATATATTTTCCAGAGTTCTAAAACTGCCAACGTTTTCTCCAACTTTTTTCCTGAGTGGCATGTAAATATGTTGTCATATGACGTAATTTCGATTTCGATAATAAACACTCTTGAGGCCATGGCATAAGTGACATAAGTGCTTTATTAGTTGTGCCCTTGACCCATTTGGAATATTTTCTAATTTTGGCTATATGTCTCGGCAATGCTCTGCATAGGTGTCAAAATTGTGTGTCAATTCAGACTGTCAATAAGTACCCAGTCTGTTATTCATCTTCCTAGGTTTATTAAATATATTGTTTTAATCCTTTTGAGCAAGCACCATCAATCACTGCTCATGATCTGTGAATCAGAATATTCTTGTTTTTCTAGTATCTTAAGGGTCTCTTCTTTATTTATAAATACATTTCATCGGATCATCGGATTATATCCTTCTGATTGACATCAATCTTTTTTTAAAGTGTACCAAAACTCGCTTTTATTTGTTTACTTTTGTTTATCGTTTTATATTAGTCAGTTTAAACATGCAGAAAACTTTATAAAAACATATTAACCCCCATACACATGTGCAACTAAATGTATTCCCCTACGTACATCTTCCTTTACTTTTCTTAGTAAATGTATCTCATCTCTTATTGGCTATGTGTCAGAGCTTAGCACACACCCTTCTTATTGGCTTTACACCTCAGGAGTCCCTTAACAATCCTACATGAAGTTTTGGCATGTATTCTTTCCATCCCTCATGAGCCTGTGAAATCGAGGTATCCTTTTCTCTATAATCCCTAAAAAATCCAGTTACTCTTTCTATAAATGTATATTCAGCACATCACAACACAATCCCTCCCCCTTTTACTTTTTACCATATCTGCTATTAAGCTAGAGTCCCTCAGCATTGACTCTCCCACAATCGACCAGTTCGCTTTCAGCCCGCGGAAGACCTGCAAAACCAGATCCTGATTGCGTGATTTTTTTAATGCTCTGTTCTCTGGGGGAAACTGTGCGATCATCTGGCTAGTGGTAGGAGCTGACGATTGTCCAGGGTCTGGATCTGCGCCTAGATCTAGGTCGTTAGACCAGAACCTTCCGCACTGCTACTAAATTTGCTCCAGCACCGTAAAGCGCCTTCTCTGTGCTATATGGAATTACCAATAATTATCACAGACCAAAACAATCGGACAGATCAAAGGAAGATGGTAAAATACTGCTTTAATCTCAATGAAAGAAAGTAAGGAGGAATCCAGCTATCAAAGTAGATGCTCGGTATTCACAACTACGTTTTCTTGCACAAAAGTTTATAGGC
Organism: Ambystoma mexicanum; assembly: GCF_040938575.1. Classification (NCBI taxonomy): domain Eukaryota; kingdom Metazoa; phylum Chordata; class Amphibia; order Caudata; family Ambystomatidae; genus Ambystoma; species Ambystoma mexicanum. Next base: position 538,562,485 of record NC_090927.1, on the reverse strand, counting down.
TTTTACATACGTCATTCATGACGTGATCCTATGTGGCATTTCACAAAAATCTAACGCCGGGAGGGATTGGATTAGCAGAACATATCTACTTATAGAATAATATAAGTGTTAATATCTCATTGGCTGCCCTTTGTCTCTAGGACACGCCCTGAGTTACTTATATGTACATCACATACAGATTATAGCAGAGAATATGGCAGCAAGCTAATAAATACAATACTGTATATGAAAGTGCATGGCAGGCCTTATGAATGCCAACCTTGGACTTTTGGCTAGTCTGGCAGCACGTGAACAGAACAAAACCTAGGTGTTCAAACTGCATCAACTTGGTCTTGGTTTTCCCAATTAGTCCATTGTATGTCATCGACCTGATCCTTAGACAAGGTCTATCATTTGTAGCTGACCTTGTAATCTGCTCACTGTTCTGGGCAATTCGAGGGAATGTGAGCACACCAATATCTTGACTCTAAGCTCTAATAAATAGCCTTTGTTTTGAGCTCTTCATCATATGTTAGGTGACCACGATTTTGTCCGTTTCAGCCTCTCAATTCCTGCTATTTGATTTAATTAAACAGGGTGCCATTACCCTCTCTGGCCTTTAGAGACTTGATCACTCCACCTCACATAGGCTGTTGGCTTTGTGGTTGTCCAATACTTGGCATCCTCAAATGTGCTCGCCCTCCTAATCTTGGCAGAAATATGTCTCATACAGGTGGTCTATTAATTCACCTTTCTTTGTGCCTTGCGCCCATCTCTCAAAATAGCCTCCTTGACTTCAGGGCAACGTACTCCCTTATTCTGCACATGAAAACTGCTTCTTCATCAATTCTTCAATTTTTGATCTACACTCGTTTTTGAGGTAGATGGGTTAATCCTTTAACACGGGCCATCATCCATTTTCTTCCAATGGCTATACTAAACGTTATGTATATACCTCTTTTTAGCAAGCTTCTATAGGCTTTTTCTACCTTGCATTTCAGCGTATTTACAGTTATTAGTCGACATGTTACTTCATCATCTTATTTTCACAATAATATCATCTTTTGGTACATGTTTCTCTTAGTGCTTCTGTTACATCGTCAGTCTTAAGTATTTCATATCGTTTTGGTTTAGGCTTATATATCTTCTTTATGACATCATATTGCTGTCGTCAAACTTTTGCTTAGAGTTCATCTGTGATTCTCATAACCACTTCCTGGCAATTAGTCAATTGGCATCCTTCTTGGCAACTTCCTTCAATTGTCTCAACATGAGGGTGTCTAATGAAGGGCTGTCTGAGTGCATATCGTTTTCGTACAACCGACGCGGTATAGACATGTCACATAAACTTGTGCATGAATTCCAAAGGTAGCCCTTTGTCTGCTACTCCAATAGGATAGTGGTGAAGGGGCGGGGACTAGAGAAGAGGCCTGCACCTGCTCCTTTATAAGACAAATGAGGGCTGTACGTTGACTCAAAAAGAGGGTGGACAACTATATTAGCTAGATGAAAAGAGTTTTGGGTTTTTTTTTATAGCAAAAAGAAATATAAAACATCATGCGAACTTGCACAGATGACAATATGAGGCTAGCTAATTTTCTTGGTTCAAAACTTGTGACAGGGAATATGTCAAGATTTTGTGATTCATCCTGCTTACGTGGCCACTGAACGAACACTTTCTCCTGATGTAGGAGAACGTCTTGCACGATACACAGGGGAATGTAGACATGACACCCCTTTTCTGAAAATGCAAATGTGTTCACCGGCAGGCTCTTTGGGATTCAATATGAAAAGCACGGCATCCACACTCATAGTTTGCGCGTTTTATAAGCCTTCATGCAGGATACTGAAATTAATTAAATGTTCTGAGAGCCTTGGTCAATCCAAATTGCTTATTTCGTTTTTATGATCTTTCATCGTACTTTTGCATTTGTTAATGCTCACAAAAAACAGTTTATGGATAAAATTCCAGAGTTAAATAAAATGTTCTGTATTAAAAATAATGCAGGCATTTATCTTATTTGAAATAATTCTCTTTCATTCGGATTGTTGCAACAGTGACAGTTTTGGCATATCCAGCATCCTGTCCTCCACTTACGAAATGTTCCACATTTGTAATGTTCACATGAATCAGAGTTCACCTAAACATTCTTTGACAAGTCTGTTCCTTTGCAAAATAATAGTCTATTTTTAACCGTTTCACTTGCCTTACTAAAAGGAAATATAAAATGCGAAATCTACGAACATTATGTGGGGCTTTCTTTTTTCCCAATTCACAAAACATGTTTCTCATTTGTGCATGCCAACTGCGATGAGAAGTGGGGGAAAGGGCACATTTTGTCAGGGGCAGATTTCACAAAACTCAAACTGCATGCACAGACAATTTCAGGCGATTTAGCATGGGGCAAGAGTGTCAGACTCTTTCCAGAGCGCATCCCAGATTCTCGATTGGATGTTTTCTCATTTAGGCCTGTGCCTGCCTGTGTTACCTTAAATCACTCTTGGGAGGGGGGGACCGTATTTCCAGCGCTCTGTTTCCGGGGAAATGTCTCCTGCGAATGCTTGCAGCAAGTTAAGAACTTAGCCCTTTCGTTGCACCCTCAAATTACCCACTTGCATTTGTAATCCAAATAAACGTTCTGATGTTTAATGCAAATACCCATAGAAAAGTGACATACAATTCTCTTATGTGGGAGAGGCTTAGCTCCTCCTGTTGTTTTCTTTGCATCCTGTAACTTCTGCATTAATAAGAAAAGCAAAATAGAAAGAAAAACATAAGACTGGATGTGAATCTTTCGAATACGTGGTTCATGTTGACATAGTCATAAGGGTTACTAACAATCTTTTGACTATAGCAAATGCGGGTGTGCAAGGTCAGTTCAGGGGTTGAAAGGTGTATGTTGCTAGCTGTGAAGTCAGTTTAATGTTGTGTGCTCCCTATGATGAAACCAGCACAGGTTGTGCGTATTGTAGGGCAGCAAACACAAGAAGGACACTAGGGTTGGGTGTATGGCAAAACAGAAAGGTGATGGCCGGAAAGTTTTGAATTAATCATAACCACTGGCAAAGCTCTGCGCAACCCATCAGACCATCGTTTTTCAGCCTGCCAAGCCAAGCCATTACAGAAGGGGAAAAACCATATGCAAATCAGGCTTGGTCCTACCCCAGAAGGGGCATTCCTAGAGACCCAAGCTACTCCTCACTGATGAGCCCCAAGAATGGTGAAACATGTTTGGGGATGCGTGTGGTCTTGTGCAGAAGGGATGTCACCTAGCAGTTCGGGCTGGACTTTCCCTTTTGGGGTGGGGCCAAGCCTGATTTGCATATGGTCTTTCCCCTTCTATAATGGCTTGGCAGGAGAAGAACGATGGTCTGGAGGGTTGCCCCGAGCAATGCCAGTGGTTAAGATTCAGTTTAAACCTTCCAGCCATCACCTCTTTGTTTTTGCCTAGGGTTGGGTGTAGCCTGTTCACAATGCCTAACTTTTTCACACACAAAATCGTACAGGCAGAGTTTATTTGTTCTTATTTATCATATCCAAACTAGTTTGCTCGCCAACCATACTAACTAAGCCGTCCATGGGAAAGCTAACACTAGTTAACGGTGATGGGCTGCCTATCTAGGGTGAGGGGACAGAAGGATGTTGACGCTATTACTCTAGAATATTTAAAAATTACACAATGAGACACTTTGCAATGTGTCCAGAGTGGAGGGTTCTAACAGGGACCCCGATTTCTTTATTTGCCCTGTTACTAGAAAGTCAAGTTTATAAAATCTTTAAAAAATTGCATATGCACTACCAACATGCACTTCTTCCAAAATGGGTGTCCCTTTATTGATGGAAGATCCCCTAATTCAATTGGCCGACTGCTTTCAGTGGTTTTAGCAGTTGAAACCACTTTCTTCAGGGCCTCAGATGTTATGGTATACACCAGACTGCTATCTGATGGGCCAGCACAGCCTCTGCAAGAGGACCATGAAGGGTTGGGGGAAACAAAAGAGAGGGAACCCACAATGTCAGTTGCTATCGACAATAGGCCTCATTACGAGGCTGGCGGCCGCGGAATGAACGGTGCTGGTAAGGGACCGGCACCGTTCCTTCCGGCCCATCACATTACGAAGTCTGCAGCGGGACCCGCTCTGGACACCTGGCGTGCAGAGGGGGACCCTCTAGCCGTACAGGATGCTAACAATGGGGGCTCAAATGGGAATGGGGACATACAGGGTCCGGGTCCCGCGAAAGGGTATTACCGTGCCCTCTAAGGTCGGAATGGCCCGGTAAGTCCCCTTTTGCGGGACCCAGATCCGGACCCAAGTTTGGGGGAAGCCGCTAAAAACGGCATGGCTACCTCCAAACTCGTAAGGAGGCCCAATGTTTTCTTATTGTCTATTCATAGTCTTCTTCATTAACTAATCCCAGTATGCCACAGACTCTAATGAGTGTCCTTAACCACGTGGGAAACCCCAGCTAAAGGTGCCAGGCCTGTTTCCCATTGACTTTCACACATGCTCAATGAGCCATGCAAGGATGGGGGTGTTTTGCTTCGCCAGCTTTGCAGAGCTCATTGGAAATGCTGGCTGGAAACTGCACGTTTATATGTGCGAGGGGGAGCTCCTGAACCTCCTCGCACATACAGACAGAGCAGGCTGGAGCGGGGCATTTCAGCACCCACACTCTGGCCCTGCACGCATGTGTAGGAACGAGAAAGCTTTTGCTTCCAGATTCCGGTCCATGATGCAGTAGCTGGTGCGCTGGGTAGGAAACTTCGGGACCAGAACAGAAGGTACATTTATGCTAATTTATTTTGTATTTAAATATGTGTATGGACGTGTGTATCCTTGTGTTATGAGTGACTCGGTGATGATGGGTGACTGATAAAGTGCTTGCTATGTGAATGTTGTGTGAATGTGCGTGTGTGTTTGTCCGTGCAGCTGATTTTCACGAGTGGGGGTGGAAGAGGAGGGTTGAACCACAAAGGCATTTTAAATCCCCTTAACCCACCCCCAAAATCAGCTCTCCTTCTGAGGTGCTGTGGAGCCCAGGAACAGGGATGGTATCTTTTTTCTGGAATCTATCATAAATGTCCAGTCGAAAATACCATGCCTGAACTCTGGGTCCCTGAGCACCTTGCACACACACATAATTACTTTGAGTTTGTGCGTGTTTTAGGTGCTTTGAGGGTCAGGGGACAGGGATGTATCTTTTTATTGGACATTTATCATAGACTGTGCTGGGAGTGGGGCGGGGGAGCCCAGGGACTGCGGCGGGAGCAGGATAGAGGGGGAAGCCAAAGGGTAGTGGTGGGAGCAGGGTGGGAGAGCCCAGACACTTTGGTGGGAGTAGGGGTGGGATAGCCTTGGGTCTCTGGTGGTGTGCGGAGAACCCAGTGACTGGGCTAGGAGTGAGATGAGAGAGCACATTGACTGTGATGGGAGCAGGTGGGGGAGCCCAGGGACTATACTGGGAGTAGGGTGACAATAGCCCATAGCCATTTGGATTTACCATTCATTTGGCCTTTTTGGGGGGCCCAACCTGCCCACATTTTGCTCAAGGGGGCCAAGGCCAAAAATGGTTTGAAGACCACTGATCTAAGGTGATGTTTCTTGTTCCAGGCCTCAATAAGTCCCCTACAATCATCAGGAGCATAATATTGTCACACAATGTGCATAACACACAGGGCAATCAGCAGACAAGGAGCAGAATTCCTACCAAAAAAAATAACAATCTACAAGCCAACGAGACCGCTCAGGTCAACCAACGAAATCCGACTGGAACAAAAACCTTACATCAAGAAGAAACTCGGAGGCACCGCTTTCTACCACTTAGCCGCGAAAACCTGTAACAACATCCCAAAAGTAATAAGGAACACCAAAGATCACCTTAAATTCAGAAAATTACTAAAAACCTGCCTCTTCAACACCAGAGACTAAAACCGAAACAACAATAAGACAAACGACTCATCAAAAAAGGGACATTGACAAACCCCTAGAATCCGACAGAAGTACCCTGAGCACCAGTAGGGCTGACGCTGGACACAGAGGTCCACCCGTGAGACCCAGAGAAACGGAGGCAACTCCTCCAACCAACCCTTACCATCCCCCACTGCCCGCACAGCCACAACTAGGTTCCACAGGGCTGTGGAACGGACAAGATACCACCAATCACCACACAATCGGAAGTATGGACACTAGCAGCCTCGCTAGTCATGTGGAGGGGGTGAGGAGCATGCAAGGTTGTTAAGGGAGCATGCAAGGTTATTAAGGGAGCGGGCGGAGGGGACAGCTAAATCCTCAAACGGCCTCGAATGAAAAAACGTGCACGTGCCTCCTGAGGCTCAGGGTGTACAAGCACCCCGTCGTGGAAGATTACACAAGCCCAACCGGTTCAGTCCAGGATAGAGATACAAACTAACCAATACCACTAACAATTTCCTTCTCTGCATACACCTCTCAAACTCCAAACCAAACACAACCACAAACCTCTAGCGCAGCAAACCGCACGAACTTCACTACACTGCAACAACAAAACAAAAACACACATAGACTCTCACATCAGCACACGACGACTACAGGCCGCATACACCCCAGGCCCAGCCGACGGAACCACCGGGCTGAGGCTGCCAACAGCACATCACTGCAATCTTGCACTCTTCCAGCCTCCACCCACTAACCCACCCTCCCTTCCTCTTTCAGAGCCGCCAAAGCGCCAGGGGACCACTCCGGTGGTGATAGTGCGCGGTACAAATGACCTTTAACATTAACATTAACACAATTGGCAGTTTTGATTTGATCTTTCATTTATGTTTCTGTACATTTTTGAAGAATTACTTGCCTCGTGGTAAAGTCTCTCTAAGAATCCCCTTCCCTGCATAGAACCAATAGTGTATATTTTTATAACTTTAAATTTTAGTTATGTCAAAATATACTTCTTACTAGCTTCATTTTGACCAGCATCAAATAACACAGGATTTGCCTTTGTCAGGTCTTTGTGGGCTTCCCTTTCAACGTGGTGCTTCTACTTTGTAATAACAGGGTCCAGTATGATCACCTTTTGGGATACACAAATTTGACTCCTTCAGTTAAAGAAAAATGCTCAGCTGTACATCGCTTTATCTAATGCTCTCAATAAAGTTGCCAGTTTGAACTTACCATTCAGAAGGTGGCAAGATAATAGATTTCTATTATATCTACTGTTCAAATTCCACTCATATATATTCTCTCAGATATATTTTGTATTCTGTCCCAGAGATTCCTATTTGGAAACATATAAAGGTATCCTTGTAAAGTCTGTCACAGGATGGTATCTAGCTTCCCATTAGCACTGTAGAGCAGGGCTTAGACCCCCTCCCCCTCAAACTGAATACAGATAACATGTCCGGCTGATTATTGTTCCCAGTATCGCAAACATCTGAATTATAGTGCTTTTTAGGACATACAATGCATAATAGGGTGACATATATTTTTTATGGTCAGAATAGACCATGCAGCGGAGGGTTGGTTTGTTTGTTTGTTTAATCGTTTATAATGTGCTCCGGACCCTTGGGTATCAGGGCTCAGCAGTTACAGGAATATGCAAGGCTTAAGTACAGAAGTTACAGGGTGATACAGATAACAAGGGTGGAAACATCAAAATCATACAGTAAACAACAACAAGGTTAGGATATTATGTACATTCTATATACAAAGTCAGGATCAAGTAGATGGAAAGCGGGAAGGAGGTATGCAGGAATATTGGGAAGGTAAGTATGCATGTGTGAGTCTTACTGATCCATGGATTTAAGCCAGTTAATGTAATTGAGTCTAAATTCAGGTATTGTTGGTCCTCTCTGATTGGGTATGGCACAGAGTTCCATAGTTGGGCTGCTTTTACTGGGAAACTGCAGCCCCCGATTTTAGAGAGTTTAAATCTTGGGACAGTGAGGCAGTTGGTGTGGGATAGTCTTGTAGGTGTGGTGGATGTTCTCCTATGGAATCTGTCCATAAGGTAGCTTGTGGCGGCATTATTGAGTGCTTTATAGGTAAGGGATGCCGTTTTCAAACAGGATTTTGTTGGGGTTTGAGAGCCAATTATTATGGCGCCTGATGGCAGATATGTGTGATCTTCTTGCCACGCCAAGTGCTGCTCTTAGGGCGTTGTTTTGGAGGATCTGTATCCTCTGGATGATTGATTTGTTGGCACCAATATATAAAGCGCTACAATAGTCCAACCTAGTGAGTATGAGGGATCTGGCTAGGATCTCGCAATTGTCATCAGATAGGAATGGTTTGCCTGTTCTGATGAGCTTACATGTATAAACAGTGGCGGAGGCCATAGAGTTCACTTTTTTGGCAAAGTAGAGGGTGGAATCGAGATAAATCTCCAGGGTCTTCACCTCCTTGGCCACCTTGATGAGGTCTGGAATTTGTGAGGGCAACCTCTAGCCTTGTACATCCATTTTTCTAAAGAACATGCACCTGTCAACTTCAGCAGCCCAGCAGCTGATCTTGGGGCAATCCCGACTTGGTCGCAATGATCCGCTTGGCCAAACACAGTGTAACTGAGAGGAATCATTTCTCATACTTGGTGAACTCTGTTTCTCCCCACACACCAAGCAACACTAGTTTGGGGGTCACTGGGGATTTGGGTCCCCAGCATCATGGACAATCTGCGCAGACACTTCCCCCCGAATGATTGAATCCGTGTACATTCCCATATTTTGGAAAAAGGTGCCTTCCTCCAAACCACATTTCAGACAACCATTGTGGTCTACAACACCCCATCGGCCCATATCGGCTCTCGAGTAGTACACCCGATGTAGGATCTTATATTGGATAAGATGGAGATTGGCAGATATGCCTACCTCTCGTGGGAATATGAGTGCCTCCACCCACCCCTCAGGGTCTATTGGACCTATGTCTCTTTCCCATTTATCTTCAAGTCGAGATAGCTCCTGGGCCCCAAATCCCGCCAGCATCTGGTAAAGGGTGGAAGTGGCCTTGGCAACAATGCGGCTGGGGAAGATGTTAGCTTCTACGGGCGAGCACCGGGGAATCCCCTGCAAGGCTAGAAATTGGGTCCCGATTGCATGCACTAGTTGTATATATCGGTAGTTCTCATTCCCTGGTAACCCAAATGTCTCCCGCAGAGATTTGAATGGAAGAAGCCACCCATCTTGTGTCACATCTGCCAAGACATTGACTCCTTGTCTCTCCCAGGGTTTGAAGTAGCCCATACTGCATAACTCTGGAAAATGACAGTTATTCCACAGGGGTTCGTCCAATGTTGCTTTTTTCCCCCAGGCAATGTCTTTGTGAGACTCGACCCATTCTTGTCAAATGTGACGTGTCATCCGAGGAATGACCAATTCCCTCTCATAAAGCACTAGCTTTGATGGTCTCCCACCCATCCATCCTGTTTTTGTTTGGTACGTGCGGAAGTTGTAGATCCCCATGCAACCACTCGTTCACCACACTTAACTGCGAAACCCAGTAATATCGGCATAGACATGGCAGGCCCAGGCCCCTACCCCCACACAGAGCGTTGTAGTGTCATAAGGGCTATACATGGTTGTCCCCCCTTCAATAGGAGATTACAAAGAATACCGTTGATCCTAGCAAAGAGTGACTTGGGGATTGGGAGTGAGGTATTCTGCAGCACATATGGGAACCGAGGGAGTGCCAACATCTTGAAAAGTGCCGCCCTACCCATACGAGTTAACGGAAGAGCTTGCCAATGGAGAGTTTTGGAGGCAAATCTGTCTATTATCGGGTCAAGCTTAAGCCTGAGGTTGCAACTTATAGGGACAGTCACATGGAATAGCTTCAACGCCCCCTTGCAGTGGGAAGAGCAATGACTTTAGCCAGTTAACGTTCAGCATCAAAACCTTTGGTATTGCAGCAGCATTATAGTTATCGCCTTGCAGGAGATCTCCGGGTTGCTCACATACATCAACAGGTCGTGTCCGCATAAAGCGAAACCCAGTCCTCCACCACCCAAGGCCATTTAAAACCATTCCAATCAGGAGCCGCTTGAAGCTTAATTGCGAGTGGTTCAATAGCTAGAGTAAACAATATGGGGGAGAGGAGGCACCCCTGCCTCATGCCCCTTCCCAAAGTAAAGCTCCTGGAAGATACCCCATTGACCCGGACCAATGCCTCAGGAGAGGTATAGAGCAGGTGACCCACTGAAGAAAACTTTCCCCAAACCCCATTTGACCCATAATTTCCCACAAGGAGGTCCAGGCAATAGAGTCAAATGCCTTCTCGAAATCAATTGTCAGAAGGGCAGCCGGTTCAGGCAGCACAGAGGCTTGGTCAGTGGTAAATTGGACACGACAGAGGTTCATCCTTGTGGATTTAGAGGGCATAAACCCACATTGATCCCGGTGAACAAAAGAGGTGATCGCCCAATGAGGCGGTTGGCAAGGACACGCACCAGGACCTTTGATTTGCCGTTAATAAGTGATATGGGCCTGTAGGAGGCACATTGGTCGGGTGGTTTCCCGGGCTTCAGCAGAACCACAATGACTGCCTTTCTCAGATCTAGAGGGAGGCACCCATTTAGTATGCATTGCTAAAATAATTGATGCATGAGCCCAGCAGCTGCCTCCCCAAGCCACTTCCAGACCTCTAAAGGAAACCATTGGGTCCAGGGGTCTTACGGCTGGCGATTCCCCAATCGTTGCCGCTACCTCCTCCTCCGTTATATCGGCCTCTAACCCCAGCATCAGTTGTGTCATAAGGCCAGAAAGTACCACCCAAGTGAGGCGGTTGGCAAGGATGCGCACCAGGACCTTTGCTTCCCCATTAATAAGTGATATGGGCATGTAGGAGGTATATTGGTCGGGCGGTTTCCCGGGCTTCGGCTGAACCACAATGATTGCCTTTCTCAGATGCGGAGGGAGGCACCCATTTAGTATGCATTGCCAAAATAACCGATGCATGGGCCCAACAACTGCCTCCCCAATCCGCTACCAGACCTTTAAAGGAAACCATTGGGTCCCGGGGTCTTACCCGTCGGCAATTCCCCAATCGCTGCAGCTACCTCCTCCTCCGTTATATCGGCCTCCAACTCCAGCATCTGTTGTGTTGTAAGGCGGGGAAGTACCACCTGTTCTAAAATACTCAGCTTGCCTGATATACTAGGCACCCATGGGGGGGTAGTAAAGTGACTCATAGAGGGCCGTGAATTCTTTGGCAATATCTGCAGCCTCCATGGCTGACCTGCCCAAGGCCTCTCCTATCTCTCATACATACCATATCCCCTGATCCTGCCTCTCCAACCATGCCAGTGCCTTCCCAGCCTTATCCCCAGTCTCATGAATTTGGCTTCTTCCTGCCCAGTTGGCCTGCCTAGCGTTATCCAAGGTCATATTCTGTAAAACCTCCTGTGCCGTAACTAGAAATTCCTGCGAGTACTGGGAGCCTGAGGCAAGAAAGTCCTCCTCCGCCCTAACAGCATGTGCCTCAGCCTTCTCCACTTCTTTTGTATGCTTGGCCTTTGCTGCCGTAACTATCAATATGGCTTCCTCCTGAGTATGGTGTTATAGCCCTCCCATAGCATGACCGCACTGTCTACTGACCCTTTCATTTATGGTGAAGTACTCGACTGTTTTCTGGGATAACACTTCTATGACCTCCTGAACTCCTAGATAATATGTGTTTAGATGCCAAAGGGCCACAGGCTTTGGTTTCCAATTTACAAGCTGCATAAGGAGTCGGGAGTGGTCTGAGATGCCCCTGGCCAACAAGGTCGCTGACAGAAGCCTATCTGCAGGATTCTGTGGAATGAAGAAGTAGTCAATATGTGACAAAGAGCTGTGTGCATTGGAGAAGAATGAGTAACCCGCTTCAGATCGGTGTAACATTTGCCAGGCATGAACCATACCCAGTACGTTAACAAAGGTGCACAGATTGGTGGTTATATTTAGGTTCTTAATGCCTATGTGTGTGCGATCCATCCCCCGGTCCATGACCTAATTAAAATCCCCCCCCCCAGTACCCATATATCGGCCAGCAACATTATAGCCTGAATATCATTCAGCAGATCAAGCGCGTGTGGTGGGGGAGCATAAGCAGCCAATATGCCCCAATTTGACTCCGCAGGTCCCCTCTAACCAAAACATATCTACCTCTGAAATCCGCTGGTGCTTCTTTAAGCTGGAATTGGGTCCTTTTGTGGATGAGTACCAACGTGCCTCTTGTCAACCTCGAGAGCCTAGCATGAAAGGCCGTTGTGTCATTATTCTTTTTGGAGAGTATCAATTAAGGAATTGAAGCACCAAATGCCTTTTGATACCCAGCCCGTTGACATTCCCCACCAGCAAGGAGAGCACCCCTTCATGTGACCCCGTTCCCATCATTGCGTAGTGTGATAACCTTGAAGGTTGCTATCCCCCCCCCCCACAGAACCCACCAGATCCAGACACCACCTCCCCATCGTAGCTGTTCTAAGAAATACCAAGCTAGGCAACCCAATGAAATAAACATTGTACCCTAACTGTAGCTGGGTAGAGGGTAGAGCTCCCCCTTCCAACATGTACATCACACAAACTCCCCCAATCCCACCCCATAATTCCCCCAAATATGAAGCACCTGTCACTCGAACACCGCACCAACTGGGCACTTCAAACATTTGCGGGGAGTCTATTCTTGACGCCTCTGTAAGCCTCCTTTAGTTTTCTACAGCCACCAATGATCAATTGCCTGCCGCAGTCAGTTCCAGTCTTCAAGCTGGGGCCAGGTCCACCGCAGTCACCCTTCAGCCATTGCCCACGGGTTCTTTAACTGGGCCTACTTGCATTGGTGGCCCCTGTTGGTTGTGATTCAAACAGAACTGGGGACTGGTCATTGTCTGGGTCCCGGTGTGGACACCCCTTGTACTGTCTTGGCGAAGGCTGAGACAATATTTGAGTTTCCAACCATGTGCATGCCTCCCGTGAGTTGTTGAAAAAGTGCATAGTGCCCTCATGGTACACCTTAAATTGTGCTTGGAAAAAAGGGCATATTTTATCTCCAGCGAGTGCAGCTTCTTTTATACGGAGATGAACGATTGGCGCACCTTCTGAACCTCCCTCATGTAATCGGGGAAGAATCTGATGCAGTAGCTGTTGTAAGTGACAGGACCAGTGGCGCGTGCCATCTGCAGTATGGCATCCCAGTCCCAAAAGTTCAGGAGTCTCACAATTATCATACGCGTTGGTGCCCCTGGGATAGGCCGAATGGCCAGGATCCTATGCACACGCTTAATGGAAAAGAACTTTGAGAGTTTCTTGGGGGCGAAGAGTTTGGCCATCCACTGCTCCAGAAAGAGCTCTGTACTAGGCCTTTCTTCTTTCTCTGGGACTCCAGGGATAAGGATACTGTTGTGGCGTGCCCTCCCTTCGGTATCCTCTGCATGATTCTCCAGTTGCGTAAGCTTCTGTGTGACCTTTGCAAGCTGCTTTTCCATTTGTTTGAGGGCATCCTTTGAATCCAAGATTCGTTGTTCCGCTTCAGCAACCCCTACGGCCAAATTCTGTAGATCCTGCCGAAGGAAGGACATTTCTGAGGAGAGACCATCAATCTTCTCCACAACGGATGATCTGGATTCTCCTATGATATGATATGATAGGTTATTTACAACGTGCTTAATACCCAGAGGTTTCTAAGCATGGACCCGGGTATCAAACCTGTATTGCTTCGTGTCATCTTCCTTCCAAGGCGAGTATGTTGCCCCTGAGCTATCCTCCCGAGACTATGTTTCCCATGATGTCTCAGAGGGAGATTGGGAGTCTAGCACTCATTCTTGCATGCCCGCCATTCCAGAAGTGTGAGTCGAGGGGGTCTGTGGGGTCGGAGCAGGACGATAAGGCGCCGCCAGTTCGGCGCGGGCCGATTCGCCGCGACCGATTCGGCGCTGGGGTCAATTGGGCACGCCCATTTTGGCACACCCAATTTGCCGCTGCGACGTTTGGGCGCGGGGATGTTTTGGCGCGGGGTGGGGGTTACAGTATTTTTTTATGTGATTTGCGCAAATGATGTTTTGGCGCGGGGAGGGGGTTACAGTATTTTTTTACAGTATTTATTTTAAAGCACGTGCTTTAGAGTATTTTTTATTGTGAATTGCCCAAATACTTTGTAATTTTTTTTTACTTTATCAATTGTTCAATCATGGGACTTAAATATAAAACTTTTGCTGCCCAGGCACAAGGCCACTTTGGTCTTGTGGTTAAGTTCAAAGCCTCACAATCTTGCAGGCCATGGTTCGTGGCTGGGCTAAAGCTTTTAATGTTATTCTATTTACAAAATATCACATTATTTTTATTTAAAAGGGTGAATTAACGAAAGGTCCTGTTTATCCACAAACCATGGCCTGCAAGACTCTGGGGTAAAGAACTTAACGCAAGGCCACTACCTTCGAGGTGGTAGCTGGGAGGTGGTAGTGGGCAGGGGGTGGAGGAGCGAGGTGGTAGCTGGCAGGTGGTGGGAGGCAGTAGTGGGCAGGGGGTGGAGGAGAGAGGTGGTAGCTGGCAGGGGGTTAGAGGTGGTAGCTGGCAGGTGGTGGGAGGGGGAGGTGGTAGTGGGCAGGTGGTGGGAGGGGGAAGTGGTAGTGGGCAGGGGGTGGAGGAGCGAGGTGGTAGCTGGCAGGTGGTGGGAGGGGGAGGTGGTAGTGGGCAGGGGGTGGAGGAGCGAGGTGGTAGCTGGCAGGTGGTGGGATGTGGTAGTGAGCAGGGGGTGGAGGAGCGAGGTGGTAGCTGGCAGGTGGTGGGAGGGGGAAGTGGTAGTGGGCAGGGGGTGGAGGATCGAGGTGGTAGCTGGCAGGTGGTGGGAGGGGGAGGTGGTAGAGGGCAGGGGGTGGAGGAGCGAGGTGGTAGCTGGCAGGTGGTGGGAGATGGTAGTGGGCAGGGGGTGGAGGAGAGAGGTGGTAGCTGGCAGGGGGTTAGAGGTGGTAGCTGGCAGGTGGTGGGAGGGGGTGGTGGTAGTGGGCAGGTGGTGGGAGGGGGGAAGTGGTAGTGAGCAGGGGGTGGAGGAGCGAGGTGGTAGCTGGCAGGTGGTGGGAGGGGGAGGTGGTAGTGGGCAGGGGGTGGAGGAGCGAGGTGGTAGCTGGCAGGTGGTGGGAGGGGGAAGTGGTAGTGGGCAGGGGGTGGAGGATCGAGGTGGTAGCTGGCAGGTGGTGGGAGGGGGAGGTGGTAGAGGGCAGGGGGTGGAGGAGCGAGGTGGTAGCTGGCAGGTGGTGGGAGATGGTAGTGGGCAGGGGGTGGAGGAGAGAGGTGGTAGCTGGCAGGGGGTTAGAGGTGGTAGCTGGCAGGTGGTGGGAGGGGGAGGTGGTAGTGGGCAGGGGGTGGAGGAGCGAGGTGGTAGCTGGCAGGTGGTGGGAGGTGGTAGTGGGCAGGGGGTGGAGGAGAGAGGTGGTAGCTGGCAGGGGGTAGGAGGTGGTAGTGGGCAGGGGGTGGAGGAGAGAGGTGGTAGCTGGCAGGTGGTGGGAGGTGGTAGTGGGCAGGGGGTGGAGGAGAGAGGTAGTAGCTGGCAGGGGGTTAGAGGTGGTAGCTGGCAGGTAGTGGGAGGGGGAGGTGGTAGTGGGCAGGTGGTGGGAGGGGGGAAGTGGTAGTGGGCAGGGGTTGGAGGAGCGAGGTCGTAGCTGGCAGGTGGTGGGAGGGGGGAAGTGGTAGTGTGCAGGGGGTGGGAGGGGGGGAGGTGGTAGTGGGCAGGGGGTAGAGGAGTGAGGTGGTAGCACCAGGTGGTGGGAGGTGGTAGTGGGCAGGTGGTGGGAGGAGAGGGGTGGTAGTGGGCAGAGGGTTCTTTTCTATTGTGAATTGCCCAAATGCTTTATTATTATTATTATTATTATTTTATTAGACTGTTCAATCATGGGGGTTAAATATGTAACTTTTGAAGCCCGAGGCAGAAGGCCAGTTTGGTCTTGTGGATAATTTCCAAGCCTCACAATCTTGCAGGCCATGGTTCGTGGCTGGGCTAAAGCTTTTAATTTTATTCTATTTGCAAAATATCATATTATTTTTTTTTTCAAATAGAATAAAATTAAAGGCTTTAGCCCAGCCACGAACCATGGCCTGCAAGATTGTGTGGCGTGGAACTTGACCACAAGACCAAACTGGTCTTGTGCCTGGGGCAGCAAAAGTTGCATATTTCACTCGCATAATTGAACAGTCTAATAAAAAAATAATAATAATAAAGCATTTGGGCAATTCACAATAAAAAATACTACACTTCACGCCAGGCACTTGATCCCAAATTATTTTCAAATGCAACACGTTGTCAGGCACAGTTCCTGTCAACGTGCTGCATTTGAAAATAATTATGCTTTTAAATTTGGCGTGAGGGAGTTTAGATGTGGCTGCAATGTCAGCCACGTCCAAACGTCCTTCGCGCCAAATCGGCGGCGCCAGAAAGGCTCCCGCGCCGAAATGGGCGCGGCAAACTTGCCGCTGCGGCCAACTGGCCGCGCCGAACCGGCCCGCGGCGAAACGGCCGCGCCAAAAGGGGGTGTACCCCTGTGGGGTCCCCACATTATACTGCTCAATCTTGCTCTGGAGCGCCTATTTTCTGACTTTATCCTTAACCATCATGGTATTGAGGGCAGTTCACAAAGGCGAATGCACCATCTTCCACTTGCTCAGGCCAATACTCTGGAACTTGCAGGGACCCCCTCCATTAAACTGCAGTCGCAGTTGCTCCTCTCCCTTCCCCCTCAGCTTGTTACCACCAGTCCTGTAGCGGCTGGCTACCTCATCCACCTTACCTTTTCTGGTGGTCAACACAGGAGATGCAGTTGGGGTCTCTCCCACCAAGCCTCAGCTTTCCTCCTGGCCCTCGAGGCCCCATTCCAAGGATCTGTGTGAGAGGCTTTACAGTTCAGTGCAATGCAAGCCCTCTTATCAGGGTGACGTATGACCCCATGATTGGCAGGCCAGAACTCCAAGTGGTTCACTCAGTATAGTCAAGTCTCTGCTTGGCCCCCGTATCTAAGGTGCTTCCCTCTTGCAGGTATTTTCCTTCTAATCATTCAGTAAAATACCTCACATGCATCTCCCAGCCCTCTGTGTTGTCCGACTTAGAACCAGTAGCCAACGGCCCAGGCACTCCCATATCACAAGGTCTTCATGGCAGTGTAGTTGTGCCGGTCTTGCTGCAGCATCCTCTTTCAACCCTAAGGCCCTGCAGTGCCAGTTCCAGCCACCGCCACAGGCCGGGTGTCCTTTCCCTTTTCAATCACTGGCAATGTCTGCACCCCTGCACTGCATGTAGTCTCCTCCACAGACACTAGGTCCCTCCTGATGTAGCGGGGCACACCGACTCCTTTCTAGTTGGTGCCGGCAGTAGTTCCCGGCCTGTCCAAAGTCAGGCCCCCACCCCGGGTGATGGTGGCTAGATCTGACCTTACTCTCGTCCTGTGCGACACCGGGGCTGCTGGCACCCGTGGCTCTTTCTGTAGTCTCTGCACCCGCTGGCAATTTTCAAAGTGCTCTGGTACACTGCAGAGTCACTTGGACCCTCTTGCTGCCTGCCAGTGCTGTCAGTCACCTGCCACTTCGCTTTTCCGATGGACTGCAGTCCAAGATGGTGCCATCTGACCAGTGCTGTCGGATTCGGCTATGGTTTGGGGTTTTCCTGGCCCCGATTCCGCCCCAGGTTTAAACAGATTGCGGCAGCCACCTTCCGCCACATGGGGATGTGACAATCCCACCGTCACAACAGGAAATTAGGATTACTTGTGCAGGATTTCTGGCAGCTGCTTCAGCGCGAAGGAGGTTCACGTCTTCATCTGTTCATTGCACACCTGTGCCCTCCATAAAATAAATTAAATTGAAGTCAAATAAAGTTTAAAACCTACTTGAAGAATATTGGTGATATTATAATACATACCAAGAAATATTACAAGGAATAATTACATAATACATAAAAAGTACATAAAAAAATGTATATAGTGCTTAATCAAATGAATTCTCTTTATATGATTTTTTTAAAATGTATATATTTTCTTGTTGTATGCAACTTGAAGTATGCTGTTAAAGAGGTATCTAATACACATTTTGTTCGCCTGGAAGATGAAGTCGTATTGTTATATGCGTAACGTAACAGCGCCTTCTAGAGGTGATAACAGGCAAAGCGGGCAGGACGGCTTTGGACAAACATACATCTGGCCTTTTATTATATAGTATGATAGCTCTTCCAAATGCTACCGCAAAAGTGTTTCCTGGTGGTATTTTAGACCTGATTCTTAAGGCCTTATCCCATGTTAGCAGGATTTTTATAAAGGGAGCAAAGGGAGCAACAGCTAATGATAGCTCACTTATTATGCAACATTTGGCTGAAAAATACTCCATTATGTGCTGCATTAATCGATTTCTCAAGTACTTCCAATATGATAGAAAGAAGCTTGATTTGACAGAAACTCTGGAATTGGCAAATCCCTCCAACAATTGCTGATAACAATTATGCATTTGCATGGTGAGATCTGGTCTAAATATGAGTATCTGATATTTGTGGCCTAACAGGATGTTTAGAACACACAACAGGGTAAAACAGGGTTCTATACTAGCACCATTTTGTTTTCAATCTTTGTCCTCAGACTTACCAAGGCATATTTGAAGGGAGGATATAGCTCCACCATGATGCACAGGATATACCTAGACATATTAGGGTTTATGCTGATGATATTGTTCTTTTGACTGTTCTGCTATTGGTTTGCAATGATCTTTCACATATATGACTGAATATTATGAATCCCGATTAATGAAAAAAATTATGCCTATGACAATGAGCTTTCAAAGAAGAGAAACATTGAACTTTGTTCAAACAGCCTTTCAGATCGGGGACAACTATAAACATCTCTGAATATTATTTAATTATAAACTTTCATGGATATTGCAATTAAAAGTAGATGAGAAAAAAGCATTGCATTTGAGCAATATTTGTGGTCCGTCCCACATCTGGCCAAAAGGAGAGGGTCACTTTTGGAGGAAAGTGCTCAATCTACCATCATCCACTCCTTTGGCCTCTATAAGAAGAGAACTTAGCCTGGTGTCACTCAAAGGTACAATTGACCTGAATGGTCTCATGCTCTTCAGAAAGATCAACGTCTCCAAACAGAAAATACATGAACTGATCCATGAGGAAATTATCAGCTGCAACAATAAGATGTTATCCAAATGGGCGCCTAAGAACGTAGAACTCCTGGAAGAGATAGGAAGCTCTGAGCAAGAACTTGAGACCAACCCGACGAAAACATCAAAACGCCTGAAAGATCTGGATTGGAATAGAACTTTAGAGACTGCTGCCAAGAACAAACTAACTACTCACTTACCCTCTAACTCCCAGAGAATAAACAAACAAATGGGATACCCGATTAAATTCCCAAACAAGAAATTTAGAGGAACCGTTTTAAGGGCCCGACTGAACCTCTTAAAGACCAAAGAGATCCTGGCAATAGGTGGTGGCCAGTACGACAACAGCTGTCGATACTGTGAGAAGAAAGATACAGTGGAAACATTAAGACAAGTGCTCCTTTCTTGCCCTGGAACCTCAACTAAAAGAAGAATCCACATAGGCCATCTCTTCAGAGACACGTGGATCCTACAGGAGGAGCACTGGTGGAAGCATCTCATGAATGGTCAAAGAACAAAATCAATAATAGCAATCAGTCCATTTCTGAACAGTATTGGGTTTGATACTGACCTGCTGACTCAACCCACATAACCTTAACTGCCGAACGTTGAAACCAAAACTAAAAACTGCTTTAGCCAAGGACGAGTACTCTGAATGCCTCAAACTTCAGATGGTGTAACGCTCACCTGACTCCCACGGAGGCGCTGACCTGGTTCGCGCTGCTGTGACTTCTTCTAAGGTGATGCGCAGGGTTCGGAAGACGGACTGGACCGGGCCCCCAAATCTGGCTTGTCTGGTTCGCAGAAGTATCCTTCTGTAGGCGAAAATAGCGGATTAACTGTCTGCGGGGTAATGCAATCGGCCTCCCACTTTCCCCTCTCACCCTCCTCGAAACCCTTCTGTGATTCCCTGTAGCGTCTCACCTTAGGGTCTGGAAGGACGAGCTCTCCATCCTGCTTCTG
Source organism: Ambystoma mexicanum (assembly GCF_040938575.1). NCBI lineage: Eukaryota > Metazoa > Chordata > Amphibia > Caudata > Ambystomatidae > Ambystoma > Ambystoma mexicanum. Next base: position 538,542,458 of record NC_090927.1, on the reverse strand, counting down.
ATGCAGGGGCGCGTTGGTATCCAGTTACTTCACTGGATTTTCGGATTGGTGAGAACCAAACTTGCTTGGCTTCCAGGTAAGTTTTTTTGATAAGAGGTTCCCCTTGTGTCCATGCATTTATGTACTAATGCTAGTGTCTTTTTCCCCATAGGGGCCGGGGTACGGAATGCCGGGGAACAGGCACTGACCCGAGATGAGAGGTGAAGTCCTTGTAGAAATCAGGTAAGTCTTTAATGAGCGTTTTTTGGTAATGTCTTTTCATTCGCTCATTAACGCTGATGTCTTTTTTTCCCCTTAGGGGCCGGGGTCCGGGGAAATGCCAGGATGCGGCGCGGACCCGAAATGAAGAGGGAATGAATCAACAGGTAAGTCTTAACATGGAGATTTAGCTTTCCTTATTCCCTTCTCTCTCTCACCTTTTGTTCTTGTCTTTTTCTCCCTAGGCGCTGGGGCGTGACTGCGAATCCGGATGATCGCTGCTGAACATGGAGGCGCCCTGTAAAGGTGAGTGGAATGAGGCGCTGCAGCGATCGACGCGATGAGCTTTTAAATAAAAGTCTTCCTTTTCAGGATTGTCGGCGAGATGTCGGCGGGATGCGGATTTAGCAGGTAAGGACTTTTCCTTCTTCTGTTCTCTTCTTCTCTTCCTTTGCAGGTGATCCAGGATGCTGGCAGGCGTGGCAAAAGTCAGGATGCAGGAGCAGACACGGTGAGCGTCCAGCTGCTAGATGCAGAACAATGCGAAGCACGTGTGGCTGTTCGGGTGGGGTTTAAATAGCCTTGGAAGAAGTTCCAGGTATGTATCCTTCCTCCAATCAGGTATGTATCCTTCCCCGACCACGCCCGGATGGTAAATTAGTCCCACAGATAAAGTAGTTCCTTTCAGGCCTCAAGGAGGCCGGGATCCTGCAGCATGGTCTGCATCAGGTAAGTGCACCCAAGCACTCCCATAATGAGCCTGGCGCCTATGGCGCCAGGACTGAAGTCTTTTATGAGCCTGGCGCCATAGGCGCCAGGACACTATACAAAGGGCCCCTATATGGGGTTGCTGGGTCCTTCCCTGGGTACTGGATTTCTGCTTTCGGGAACGCAGGGCTTGAACCGGCTCCCCGGGAGCGGGCATCATGACAGCACTCCCCCCAAAGGCCCCTCCCAAGGTTGTTCCCTCCGGGGGTTTTGGTTTGTCTGGGAAGAGTCGGTGGAATTTCCTGACTAATCGAGGTGCATGCACATGGCCCTGGGTTCCCACGACCTCTCCTGAGGTCCGTACCCCTTCCAATCAATTAGGTAGAACAGTTTTGACCTAAAAATTTTTGAGTCTAAAATGTTCTTCACTTCGAATTCGGGCTCCCCATCTATTAGAATAGGTTCTGGAGGTTTGAGTAGTCGGGTTCCGGGTACTACTGGTTTCAGAAGTGACACATGAAAAACAGGGTGAATTCGCAAACTAGCTGGTAAATCAAGTTTAACAGCCACTGGGTTAATTATTGACGTAATAGAATAAGGTCCCAGATATTTTGGGTTAAAAGTTCGAGGCCCTTTGAGTGGTAAATGTCTGGTAGCTAACCACACTTGATCCCCAATCTGATACGGAGGTGCTTCACTCCGATGTAGATCAGCATTCTCCTTGTATTTTCTCTTGGCTTGTTGTAAATGCGTAGTTGCCTCTTTGAAGGCTTGGGTAATTGTAGAATGCAGATGTTCTACTGCAGGCATTCCGAGGTTCTGAGGTGAGTCAAGGTTTGAGGTTCAAGGGTGATGCCCAAACAAAGTATAAAAAGGACTGTGGCCAGTTCCAGAGTGTACCGAATTATTATATGCGTATTCGGCTATCCAAAGAATGTCTTTCCAGTTGCTTTCAGATTGCTGTAACATACACCGTAAGTACTGCTCAAGGGTCTGATTTGTCCTCTCGGTCTGACCATCGGTTTGAGGGTGGTGACTAGTCGATAATCTTACGTCGATCTGCGCCATTTGACAACATTTGCGCCAGAAGTGGGAAATGAATTGGCTTCCCCGGTCAGAGATTAGTATAGATGGGAATCCATGTAGCCGAACAATATTTTCGAGGAATTCTTTGGCTAGGACAGAAGCTGAAGGTAAACCTTTCAAAGGAATAAAGTGGGCCATTTTGGAAAACAAATCCACAATTACCAGAATAGTATTGTACCCCGAACAAGGAGGCAGGTCCGTAATAAAATCCATTGATAGGGTGTGCCAGGGTGCTGGCGGTATGTCTAGAGGTTGAAGGAGACCGGCTGGTCTTTTCTTTTGACTTTTATTTTGGGCGCAAACACCACAGGACATCACAAAAGATTTAACATCTTTTCGCCAAGAGGGCCACCAAAATTGTCGTTTCACCTTTTCCTCTGTCTTGGCAATACCGGGGTGTCCCTCTATTAAAGTATCATGATAACCGGAAATAACTAGTTCGTGTAACTCCTTATGTGGCAGGAATAAGCGTCCTTGGAAATAAGGTAAACCATTATCTATGGTAAAGTCTGATCCCTTTTGTATCCAATCCTGTAAGGTTGTAGGGTCCAGGAGTTGTTTCACTCTGGCTTGAATGTCTTCAAGCGTCTGTAACAAAGTCATGCCTAGAATCCTCTGTTCGGGAATTATTGGTACTGGTTCTGAGTTTGTATCAGATTCTCCCATTCCAATTCGGGATAAGGCGTCTGCTTTGCCATTCTTACAGCCAGGTCGATAGGTAATCACAAAATCAAATTCAGGGAAAAAAAAAGCCCATCGGAGCTGCCGTGATGACTGAGCCTTGGCGGTTTTCAAATACTGTAAATTCCGGTGATCAGTGATCACTGTGATGGTATGTCGAGCGCCAAGCACATAATGCCGCCAGGCTTTAAAAGCGGACTTAATGGCTAACGGTTCTTTGTCAGTGATTGCATAATTAACCTCGGGTGCCGAGAATTTTCTGGACCAAAATGCTACGGGATGCATTTGGTTGGTTTTGGGATCTCTTTGGGACAGGACTGCTCCCATGGCTAGGCTGGATGCGTCAGTCTCGACGACATAAGGGAGATCTGGACGCGGGTGTTTCAATATAGGTGCGGAGGTAAACTTAGCTTTTAAATACTGAAAGGCCTGCTCGGCTTCTTCAGACCATTCAAAACATTTATTTTTCCTCAAGAGTGCAGTAATGGGTTGTACCACGCGTGAAAATTCCAGGATAAACCTGCGATAGAAATTGGCAAAGCCGAGCATGCTTTGAATCCCTTTTACAGAGCTAGGTGATGGCCATTTGAGGATGGCATCCACTTTTCTCGAGTCCATTCGGACTCCTTTGGGTGTCAGGATGAAACCTAGAAACTCGACTTCTGTGGTATGGAAAACACATTTCTACAATTTAGCAAATAGTTTGTGTTGGCGCAGTTTTTCAAGTACTGCCCTGACGTGTTTTCTGTGATCAGATTCCGAAGAGGAGTACACCAGAATGTCATCGATATATACGACTACACAAACATCGATGAGTTCCCGAAGGACATCATTCATGAAGTATTGGAAGGCACCCGCCTCGTTACACAATCCTAAAGGCATCACCTGGTACTCGAATAATCCGTATTTAGTACGGAAGGCAGTTTTCCATTCGTCAACTTCTTTAACTCGTACCAGATGATAAGCCCCCCGGAGATCTAACTTGGTGTATATGCAAGCGTCCTTCACCTGGTCAAGGAGTTCAGGGATCAGAGGCAGAGGATAACGGTTTTTAACCGTTATCTGGTTCAATGCGCGGTAATTGATACAAGTTCTAAGGTCGCCTTCTTTTTTGGGCACGAAGAACAAAGCCGAGGATGCCAGGGACTTTGACGGGCGAATAAAACCATTAGCTAGGTATTGATCCAAATATTGTCTCAAATGCAGGTTCTCAGGTTCGGTAAGGGCATAAATCCTGCTACAAGGGGGTTGTATACCGGGCACCAGATCGATTTGGCAATCGTACGGTCTGTGAGAAGGTATCGTGTTGGCCTGTTCCTTTTGGAAGACGTCCTAAAAGTCTTGGTATTCCGGAGGTAGTTGCATGGAGGCAGAGGTTACAGATGCTAGATTAATCTTCAGGTTTTCTGGGTAGCAGGTTTGTGCACAATCCGGGAAGGTTATTCTCTTAGCTCGCCAATCAATTCGAGGATTATGTGTCTCTAACCAAGGGATTCCAAGAATAATCTGAAACTGTGGAGCCTTGATTACATCAAACACAACACCCTCCCGATGGCCGTCGGGACCAATAAGAGTCACCTCAGTAGTGGAATGTGTTACCGGTCCAGAGGCAATTTCAGTTCCATCGACTGTGGTGATGACATCTTTGCTGGTTTTAGGACGGAGAGGGAGGTTAATCCTAGAGACCAATTCACTATCCACATAGTTTCCAATAGCCCCACTGTCGATGTATGCCTTTATTGCATGCAACCGCTTAGGCTGTTCTGGATCTACGAGAACCATTGGCACAATGAAATGCGAGGTCTGAGAGTTAGTTTTCAAGCTCGGCAAGCGGACCCCTACGCTTGTCGGGAGGAGTCGTTTCCCGAAACAGAGTCTTCATGATTTTTATCAGCGGCTCCTACCGCCTTTCGGGGCGGTTTTGCCAGGCAATCTCGTAGAAAGTGTCCAGAATTCCCACAATAAAGACATAATTTTAACTGCCGCCTCCTTTCATGTTCCTTTTGAGTTAAGGGCCCTTTAACCCCTCCAATTTGCATAGGCTCAGAGACATCAACTCCCTTGGGGTTAGCATGGGTCTTGACCAACACCCGGGTCTCAAACCTGGACCGATCTGCTTTTCTGTTTTGAAGTCTGTGATCCAATTGGACCACTAAGTCTATATACTCTGTGCATTCTTGGAGCGGATTTACAACTTGGGCCAAGACATCTTTAAGTTCTCAGCGTAGGCCTCGATAAAACAACGTGACTCTTTTATCCTCTGGCCATCCCGTTTCCACAATTAGTCTATTAAAGGTTGCAATATAGGATAGGAGGTCCTGATTGCCCTGTCGCAGGGATAGAAGTTCGTCATCCAGAGCCTGCCCCTGAGAGTGTCGAGCAAATAACCTTTCCATGCTTGCTTGAAACCCTTGAAAATCACGGAGAATCGGGTCATCTTGAGTAACCAGTGGAACTGACCAATCGGCAGCGCAGCCGCTGAAATATGACAATACAAAGGCTACCTTGGTCTGATCATTAGGGAAGGCCCCAGGTCTGCATAGGAAGTGCAAACGACACTGATTCATGAATACGGCGAATCGTTTGGGGTCCCCAGCAAAGCGTTCGGGTGGGGCCAGCGGCATGTTTCCAGGTAGATTAATCTGCACAGGGTTACTGGAAACCACAGGAGCGGGGTTCCCTCCGGAACCGGGTAGAGGAGTTTTCCCAGCTTGACCTTGCAAAAGCTGTCTGGCCAGGTCATCAATTCTTTCCTTTGATATTATTAATTCCCTCCTGAGGGCATTAGTCTCTTGACAAGCGGCATGTACTTCGGCCCGTAATTCCTCCAGTAATTGGGCCAACTGATCAGTCTCAGAACTTTCCATAGCGCCTGGGTGGGAATTTGTAGGAAGGCTTCGCATTCTGTAACGCTCACCTGACTCCCACGGAGGCGCTGGCCTGGTTTGCGCTGCTGTGACCTCTTCTAAGGTGATGCGCAGGGTTCGGAAGACGGACTGGACCGGGCCCCCAAATCTGGCCTGTCTGGTTCGCAGAAGTATCCTTCTGTAGGCAAAAATAGCGGATTAACTGTCTGCGGGGTAATGCAATCGGCCTCCCACTTTCCCCTCTCACCCTCCTCGAAACCCTTCTGTGATTCCCTGTAGCGTCTCACCTTAGGGTCTGGTATCCAGTTACTTCGCTGGATTTTCGGATTGGTGAGAACCAAACTTGCTTGGCTTCCAGGTAAGTTTTTTTGATAAGAGGTTCCCCTTGTGTCCATGCATTAATGTACTAATGCTAGTGTCTTTTTCCCCATAGGGGCCGGGGTCCGGAAATGCCAGGATGCGGCACGGACCCGAAATGAAGAGGGACTGAATCAACAGGTAAGTCTTAACATGGAGATTTAGCTTTCCTTATTCCCTTCTCTCTCTCACCTTTTGTTCTTGTCTTTTTCTCCCTAGGCGCTGGGGCGTGACTGCGAATCCGGATGATCGCTGCTGAACATGGAGGCGCCCTGTAAAGGTGAGTGGAATGCGGCGCTGCAGCGATCGACGCAATGAGCTTTTAAATAAAAGTCTTCCTTTTCAGGATTGTCGGCGAGATGTCTCCGGGATGCGGATTTAGCAGGTAAGGACTTTTCCTTCTTCTGTTCTCTTCTTCTCTTCCTTTGCAGGTGATCCAGGATGCTGGCAGGCGTGGCAGAAGTCAGGATGCAGGAACAGACACGGTGAGCGTCCAGCTGCTAGATGCAGAACAATGCGAAGCACGTGTGGCTGTTCGGGTGGGGTTTAAATAGCCTTGGAAGAAGTTCCAGGTACGTATCCTTCCTCCAATCAGGTATGTATCCTTCCCCGACCACGCCCGGATGGTAAATTAGTCCCACAGGTAAAGTAGTTCCTTTCAGGCCTCAAGGAGGCCGGGATCCTGCAGCATGGTCTGCATCAGGTAAGTGCACCCAAGCACTCCCATAATGAGCCTGGCGCCATAGGCGCCAGGACACTGTCCAAAGGGCCCCTATATGGGGTTGCTGGGTCCTTCCCTGGGGACTGGATGTCCGCTTTCGAGGACGCAGGGCTTCAACTGGCTCCCCGGGAGCGGGCATCATGACAGATGGACTCTGTGGTAACCCAATTATTTAATAACAGAAGAATGAAGTTCCTTCTTGCAAAAATTGCATAAAAGCAATTGAGTCAAGTAAAAAAAATATATATATATATATATATATATTTTAGGAATCTTGTTCAAAGAATTGTATCTAATATTTGAAAGTAAAACGGTACTGATACTTAGGTTTGGTGGCACTCGCTGGATACGCGTGCTTCTAGTGAGTGCTGTCTGGCGAGTGTTGTCCTCCCAGTGATACTTTGCCTTCTGCGCTACTACAGCGACTGTTGAACATTCTTGGGACATCCATTTGGACTTCTTTTACTTCTCTGGAAGTGTGGTAGGATACGCCACTAAAAAGACTTCATAACTTGTATCCCTGTTATAACTTATAGCAGCTACTAAAAGTCTAAAAATATTTATCTTTATCTTTTTAGAGAGACACCCCACCCAATTTTCCCAAAATCCATAAAAAATATGCACCCACGCGCTTCTGTGCGTGTGATTCCAGTGGGTGCTGTCTGGCGAGTGCTGTTCAGCTGTTCAGCTAAGCAGCTGGGCAGCCCCCCACACACTCCATGGGTTTATTTCTCACTGCATACTATGGTAAGTCTACAATATAGTCATTGCTCTTCTATCCCAAATTTGTGCGCCACAGTGACTGAGCCTCACATTCCTTGTTTTGCCCCGCAGCATGATATTGGAGTGGGTTCTCTAGATAATGTGATGGGACTTGTTCTTACCAATGAAATTCTGTTGTCGAGTGTAATGAACTGGGCACGGTCTTGGTGGAAAATACATCCAGCATACATAATCAGGTGCTGGAGTTAGCTGCTTCCCTGCAAGAACGTGTCGTGAAGTATTTCAAACTTCTCATAGGGGTAAAAAAGGAAAGGCACGACAAAGCAGTGAGATAAAATCAACCAGTAAACCGAACAGACAAAAGAAAAAATCTAAAACCAAGAATTGACTGGAAAAATTCCCGAAACCCATACTAAAACATTCATAAATGTGTTGACTACGCCTGCTAAATCAAACTCAAATAAAAATTAAAAAAAATAAAAATGGAGAAAGATAGCTGTGAAATAGAACAGGATGCTTTCCAACATCCTTTGACAGACCAAACTGCTGAACCTAGTGACCGAATAGATTGTCTGGATTAATCGACATACTCCATTTCTATGCTACCAGACTGTGGAGAGGACTTGCTATACAATAAGGTATGCAATGTTGATGCCTCAAACAGTGAAATTGTGGAATGAGAAACTAACAAAGACAAGTATATGACAATGGAACAGAAAAGAACGGCTCCTCCTAACTGTGGCAAATGGGGACCTGGTGTTCCCATTACAATGAAACCTGACATTGCCAAAGAATGATAAGGTGATAGCTAGACGCCTAAAATCACGATCAGATGATGATTCCAAACGTATAAAAACCCCTTATAGGGCATCTAGAGACGTATATAAGAGCAAATCATCTAATAGCACACATCTGCCACAACTACACTCAGATGACAAAAATCTAACTGCAGAACAAGAATACTTCACATTCCAGATGAAGGATAGGAAGAGAGGACACCCATATCCGAATAGGACCACAATCCTCACAGTATTCAAACAAATAAATAGGCTAAACAAAGTTGAATCTAGTGATATTGAATCTATTCAATTCCCTGGATCCTGAAAATTGGATGTAGTGATTATTAGAATACCATCCTTAATAGAGAGAGAATGAATCTGGAATGAAAGAAGTGAGCTGCAAAATAAAGGTGTAATACTGTCTGCATTACAAATATCCCAGACTCCTAACTTACTGAACAAGGCAATTACCAGCTGCCATGTGGAAAGGACCACATATAGAACTGTGAGCTTTAAAGACGATAGTCGCAATGAACCACTTAAAAAAGAAGGTGCCGGCTAGTGCTAATGACGTTCCCCCAATTACCCAGCACAGAAATTAAGTTTGATAAAGTAAACCATCAAACGTCACGCGCATGGCTCAGAAATACCCTAAAAGAGAAAATAAATGCTATCCAACTTTAGAGCCAGGTAAATTGTGGCCTCACAAAAACGATTGCAGTGTGGAACACTAGAGGTCATGCTCACCTCACAAACATCAATGATTTGCATCACTTGTCCAAATATGACATCATAATCCTTCAGGAAACCTGGATCACGGTTTATCCTATCTGGCCTAACTATAACATAATCTGGGTACCTGCTATTAAACAGGTGAGGGGACGCCCAATAGCAGGGCTCCCTACTGCTGCCAAAAAAGAACTAAAAGGTAATCTAATTCCCTGGGTTTCATCCCCACTCATGTCTGCAGCTTGCTAAACTAATATTAAGTGATACATGCATCGCAAAGTCCTCTTGAATAGCAATATTAAACATCTACTGGAATCCTGCAGCGTTAAATGATGACGAATTGTTCAATTATGTAATAACTTTGCTTGATTTGATTGCGTGTGAGCAAGAGAGTTACACAATTCTAATTGCTGGTGATCTAAACGTGACGTGTTTTGATCAAAAGGCAGATAGGGCTATGCCAAAAATTAAAAGCTGGTTAAACCTAATGAAAGCACAAGACCTAACAATGTTGGTTCGTAGTTTTAAAGATGACGTTCCACCCAAACCAACATGGCACAGGGACCTCTCTTCTGCCATACTAGATTATGTATTAATGTCTGAACAGGCTCACACACTTAATTAATTTATAGCTATGGAAAAAAGGCATGCGTATGCATTATAAAAACAAATAAGTGTTCGATCCAACTATATGTAAGGCTAAAAAGAAGCCAAAAAACGATATGAGACAATTGAAAGCAATCTCGAATGATGACCATAAGAACATAGTCAAAAACTTGCATACAAAATGCAGAAACTTTGCGGTCCAACATAGATCCAGAAAAATCAAGCAGAAAATGAACGCATGTTGACAGCGTTGGCAAAGAAATCTAGTAAAATAATCTGGAAAATGCTGAATGCCGAACCTTCCAAAAGTAATGAGACCTTAATGTTAAATTCCATATCTGAAAACACATGGGGCCTCATTACGAGGAGGGCGGTAAAAACGGATCCATTACCGGCATGGAGGAACTAGAGGGTCCGTGCTCGTATGACGCCGCCAATAACGGGTGATTACGAGTGTGTGAGCACGCGCAAACTCCCATGCCGGTAATGGCTATACCGCCATGGCGCTAAAGGCCCTCCAACCCCCCCATAGCGCTATCACGGGACCCACCAATACCGCCTCCGCCTAGGAGGCACCCCTTCATACCGATCCAGTAATAACAGCATGCTAATACCGGGCTCGTAATACTGGACCCGGAAGTAACATCATTGCGTCGGAACGGGAAATGCGCCGGCGGCCATCTTTAAAAACACAATCCATTGCAATCCTCCCAAACCACCAGTTGTGTTCAGGAGAGACCAGTGCCAATCCCTTCACCATGTCAAAGGCTACCCGGAAAACAACCCCCCGCCTGCGCAAAAAGCATTTTTCAGATGAAGAACTTAACATGCTGGCAGACACCCTTGCCGCAGATGCAGATGAGGTCAACCTGCAGAACCTGAAGAGGGAGGTGCAGCAGCGCAAAAAGGAGATCTGGGAGGAGGTAGCCCGCAAGGTATCGGCAGTCGGCACCACCCCACTGACAGTAAAGAACTGCAAAAAGAGGTGAGAATACCTCCGCCTCAGGGTTCGGAATATCCTGGCCAGCAACAGGAGGGAGGCCATGGCTACAGGCGGGGGCCCCCACTCACCTGCCAAACTGTCACGCGTGGAGGAGACTGCAAGCACGTTTATTCAGATGGAATCCATCAAGGGATTTGGGGAGATGGAGACGGGTGCCGCAACATCTGCAGATGAGGTGAGTGACCTGCAGATCCCTGTAGGGGAAACCATGACATAGCATAAGTGATGTGGAAGAGAGTCTAGGCAAGTCAATGCATGTCCCAACACACACATGAACATATCCTTGTGCAGATGGAGGGCCAAACCCTGCCACACTGAAATGCATGCTGAGTGCCAATCCCATTACCAACACACAGCCAGCAAACACGGACCGTGCCCATGTAATACATCACACAAACCCCAACATAAAGGCATGCCACCTGCCATGCATCAAACGCCAAAATGCCCCCTTAATACTACCCTGTGTGACACACCTGTAAGATGTGAATGCATGATAAATGAAATACTCCACAGCACCATATAATGCATCTGTCATGTAACACCATCACTGATGCCCTGCATCTCTTCTGCCCCCCAGGCACCGATGGAGAAGATGCCACAGAGGATCCAACCGCAAGGGAATCCACGTCCCGGCCAAAGACAACGGCCAGCGACACCACCACCTATGGGGCAGCCTCGCAGCCCACACCAACACGCAGGGCGCCTGACACCATGAACACAGAGCTGGCTACATCAGTGGAAGGCGAGGCTGTTGACTCACTGAGCAACACTGATACCACAGTGGAGGAGTATGTGGACCAGGAAGGACTGACCCATGTGCCATGTCCATACTCCCCAAGCCCCGTGTCCACCCCCCAACCTCACACTCAGCCCTCACCCACCTGTAGCAGTGAGGATCCCTTGCTGCAAGATTTTGACCTCAGCAGCCTCTCCGGGGACAGGACTGCCATTGCAGGCTCGGTCACAGCACCCTCGACCACTGCTGCTCCCACCAACAACCTTGAGGCGCAGCTAGCGAGGGTGGAGGCCAGACAGGACTCTATGTTGGACCTGCTCAGACAATATGTCGCCGATGGGGAGGACACGAGGCGTGACATAGCCCAGGCCATAGCGGGGACCGCATCCGCCATAGCAGCGACCACAGCCGCCATAGCGGCGAACATTGCCGCCGTCAATGCCTCGGCATTGTTGATGAGAGACAGTCTGGGGGCCATCACACAGGTCCTCACTTCCATCCTGCTGCACATGCAGCAGCCACAACCCGCACCAGCCGTGCAAATCCCCACAACTTCCACCCCATCCACCACACCTGCTTCCTCTGTCCCCACTTCCTCTGCACCCTCCAGCCCTGTGCGTCTAACAAGACGTAGTGCGAGGCACTCTGAAATGCTGCCCCCGGACATCAAGTAGTCCAGGAAATGGTGTTGGAGAACAATGGGAGTGGCTCAGATGGTGTTGGCGGTGAATGGGTGAATTAGGGGGAGTTCATTGGTGGGTTTTGGGAGTTCACTGGGGGGTTTTGGGAGTTCACTAGGAGCTTGGGGGGGGGGGTTGCACATTTCTGCTGTTCATATCAATACACTCGTTGTGTGAAAAACCATTAAATGCCGGGACATTGTTCATTTCCTGTGTATGCTTTTAATTTATGATGGTGCACAGTGCCCAACTCCCCACATTCCCTGTGTGTATGTCCACAAGGACCCAGTGTACAATGTGTTACTGACACATATCTATCAACGTTCCTGTGGGTCAGAAGTATTTGTCAATCAGTGATTAGCGTACTGCATGGCCATCCTATGCATCACGAACTGGCAGGGATGCTGCTTCTCCTCCGTCTTCATCCTTATCCTCACCCGGTGCATTCATGTCAATGTCAGGTGGCAGTGGTACATTTCTCCGGACGCACATGTTGTGCAGCATGACGCAGGCCATGGTGATCTTTGCCACCTTCTCAGGCCTATAAAGGAGTGCTCCACCAGACCTGCTTAGGCAGCGGAACTGCGCCTTCAACAGGCCAAAGGTCTGCTCAATCACAACACGGGTACAGGTATGTACCCGATTGTACTCCTCCTCATGGGTGATCTGTGGGTTCCACACAGGGGTAAGTAGCAACGGCTTCAAGGGATATCCTCCATCACCTGCAAGGGAATACAAATAGGTCTATGTGAGTCACTCTGAGCTGCCACCTTCAGGATTCACAGTCATGCCTGCAGCTATTTGCTGTTAACATGCACAAGTCCCTGTACGTATGCACAAATGTTATTTAGATGCATTCTATACTGCAATATGATGTGGTAGTCTGGATGGCATTGTACAGATGATACAGGGTGAATTCTTGCATGCAGATACGGATGTAATGTGGTTGCAGGACAATGTTTTGCCTGCCATTTCCGCTCTGTATCCTACACTGTGCATGGTCACACTAGCCACATTGGCACAGTTGCAATCATGTTTAGTAATGCATTGCTTGACATACCCATGGTGTCCAGGTTGTGTGTCTTACATGTTGTCATTGATATACGTAATTGGTCCAATGTGTGCCAGTGATGTGTTATGTTGGGGTTGGGAGGTTCAGGTCAGGAGTGTTTAGCTCTGCATGCATTCTCCAATCACTGTGCATTCCCACCCAGGTGGAGTATGCATCCCCCCCATTTCCCACCCAGGTGGAGTATGCACCCCCCCAGTCCCACCCAGATGGAGTATGAATCCCCCCCAATTCCCACCCAGGTGGAGTATGCATCCCAACACATCACTACACCGATGCACTGTCATGGGCCAGTCAGTCAACTCACCAAGCAGCCAGGCACGTCATCCAGCATGTTGCTCCATGTGACGGGGTAGCATGGAGTTACGCAGCACCATGGCATCATGTGTTGATCCGGGAAATCGGGCGCATCAAGGTGTGCTGATCTTGCTGGAGTCACATACCATCTGCACATTGACGGAGTGGTATTGCTTGCGATTGCGGTACACCGCCTCTACGGCATGGGGGACTACCAATTCTACATGGGTGCAGTCCAGGGCACCAACACAATTGGGCAGTCCGTGGTAGGGATATGTGGGTGCTAACGTGCTTCAGGAGGGCATCCAGCACTTGGTTCAGCATGCGTGAAAATAGTGGTTGCGAAATGCCATGCAGCTGGCCCACTGTGTGCTGGTAGGTGCCTATGACCAGGAAGTGGAGCACAGACACCACCTTTAGTAGCTAGGGATGGCAGTGCGTATTTCTATGAGGCTGGCGATGTCGTCGTTTATCATGTCTACTATGGTGGCGATGGTGTCCCGGTCCAACCGGTACAGGGTGTGGATCTGCTCAGGGGTTAGATTGAATGGACTGGGTCCGATGCAAGGGATTGGTTGCTGCCTACGAGGTACTACTGGCTGCACTGGTGGTAATGGCTGGGCCTGTCTCACCCACCGTCTCCTCCTGCGTCTCGTCTGTGCTGCCTGTTTTTGCTGCTGTAGTTGTTGTTGTAGTTGCTGTTGTTGCTGTAGTTGTAGCAGTATAGGCATGTCCTCCAGCGCCATGATTGCAACAGCTAGTGGTATCATTTTGGTGTAGGACGGGGTGTGGTGTGTGGGTGTACTCCTTTTATACTGGTCTAGGCTCCACTGACTCCACCTGTGGTGATTGTGTGCACCTGTGGCAGTTGGCTTGCTTGCAGATTGCTGTTTACGGGTGGTCTGCGATGCCGGTATGGCCGCCATTGTGCAGGATCAAAATTACAGCCTTTGGGATGCCGGTATTTGCATGCCCGCGTGGGTTGTGATGTCCTCCTATTACCGGCATCCCGGTATTTACTCCACGAATGGGTGCGTGTACGCACGCATGCCGGTATAAGGGGGCACGGTACGAGCAGTGGCGGTATTGGCGGGTTGTTGGGTCATAATGCCCCGGACCCGCTAACGATGCCGGTATTACCATTCCGCCTTCCTTTTTCATTACCTCCATTCTCGTAATGAGGCCCATAGGCCCTCATTACGAGTTTGGTGGCAGCCATGGAGCTATCAGCTCCATGGCTGCCACCAAACCGGGCTCATTTACCGGGTTCCTGCAATGGGGACTTTCCGGGTCATTCCGACATAGGCGGACCCGGTAAGTCCTCCTTGCAGGAACCTTTCCCCATTCCCATTTGAGCCCCCACAGGGCTCAATGGGGATGGAGGTAACAACGGGCACATTATGAGTGTCCCGTTGTTACCTCCTTCTTCCCCTCGCGGGACCCAGAAAGCACGCCTGGTTTTACCAGGCGTCCGATCCGGGTCCCGCAATGGGAATCCTGTAATCAGCCCTGACGGAATGAAGGGGGCCGGTCCCGTACCGGCCCCCTTCATTCCGTCAGTACAAGCCTCGTAATGAGACCCATGGACTTCATACTATAGAGAAATATATGCTGACCATGACCATATTCCTAATTCCACCTCATTAAGAGATGACAAGACATTTTTGGAGTTTGATCATTTGGACATAAAGTTACTCATTAAGAAATTAAGCACATCGAGACACCTGGGGCCAGATGGGTTATCGAACAATACAATAAAGGCCAATCCTAACGAATGGACCAATATCTTACATCTTACATATACAGTTTAATAGAATTAGAAGAACTGAGTGGATCCAAAACACATAGAAAAGATCCATATTAGTACCCATTTTCAAAAAAGGCCCTCGAACTATTGACCCCTCGCACTTCTGGATATACTGGGCAAACTGTATGCAAGATTAATATTACGCAATCTAAACAAGTGGCTAATTACAACAAAGCTGACTGATCCTCATCAATCTGGATTTGTACCAGGACTTGGCACCTCAATCAATCTCATAGTATTATCTGCACTAATAAAGCAAGCTCAAACCCATAACTATCCCATTTACTTAGCATTCATACACTTTAGAGTCGCTTGCGACTCTGTATCTAGGAAAATACTCTGGGAAAAACTATGTGAAGCTGGTTGCCCTACCTATATTCTACATACCATACAACAGTTCTATGCAGATACTTTGATCCAAATCAAACTAACTCAAGGGCTCCTTACGAAGCCAATGTCAACTAACAGAGGCCTGAAACAAGGCTGTATATTTGCAGCAACACTCTTTAATTTGTATATTAAAGATATGAACTCCTTGTTTCAAACATAATGAAATAGCAATGCAATAAGAACAATCTGAGGCAAGCTTACAAGTGGATAGCCTGCTGGACACTAGGTAAGAAAATACATGAGTACAAATACTTAGGCACTGTCGTCTGTGATTCCAAAAATGAAGCTCCTTATGTCACTGATCAGCGACATAAAATGCAGGCATTGACATCGCAAGCAAAACTGATACATTCAAGATATGGGAAATTCCTTTTACATCCCAGTATTGAAATATTACAAAGGCAAATTTGCACCGGTTGTGACATATGGTGGGCATACTAAGCAAGTGGGGAACAAGCCTGACTGGAATTTGCTTTAAAGCCTTTTTTGGATGGCCCTATTGCCTATTCCTAGATCCATCCCGATACAGATTGTGAGATATGAACTGGGTATGCTTTTTTTGAAGGCAATGGTAGACTTGAATGCTATGATGTTATATGCCAAATGTAAATCTAAAGAGCGTTATCCAACCTCCTTATTGACAAACATAGATTCTGGGATGAACACCACCAAATCTCTAGTTGATTGGAGTCATTTCTGTTGTGAGATTATGAGAAAAGCTGATATAGATTTAGACTTGTTATTATCTAATCCAACTAAAGTAAAATTGAAATGGTGGCTTGCTGACTGGAATAACACATGGGCTGAATGTCAAAAGTACAAGATTTTCACAGCTGGAGAATTTATGGCCAAACAATTGAATACTGTTCCTCTATATTTAATGAAGTTTCCAGATGAACTGTACAGAGCAGACATGATGAGACTTAGGTTCAATTTGTGGCATACCAAGTCTCAGCTAGCCTCGAGATCGAAACCAACGATAGATAATTCGTGTAGACTTTGTAATAACTCAGAACATAGAGAGACATTGAAACGTCTGCTAGTAGAATGTTCAAGCCTGAATGATCTGAGACATGAATATTTTTTTTAAATCCTTTATGATTTTCAGTTACTATTGTAACAGGACATGTGGGAACTTAGCTTTAATGCGTAAAGAATATCACTAAACTTAGCCACAATAAGGTACTTAAAAAGATTTGATCTATAGATACCTCCCAGCTCACGCATCTGATATTCATGACCTCATAACCAATAATAACATTGACCTACTAGCCATCACAGAAACATGGCTACACGAAGCATCAGGCCCAGCCGTCACTCTTGCACTACCGCCTGGCTTCACCATACTCAGACAAGACAGACCAGAACGAATAGGAGGCGGAGTAGCCATCATCTACAAAGAGAATCTTCAGCTCAGACCTGTTAGCCACTCCTCGACCAACAATTTAGACCTCTTATCAACCAAGCTCACATTGTCACCCAACAGTACCATCAACATTCACCTACTATATCGCCCCCCAGGCCTCACCCCTGACTCACCCCTGACTCTCAGGAAAGCATCATCCACATCCTCAGCAATAATATCAAAAGCTCCACCAAAACCCTTCTTCTAGGAGACCTCAACCTGGGATTTAATGATGCGAAAGACAAATCTGCAGTCGCCCTCACCAAAGAACTTAGTGACTTAGGCTTCACCCAAAAAGTAGAAAATCCCACTCACGTCAAAGGCCGTATTCTAGACTGGGTCGCAGACCATAATTGTCTCTCCACTATCACCTCGATCTCATCACTACCATGGACCGACCACAACTGCATCGAATTCTCGATTCCTATCAGCAAAAGCCACAAAACTCTGATCCCTGCTATCGCTGCACAAGTCAGAAGTTCTAAAAAACTCAAAGAGGACAACCTGTGCCCCCACCTCAACACCCCCAAACTAGCACCCCCTTTCGCTAATGACCCCAATATTCTGGCAGACATCTACAAAGATGTCGTCACTAAAGCTATCAATGAAATAGCACCACTCGAATGAAAAAAAGAAAAGAAATCTCTACACACCAATTCCTGGTTCACTGAAGAACTGCACTCAATGCGATCCCACAAAAGAGCAGCTCTAAAAAATTGGCAATCCAACCCATGCGACAGCACCAAAAAAGATTTCAACTTAATCTCCAACCAATACAAAACAGCTATCACTGCTGCTAAAGCCAACGCATTCAACGCACAAATCTCTAATGCAAAACTAAAGAGATCTTCGCCATCTTCAACAAACTCATCTCCCCCCCCCCAATACACCAGATGAAATAATCAAGGATGAAGCGTGGTGTGCCAGCATTCAAACGGCCATGCTACACAAAATTGACCTTCTCCAAAAAAAAAATCAGAGACCATTGCAAAGCATTACCTCTACAGTCAGGTACCAAGCCCCCTATCGCCTCACCCTCCTCGTCCAAGCCCACTATACCCAACTTCTCCTTCAGGGACATCACTGAAACAGAAGTTATTAATCTACTAAAAAATCTCAAACCCTCCCCCTGCAAAGGCGACATCTGCCCACCAAAACTCGTCAAAGACTGCAGATTGCTTTACACCGCTCTTTATGGCTTTCATCAATGCATCGTTTAAAAGAGGCATTATCCCTGCCAGCCTCAAAGAGGCTTGGGTCCGCCCCCTCCTAAAAAAAAACACTCTCGACCCCCTGCACCCCAACAACTACAGACCAATAACCACAGTGCCATTACTCCTGAAATTACTGGACAAAGCCGCACACTGCCAAATCCAGCACTTTCTGGAAACCCACTCCATCCTTGGAACGAGGCAATCAGACTTCCAGAAAGGATACAGGCACAGAAACAGCCCTGGTGGACCTAAAGAACCAGGTCACCCAAATCATGGACAAGGGCAAGCCAGCTCTCCTACTCCTTCTAGATCTCTCAGCCGCCTTCGACCTAGTTGACCACAAGACCCTCACCTCACATCTCACACACTCTGCCAACTTTTCTAAAGAATCAGCTCTATGGGTCACCTCCTTCCTAGAGGGAAGAGCCATGAAAGTCTTCTCAGACATCGCTAACGCCACTCCCACGAAAATCCACTGCGGGGTCCCTCAAGGCTTGTGCACTGCACCCACACTTTACAACCTGTTCACTAAACCTCTTATTGACAAACTTGACTCCTACGGCATCACTTACACGAACTACACGGACGACACTCAAGTACTACTACCCCTCACAGGTACATACCACGACAACGCTAAGGCACTCCACTCCATCTACGCCATCATCCAGGCCTGGATGGCAGTAAATGGCCTATGCCTAAATGGAGGCAAGACGGAAATCATGATATTAGGTCAACAGAGCATCCTAGACAAACTGGACATACTGTACGCTAACTTCTCCATTGACAACTCCATCATCCCCGTCTCCACAGCGGTAAAAACACTGGGAGTTTACATAGACTCCTCTCTATCTATGAATAGACAAGTCAGCGCAATTACCTCCTCATCTGCGCATACCACTAAACTCATAAACGCCATCAAGCCATACCTCTCCAAACCCAACTGCCTCTCCATAGCCAGAGCAACCATTGGAGCCAAACTGGACTATTGCAATGCCCTCCTAGCGGGCACATCAGCAAAAAACCTAAACAAACCCCAAGTCACACAGAACAATGCTCTCCGGGCCGCTCTCAGCATCCCAAGAAGAGAGCATATCTCCCATGCCAGGCATGCAGCCCAATGGCTCCCGGTTAAAGAACGAATCACTCTCAAAATCCTCACCCTCACCCACAAATGCCTCTCTCTCTCCGCCCCATCCTATCTATCAGAGACCATCTCCAGACCCTGCTCCGCCCGTTCGCACCAGGACGCAATACACCAACCTACTCTGCATCCCACGCATTAAAAAAGCCAAAGCCGGTGGCCTAAGCTTCCCCTACATTGCCGCCAAGACCTGGAATGCTCTTCCTGCAGACATTAGAGCGGAACTCACTCCTGATTTTTCATAGGAAACTGAAGACCTCTTTCCTTACACAATAATGTGACCCCTGCGAATCCATGTAAATATACTGCATTGATTCTTGTACTAATACCACACTTCCACTGTAAATAATGTATTCTTTGTTAATATTGTCTTTACCTGTATTGTATTATGTTGTAACCAAGATATGACTGTAACAAGCGCCACGATGCCCCCGGGCTGACGTGCGCTCTACAAATCTGAATAAATAAATAAATAAATACCTCCTCTAAGCGAAATGATCTTGTGCAAACGTATAAACTGTGCAATTTTTATGTTTTTTTATGTTTTTCGTCATAGAACAAATTGTTTCATGTAGTAATGTTTTATGTTTAATAGCTTTTAGTATAAATGAGGAAACTAGAAATCGAAGTGCAATTTTATGTTGAAAAAGTTGTATCAGAACTAAAACAACTTTGAAGTAAAAAAAGAATATAGCATTAGTGATTGGTTACAAATCGTAAACAAAATAGAAGGTCTAATATGGAAAATATTGTTCAGGCTATTTTAATCGTCTCAAATCCAAGCTTTGAGATTATAATTTGGAACAATGTCAGCAAGTTTCAGAGTTGTCTCTGCATTATTCAGATTTCGGTATAGAGGTGTTGGGTGGCCTGAATATATGTGGGCTGCCTAATATTGCAACATTTTTGCAAAAGTGGTTCATACGTTTAAATTGGTTGACTTTATTGTCATGAACAAATGCAAATTAATCTATTAAAGAAAATTAATGGTATTGGGGTACAAATCTCCCAATTTCTATTGTATGACCTTTTTGACTAAAGGAGGGACATGAATAATTATGCAGAGTGTGTCGAGTGTCTGGTGTGTCGGGGAACAGTGCACAATCGTGCTTTGCTTGCTAGTTTTGCCATTATCGAAATCTTCTTACTGCTGCTGCCCTTGGAATTAACAGAGTCTTTCCACCAGCTCCATTCCAGACCCCTCCTCCAGCTGATGCCCTCTTTCATCAACACCTAAGAAAGCGTAACATAGCGGAGTGTGACATGTGTCTGGTGTCCGGTGGGCCGGCGGGCCGTAGCCCCAATGGAAGAAGGAAGAACCTTAAGGAGCACTAAAGAAGGGGACCCTGCAGTTACAACAATGTCAGATGCCTCTAAGGTCGCGCCGGCCCAGCGTCCTGATCTGGATAGTATGGTGCTTGTTCCAGTTGAAGCGGATAAGGCAATATGTTTATCTGCAACATTAAACATTGCATTATTGTCTTCCCAAACACTCAACAAAACACATTGGCCCTCATTACGACCCTGGCGGAAATCAACTGACATGACCGCCATAGCGTAAATAGCGTTTCCGCCACTGCACGATGGAGGAAAGTGCGGCTAATTCTGACCCATCGGGCACGAGCATTACGCCATGGCGGAAGTGCAAAGTCCGCGATGGCGGAAATGACCCCAAAACGCCCCTTACCGCCGTCGTACGTTGCCCTAGGTGCAATTCCGCCACCCATCTTAGCGGTCACCGTAATGAGCGGTCAGCGCAAAATACGGTCACCGTAAATATACGGAAACGGAAGTAAAAACATGGGGCCGGAACGGGAAACAGCACGCCGTACACCTATAAAATCAGAATCCCAACACAACCATTAAAAATCCGACCCTGAGACACATCCCAACCCGTTAGCCACCCCAGTCAAAAAAATAAATATGGGAAAAGTTGCTAAAAAAGCGTGCGACCGCAAGCGGCAGGTCCACTTCTCCCACGAGGAACTCACCGTGCTCACAGAGACCCTCCAGGAGAATGCTGCCGTCGTCTTCTCTACGCAAATGACCAGGACGGCACTTGCGAACAAGAAGGCCATATGGGCGCTGGTGGCACAGCGGGTAAGTGCGGTGGGGACCGCACCCCGCAACCCACAGCAATGCAGAAAGCGATGGGACGACCTACGGATACGCGTCCGGAGCATACTCTCTGCCAACCGGAACATTGCCACAGCTACCGGGGGAGGATCGCAATCACCCATCAAGTTGACCCCCTGGGAAGAAATCTGTGCCTCCACCATTGGAATGGAGAGCATAGAGGGAGTCGGAGGGATGGAGAAAGGAGTGCAGACATCAGAAGAATCAGGTAGGTGGCCCAAATAAAACTATGCCAAATCCTCAATTACCAACCATGTGAAGTACCATGTGTCCCCATAGTGCAATAGAAACACATGTTCCGGAGAACAACCACATACAATGCCATGACAGCGCCCCTTAAAAGTCAGATCAAATAAATAAATATTTTAAAATCCAAAACAACACACTCTACATGTGCAGCATGCACACCCTAACTGCAGACTGCAAAATAACTGCATCCCCAATGCACACAAAAATGAGACCACCTCCAAGGCCCTGACCCAAATCACCCCCAGGTACCACCCCAATGCATGTGATACAATTGCCATTACAATTACCACAGACCCATGAATAACGCTCGCCCTCCTTTACTCCACCACAGGGTCCGATTCCAACGACGAGCTTCAGGACACCCCTACCAGCACACCTGCAAAGAGGGCCAAGACCAACGGCCAAAGACCCTCCACCTCAGCTGCACGGATCAAGGCACGGCAGCAGCACGAATCGAGTGGCAGCACACTGGAGGGGACATCAACAGGCACCCCAGCAGCCAGCATGTCCACAACAGCAGCACCACAGGTCCCCCCAATGGATGCCACAGAAGGCACTGCTTCTGGTGGCAGCAGCACCCTAGGTGACACTGCATTCATGCCAGCATGCTCCGACACAGAAAACGGTGCTGCCGAAGTAGGACACATCCATGACCTGTCCCAATCCCCCTGTATGTTTCATCCCGTACACCATGAGGAAACCACGCAGGGGCACCCACAAGACGACGACTGGCCAACCCCCACAAGGCCTGTTGCAAGGCAACATGAGGCGTCCAGCCCCTCTGTGACACCACCGCAAATGGGCATGGCCCAGCAGAGGCAACAGTCCCTCGAGCAGATGATAGTGCAACAGCAGCAACTAGCCACGCTCCTCAAGGAGCATGCTGATGAATGTGGGGGTTCTAAGGCAGCCATTGAAACATCTACTGAGACACTTAGGGCAGAAATGGAGCGAAGTACAGAGACACTAAGGGCACAAATGGAGAGAAGTACCGAGAGCCTGAGGGGGGAACTGCATGCGACGTCCAAAGACGTATGTGGTGAACTTGCCGCTGTGCGCCGTGTGCTCACTGAGCTCTCACAAACCCTTAGGGACATGCATGGACGTGAGCAGGCAGAGACATCATCCGTTGCAAGTTCCGTCCAGGGCAGCCCCCAACGTAGATCTGGGAGGACCCGGCGCTCCACAGGCAGGGGTGCCCCTGATACCCGGAGAGGGGGCTTGCAATAGCGTCTGCCCACTGACAATGAGCGTCATTGGACACTGGTGTTCGGGGGGGGGTAGGAGGGTGGAGGGGGTGTGTTGTGCTTCTTTGGGTGGCGGGTCGATTGGGTGTGTAATGTCATTTCACATCTGCAATACAATTCTTCATATTCATCCTATGAGATGTGTGGACATTGATCTCTGTGTACGAGGCCTATCTTGGCGTACAGTCCATATTGTGCATGTTCCAGACACACACAGTGCCACAAGTCCCGTGTCCATGTAACAGCCACCAGGCGTGAGTGCTAGAAGCATGCATCTATGAGATTCTGACGTAATTCACGGGCCTCCTGTGCCTCGCGGACCCCTTGAGGTGCTGCCACATCCCCACCCTCATCAAGACCATCTTCAGGTGCTAGCAGTTCTGCGTCGGGGGGCATGGCCACATTCCTACGTACGCACATGTTGTGTAGCATGACACATGCCATGACCATCTTTGCCACCTTCTCATGGCGGTACAGGAGTGCCCCGCCAGACCTGCTGAGGCAGCGGAAATGAGCCTTCAGTAGGCCGAATGCCTGTTCTATGACCACACGGGTACATGAGTGGGCATGGTTGTAGTCCTCCTCATGCTGGTCCTGTGGGTTCCGGATTGGTGTAAGGAGCCATCTCTTCAGTGGATACCCGCAATCACCTGAATGTGGACAAGAAAGGATGTTTGTGGAATGTCATTGCTACGTACGCACCCCCCCCCTTCCTGCCAGGTCATTCACGCATCACCTACCCCACATACTCATGCATTAAATGAGACTCACCGAGTAGCCAGGATCGGCGCCCTGCGTGTCGCTCCATGTAGCGTGGTATTCTAGAGTTCCGCAAGACCATAGAATCATGTGTTGATCCCGGAAATCGGGCAGAACAATGTGTAAAGATCCTGTTGGAGTCACACACCATTTGCACATTGATAGAATGATATTGTTTCCGGTTGCGGTACTGGGCCTCCATGGCATGTGGGACAACCAATTCCACATGGGTGCAGTCGATGGCACCAATGCAACCCGGTATGCCGCCAAGTGCATGGAATCCCACTTTTGTGTTTGTAAGCTCCTGCTCCGAGCGTGGTAAAGTGATGTAGTCGTCTGAGTTCTTCAGGAGGGCATCAAGCACTTGGAATAGTGTCCGTGAGAATAGTGGCTGTGAAATGCCATGCAACTGTCCGACTGTGTGCTGGTAGGTGCCTGTGGCCAGGAAGTGGAGTACAGACACCACCTTCAGTAGGGGTGGGATGGCGGTTGGGCTATCTATCATGCTGACAAGGTCAGCGTGTGTCATGTCAACAATGGCGGTTATGGTGCCCCGGTCCAAACGGTAGAGGGTGTGGATCTGCTCAGCTGTGAGGTTGAACGGATTAGCTCGGAGGCGTGGGATTGCGGGCTGCCTGCGTGGTGGTAGTGGCTGTGCTGGTGGGGCTTGCTGGCCATGCCTTGCCCTCCTCCTCCTCCTCCTCCTCCTCCTCCTCCTGCGTCTCCTCTGTGCGGCCGGTTGTTGTAGTAGTTGGCGTTCGTCTTCTTCTTGAAGTTGGAGTACTTGCAGTGCAATCAGGTCCCCCAGGCCCAACATCGCTAGTCCTGCCGGTAGCATTCTGGAGTGGGTGTGGTTGGGGGAGGGGGTTGGGTGTGCAATTTATGTGTTTTCAGGCTGTATAGCCTTCACCTGTGGTGATTCATTCCACCTGTGTCAGCTGCAATGCCTTTCGTGCGAGCACGTCCCGCACACGACGCTGCAATTCGACGCATGGCATCTTGCATTTGCAATCATGTTCTTAATCCCGATGGCTGTGGAATATTGGTTTATATGTTAATTCTGATATGGTCCCATTGTTGCACATACTATATTTGCATTCGCGAGCAGACTTGTGAAGGGTCAGTGGAATGTAGTGCTCGATCAACGGTGGACCCTCATGCAGCACTGTACCGACGTTCACCGACGGCGGGGAGTCCCATCAGTGATTGAGGCCAGTTACCATTTTCATACACAGCCGCACTGCATAGATGTATTTGTGAATACAAGCGTTCACAGATGCCTTTTCAACGTGATGTTGCAAATGAGGAATTCGAAGGACAGCGCTTTCGGTTTTCAACTAGCGGCGTGGAGACGCCCACAGGTCTGACTGGAAATGTAACGTTCTATTGTTGAATGTCCTTGGGACAGGGCCCATGACGGGAATGCAATGATTGATATGGTTTGAATGGGATGCGCTATAGCGTAGTGGACGATAAGGCAGGACGTTCCCAAATACATGTGACTTCACTACACAAGGAATCCGGGCAGGAGCACAGTGGATTTTGAAGCCTGCATTACGCACAGACTCAATGGAAATTTCGAATGTTATGTGAGTGAATATTCAGGCGTTTTCATAACGGGATGAGGGAATGATGAATGGATGCATGGAAAGATGATTTAATTGGGAGTCTGCCATGTACATGGCTATTTGGAATCTGTCCCCTTCCCCTGCGCTATGTGATGCAAGGCTGCCATAGTGGGACCATCGTCTGTCTGCCCTTGTTGAACCCTCCCTGTCTCGACGTGCCTTCAATCACTTGTGTCTATGCACGTTGATGATCCCATCTGATGGATCCTGTTCTGACAGGCGCATGCACACAGACACTCATTTGAAATAGTGTATTCACCTCGATTTGTGTCGTAATGATTCGCAAGTGATTTTTGGGTGCAATTGATCCTTATGAGTGGGCTAGCATGCATATGGTTGTAGGTTTGGTGTGTTGAATGAAGTGAGTAATGCATATGGAGTTCGGATGCCCATACTATCATTTTTTTCATTTGGGTGACAGGTATCTCCTCCCCTTCTGCCGCTGCCATCTGTACGCCACTCCTGCAGATGGCTTCTACAGTCGACACCTGCAGCTTCGAGTTAATCAGTGGAGCACCATTACGATCTTATGGGACGATCGCCAATGGCCCACATGCCCTTACGCAGTACTAGTGGCTAGGTGCAGCATACCTAGCTTCCAGCTGGACTAGTGCCTACTTCATGGGACGCCCCTGCGGTCCTAGGCGCTTCCATGTTGCCTTTTTGGACGTTGATGTAGCCCCTGTGTGCCATGTAGGTACAGGGCGTCACACATGGGGAAGCTGGTCATTTATTGCGGATGCAGCCCACAGTAATGCTGATCATTTGTGAGTTTATGTTCAAATGGCTGTATGGGCTTGGTGATTTTGATGTGCATTAAATTTATATTCAGATATTAACCGTGAAGCGTTATTCTTTGCTAGTAATGTGGCATATTCCGATTTGTGGCGCGATGTATTGTGAGGTGTTCTGCATTGGGTTCCGGCTTCTGGGTACAGTTGTGTGGTACGTGCTTATGCTGATGGTTGGTTTGACTACTGGCATGTGTACAGGGCTGGTGCAGTCTCCCTCAGGTTACTGCTTTGAATGTTGATTTACACTGGTGGCAAGCAATGGGGGACTGTTGTTGTTTTGTGTCATGGAATTTTCAGTTAATTTTGGTGTACTTGCACCTTCAGATGCCTGTGCTGCATCAGTACGGCAATGGTGGGTTGCCAATTGTGGATGGCCACTCACAGGGCACTTGGGGCCCCTGCATGCATTTGTTCGTTGGCATGCATGGGTGACTTGTACATTTCACTGGTTGCATGGTGTGACTGCATTGCGCCTACGAGGAGTTGTGCAATGTGGCCAGGGAGTGGAGTACAGGCACTCAGTAGGGCCATTACGGTTGGTTCGCGATGCCGTAGTTCTCGCCATGGCGGAATGGTACTTTCCGCCATGCTTGATGGCATTAGGTGAATGTCCGCTGGGGTCAGCATTCGCGTACCGTTGCGCCATGGCGGATATTGCGGTTTTGCACGGCGCGCGTGCGCGTACCTGGTGCATTTAGCGTTGGCGTTCGCTACGGTGTCGCTAATGGCATCGTACTTTACGGTGACGGGTCAGGATCGCAACGGGCGGTATTCGATGGCGGTATTACATTTCCGCCATCGTTTTTCGTATTCCGCCAGGGTCGTAATGAGGGCCATTGCCTGGTACCAGCCCCCCTGTGCTACAAATTGTTGCTGTTCGAGAGCCCACATTCATACCATCATCATGTATGGCAAGGGGGGTGGAGGAAGAGGTCTCCTTGGAGTCCCCCCTGATTGAGAACTCGCTCACCATCTTGCGACACAAGCCTTACCGTTCTGGGTGTTGATATGGAGAACGTGTCGGCGGGTGACAAAGCCAATTTAGTGAATGATTTTCCATTGTCGCCCTTAGCCAAGGGCCTGCAACAGGGTACTGCATACTCTGCCTTTGCACCGTGCCTGCCGTCTTGCTCTCCGCCGAGGGATAGCTGGTAGAAACAGGCTGGCTCTCAGGTGCTGAGGCTAAGGTGGTGAAGGCCCAAATGTACGGAGAGCCTCCTAAAATGAACGCCACAAGTTCTGTCCTGGCTCTTCTGAGAACGCCATCGGGGAACAAAGATCCTGTAGTTCAAACAGAAAGGAACGTTTTGCCTGATCTTAACGAGACCAACTCTGAAAAAAGTCAAACCTCCCTACAGGGCAGTGAAATTTCGCCAGCAATAGCCTATAATAAACAGCTGGGAAATGTAGATTCATTGAGACACTTTTCTTGCTTCATGTCAAGTCGAAGTACAAAATTGCCTTTACATTGCACAAAGGAACTGAGTAAACGGGAAACACAGCCCAGGATTTACAAGAAAGCATTGATGAGGGGCTGTGGTCCTGTTATTACTCTATCGACCCCTAACTTGCCTAAGCCACCGTGCACCATAAGGGACCAAGCGTTGGTCGATTTATCCGATCAGAAATGTTGGAAGGCATCAAAGCCTGCGGCCTCTAACCCACAGGAAACCTTGGCAACCAAGACATCACAGAGGCAACACAGGAATTAACAACTCCCTTTAACGTTTCATCTTTTGCCAGGCCAGAGAATGGCAAGAAAATCCCCACAACCTCACTATGCTGGGGAGTTCGGAATAAGCCCCATTCCTCCATTGGGGGCACTATAGTAGAGGATGACATGGGGTGCTCCACATGTCCCCTCTGGAAGCCAATTGAAGGGTTTTCCGAGATTCAGGGCAAGGATCAGTTGACAGACGAAGCTGGCTTGACAACAGGCCCCAGTCTCACGGCCCATCACATTATACAGGGCCCCCCGGGAGTCCTAGAGGCTCCAGCACAAAACTCAGTAATTGAAGACCTTGCAGCACCTACATTAAAGATGTCCAAAAAAAGCATAGTGGAATTGCCTCGCCCAGGACCAGGGGGCCCGGTTACAGAACTAGAGACCCGGACCCCGACCAAATGCACCATGGAAATGTCTGAGCCGCTGGCACTATCCCAATGTGGTGGAATTCAAGCATCACCCTTCCAAATCACTGGTCTTTTGAAAAGGAGCCAAGCCTAGCACAAAATAACGTGTCAGCTAGGAAAAACAAACAGGACCTCCTTACCATGATGTCGACAATCACCATTGCCCTAGCTCCATTTATGAAGTTCTGAGCATTTGAACGAAAGATCATACCACCCTGTTGGTGATAATGCACTCCAAATGAGTTTTTCTTGAGGGTTTTGTCACAGCGATGAGCACAGACCAACAGCTGAACAACTGCAACTGGACTCGAGGAGGAAGAAATTGCAACCCACCCCCTGCCACCAAACAAGATGTTCCCAAGGGACACAGACAACTCCTGTCATGCAGCAGGTGGATCTAACTAACGACACAGAGTAGGATGGGTGCCCGTGCATATGTACCATGTAAAGCACTACCCTCTGTAGCATCAAGGCAAAGGCAGGGGCCCTAGGTCTTCTCTGACCATGACAATGATGAAATCCAGTCTGACATGGCTTGCTCAGGAGATTTGGTAAACCCAGCCTTTGCTATCTTTGCTTTGAAAAAACAAAGTGCGACTGAAAAGGTCTCCATGGTTCAGTTGTCATCTCAAGATCCTAAATAAATAAGGGGCCCGGTCCCCCCCTACTCCTCAGCAGAAGTCTAAGAGAGCAACCCCAAAACTGGCTCCCAGGAAGACCTTTACAAAAGAAAAAAATGTGACAAACAATATTGCCCCCCTGTGTATATCAAACAAGGAGCGGCTGTATCCTAGTAAGACCATCACAAACAAAGTGAGCCTGACACTTCAGAGCTTGTTGGACCTTTCAACATATTCTATAGAAGACCCACCTAGTGGCCACTTGGAAGTCCGAGGGCCATCTGAGCTCCCTCCTGCACAAGACGAGGTAGTTTCACAATCAGGATTTTCTTTGTCGGTTCATCCCACTCCTCCTTTTCTTACCATGTCAGAAAAAAGAAGGAGAGCCTTTTTTGGTCATACTCATAAGGGGCGATTTGATCTGAG